>NC_141820.1:33450963-33781677 GCF_982586985.1 Callionymus lyra
CAATACAGACCATGTATATAAGAAAGTTCAGAGTAGAATGTACTTTCTGAGGAGGCTCCAATAATTTAACATCTGCAGGAAACTCCTCTCTATGTTTTGCCAGTTTGTGGTGGCCAGTGTTTTATGCTGTGGTGGGAATGTGTCCAAGAGGAGTGTCAACAGGTTGGTCAGAAAGGCTGGCTCTGTGGTTGGCATGAAGCTGGACTCACTGGTGACAGTTGCGGAGAGATCACTGGACAAACTACTGTCCATCATGGATGATGACAGTCATCCTCTGAACACTGGCAACACTAATAGACTCAGGGACTCATTCATTCTTTGTGCCATTAGATTGTTTAATTCTGAGTTTGGGGGCAGGAGTAAAAAGATGTATTCCATGTTAATCTTTGTGTTATTTTTCTTTGATCTATGTTCTTTATACTTAGATTTTGTTCTTTTTATTGCGCTTTTTTTTTGTTCTAGTTTTTATGAATCCGTCCGGAGATCTCAAGAGGGATCAAAAAATGCATCTATCAAGCTACATCATCTGCTCTTGTGTGTTTAATCTAGACCAAAGAGTAGCTGTTGAGGAAAACATGTCAACGCACTGTTTCTGGCTCATTCGTTTCTGGATTCATCTTCACAGGTTTCTCATGAACATTTCTCTGAGACTCCAAAAATGCTGAGATCAACTCCGGGCAGTCCAAGTTCTCCTCGGGCTCCCACGTATTATCGGCGCTGAGGGAAAAAACACAGGACACTTTTGAATTAAGTTCGTGGTGGTTCACAGAAATGCAATAGTTTTGAATGGGTTCGAAGCTGCACTACTCGTCCAATTGGAGCTGTCCATGCATGTTTGGTAAAGTAGCTCAGCCAGGTGATACACGTTCGGCTTTTTTTGTAGACTCACTCTGTAAATCCTTTCCACTTGAGGAAGAATTCCACTTTCCCATTTACAATACGCTGGTCCAGCACCTTTTCCACAACAAACTCTTCTGGTGGTTGAGGTTTCTCTGGCGAATCCTTCCGAGTTTTGGGGTTTTGTTTCTTTCCCATGTTGTGCTTCACAACAGAAAATTAATCTTAGTGTTGAAAGAGGCGGACTTTACAACTAGGCTAAAGCAGTAGCTTGGCGGCGAGCGATGACGTTTTTTAAATACTTCGACCGATATGGAAACTATAAAGCTCGTGCGTCAAGCAGACAAATGCATGTTGTTTGTTTATTCATTTGCGTCTTCATTCATACAGTTTACTCCATTTTGAGTCGCAACAACTTCCGCGCCAGTTAGCATGCAAACAATAAGACTGCGACGCAGCTAGCTTGTCTTTACGCGACGATTAACGTCAAACTGCTTTGTTATAAATGCAAATTAACGAGAACGAACGTTTAGTTGTACAAACCTTTAAGAAAGTGCCAGCACAACGTCGTATGAACAGTGGAGTTGATGCTTCTTCACCATGCGGCCAGTCTTTATAACAAACACGGAGATTAGCAGCAGCAACTACGGAAGCCTGGAAGCCTGTTTTGCGCTCAACAATCGGGAGGAGATTCATTTTGGATTATGTCATCTTTCAATGTTTCCTGCTTTAGACGTCCAGCTAATTTAAAGTGTAATACTTTTGGACAACAATAATAACATTTAAAAATTAATTTAGATTTTTTTTTAAATAGAGTTAAGGAAATACAATTACAATGATTTTAAATGTATCCCACTAATATTAAAATATCTAGATTTAGTGAAATTAACACATTTAAATTGTGTCAAAATGAATAAAAACACATGCCCCCTTAAACGTGCCCTTAAACAAAACAAAACAAGTATTAAACACTTTTTATTTAGAGAAATATTTAATTCAAATACAACTTTAATTTCTCAGCAACAATATAAAAACAATAGCTCTTAATAATCATCTTATAAATCTTTTCATCCTCCTCAGCAAGTATTACATTCACAAATCTACAGCGGGGAAACCCACTCAAAATGTAACAATTTTAATTTTAACATTTGTGTATGGAAAGTGTTACATTGTTTAAAAGGAAATTAATTATGTAATTTACTCAAAAGAATGTTCAAGATATTGTATTTTTCTATGGATTTGCTCAGTTGTTGTTGCTGTAACACTTTCTATTATTATTATTATTATTATTTTACGTTACTATATTTCATAAAGTGGATCCTTTGTTTGGATCTTGTGTGAATGCAAATCTGTATACATTCAACAGAAAATAGTAGTCGAGGGCGTTAACTGGTAGCCTTAGATCTTGCACTTCTATTATACTCATCAGTGTGTCCGTTTGTACAAAACTCTTTTCATTCAAGTACTAAGTTGCATAATGATATACTGAAAAACAGACGAACTTTAAAAAGGAATGTCAGTGTAAATTAAGTAAACTATTGTTATTGTTGAATTCAAATAACTGAAGGAATATAGGTATATATACGTTGTTTACATTTTACCAAGGGCCACATGTGGATGTGATCGAGCATGGGTTTGAAGTGACATTATGCTGCTCTTGAGGTTGTGCAGAAAGTTTTAAATGTAAACTGCAGCCTCATCCATGGGCCAGTCTATGAAGCTGTGCAATACACAGCTTAATGGATCTAACTGGGGCAGCGACTGCCATTCATTTTTCCTAATTAAAACAATAAGCACACATTATTTAACTATTTGCTTAATCATGAATTACTTAAGAATGTCTCATTTAGAATAAATTAACAAACTTTGTGCTTCCTTTATGCATTTATTGGACCCGATTAGTAACCAACCATCTAATCACATTACTAATGGTTTTCACGCTGCATCCTTTTGCAGTCGTCCTTGATGATCATGCTGAAAACCTCTCACTACACGTCTGTTCCCGCCCTTTATGACGTAATAAAGTTGCATTTTAATTTGGAAAGAAAAAGATGTTTTCAATGACTTCCTCCCCGCACGTCCATATCTGTGATGAATAGCAGAGTTGATGGTCCGGCGTCAAGATGTCAGTAAAAAACAGGATCCAAATAATCTTTGGCAATTTCAAAAATGAAGTTGAGTAGAGATTTTCAAAAGTTTTTCCAGGTAAATTAAACCTATATTTAAAATGTGATGCACCCAAAAAATGTATCAAAGCAAACAAAGAGAAAGCGATGTGCAATGGCTATAAATCAGCACAAAGAAGGAATATTCCAACCCATTGCAAAACTGAAAGCTCAAATGTAAAGAGACTTTTTTTTTTATTTCTTTTTGATCAAAAAGAACGGCACACAATCATTTTTATCAAAACGCAACAATCTCCATGCTATCAAAAACCGAGAAGAAATGAACAACAAAATCTGGAAAAACTCACTCAAAGTAAAACTGAAATGATATTAAATAGAGAAAGAAGATGCTAGGACAGAAAAAAAGTACTTCAGAACATAACTCAATACTTCCTGCCTCAAACAGAACAAATAACAGAAAGCGTGTTTCACTTTTCATTTCATTAATCTCATTCAAAAAATCATTCACACATTAAATAGATTTGATTGTTTTGTATCGGATGGTACGTTTAAATCCCCACCCATCACAAAGATTCTCTAGTTCATGTAAACATCCCAAACATTCTTTTTTTTTTCTTTTTTTTAACCAAAATTTCAAAGTAACCAAGCTCTGAGGTTCTAAAAATAACAAACCTCTTGAGTATTCTAGTTCAGAAATGTGTATCTGTGGATCAAACACAAAGATTTTAAAACCTCTCCACCTAAATGTCAAATAAAGAGCTTCCCAAATACAATTTATATGGTTTGAGAGTTCAGTTCACAGTTCAGCGAAATACAGATATTCTCAATATCTTACTTTGTCTACAGTTTACCGCCCATTTGGAGGTAAAAACTATACATTTACTCAACACCTGTGGTTGTTAAAGCTTCTGGCAAATAGAACCTTGGATGAAAGAAGTGGGTTTTGTTCACTGGAACTTGGCAGCGACTTCTGCAGCTGAAAATGTTCATGTATTCAACCATAGTCGGTCCAGGAAAATCAAGTCCAGTGTGTTAGCTACATCGTCCCTGTGAGTTTTTATTTCAGTTCGAGGTTCTGAGGTCCGCTTGCATGCAACTTGGCCCACTTCGGTGGTGAATCCACAAACTTCTTAAAAAAAAGTCAGTGCAAAGAAGTCACGAAAGGTTCATCTGTGGCAGCTACTGCTTTTTTTCCTTCTTCCTCTTGTCCGTTTTACTGTCGCTGGACGTGGTGACGGCAGGTCTTCTCCGCTGGACCACGATCCCGCCGGTGGACCGGCACTGCAGGGTGAATCGGTCGGGGGTCAGCGACTGTCCGGACTCGTCCCTCATCTGCGCCAGGATGTGCCTGGTGAGCTGCTCGATCTGCTGACCCACAGCGCCGATGGTCTTGGCCGTGCGGTGTCTCTCTGACAGAAGCTTCGCTCTGTGCACCTGGAGCTTCTCCACCTCATGCTCCAGGCCCGAGATCACGTCGATCTTGCGCTTGCGGCAGTTCTGGACGGCGAGTTTGTTCTTCCCGCGCCTGCGGATGTCCCTCAGGAGGGTCACCTGCTCGCTGGAGAAGCTGCAGCCGTCGATCATCTGCAGGAACTCCTTGACGGGCATGTCCACGATGTGCTGGACGGAGAAGGGGATCCCCATGGCTCGGGCGCGCAGCTCGTCCCGACTCTCCGCCTCGTCCGCGCCGCACGCCTCGAACTCCTCGTCATAAGGTTCCTCTTTGATGTGTTTGGGGGACACGGACGCCGGCGGCGTGTTCCAGAAGTCGGGGGAGAAGTAGGTGTGGTCGTGCCTCACGCCCTCGCCGAGGTCGTCGTGGGACCACAGCGACGAGTGATCCAGGAGCGAGTTCTCCTCGCTGCTGCAGCCCGTCGCCCCACACTCGCTGTCCCAGGACGTGTCTGAGGACATGTCAGGAGACCCTGCAAGAAAAGAGAGGGAATTAAGAAACAATTCAACTTAACAATAATAAAATGACTAAATATGTGCAGTTATGACTCGAACAAGCTTCCATGGAAATATTCAACATTTTAAAAATCTTTGGCAAATTTCACACATTAGTGTGTGAACCTGTTACTTCATATGATGGAAGTAATAGAGAATATCGACAGTAGTTCCAGCTTAACCCTTTGTTTCATAAACGTTTATTGGACGATGATCGTACATGAATAAATGATCATTTAAAGGTGGTCATAAGGTAGGAAACTTATTAAGCCAGTTAGAACGATTAGCTAAAAACTTGTGGAGACAAATTTGATTCAATTATCAAAATGAACAAAACACAATGTTTCTGCAAATCAAATTCAAAATGATACTTTTGTTACTTTGTGAGCACATGTGTTTTTGTAGATTATTTCGGTAACCATTAACTTATTTTGGTTTTAATGCAAAGAAAATGCTGTAGACCTTTTTTTTACTACAGTTACTCTTAGAGTTAAAATGTATAAGTGTAAAACATTGTCTAATTATTGTTTTTGTCCTGAACAGCGACATGCTAGATGGGAAAAATATATTCAGATTTCATTCAACCCACCTGGAGAGAAGGGACCGCCAGAGCTGCTCTCTAAAGAAAGACCCGAGTCCTGGTCGAAGTCTTGAAGGCCGTGCATCAGCTGGTCCATATCCATGTCGAGCTGATTGATTTGGTCAAAGACCGCCTCGTCCAGCATCCCGCCCGGCGAGCTCTGAGGCAAGGCGGCGGGCAGTGCCGCCTGTCCTTGGGCAGGTCGCTGTCCAGCACCAGGTTGGAGGGACACCTGCCCACTGCTGGAATACATGGCATCTCGCAAACTGATGTCATGACTGTAAGAGCCTGTGATGTCCAAGTCTGATCGACTCTCCAGGAGGAAATTCTGCGAGGACAAAAGACAACGTCTTAGTAAGTTGAAACAAAAAAGTAAGTTCGAGTCAAGAAGACCTACTTCAAATTCAGTGGCCGACCACGGCAGAAGATTGTTTATGTGACGGTCCAGATCAGATCTAGACTGTGGCGGGAACTGGCCTTCAGGGTCAGACTGAAAATTTAATAAAACAAGAAATAAATACATTTTGTCCTCGTGTTCATGCTGTAGATTTAGACAAAACCTTAAAAATGAAATAAACAGTTTCTACATTTGGCCGAGTGCTGGATCGTCAGTAGACTTTGCAGACTCAAAATTCATATTGTGACTACCATAAAAATACGTTTGCATGGGTGTTTGCTTTAGGGCGAGTTTTACTAGTTTACTAGGAAACAAGTGCAGTGTATGTACAGAGGGGTTTCAATCCAGTTGTGGTGCTGAAGTCAGAGAACAGAAAAGCTGCAAAACGGTACGTCTCTCAACTCACTTACAAAAACAATTCATCAGTATCTGGTTCTCTGGCTTTTTTCGCCGGGCCCCCTTTGGCGCAGAGGATTGGCCTGGGGCCAGCCCACCACACGTGTGTGCAGGCAGTGTTATGTAATATCATGTTGGAGGGTACATGTGTGCTAGACATTTTCATTAGGTAGTAAAATAACCCTTCTTTTTTGGGTTTCGTTTTGGCCACAAAAATAATCTGTTCATACAGAAGCAGGTATTTTAGCAAGTGAAGGATTCTTGTATATAATATTTACATGTTTGCCATTTTCTTTTTCAATCAAAAAAGGAATATTCTGATGTTTTAACCGTATGCATTATTTCAGTCCTCTCTTCTCTTTTGCCTTTATACATCTTGCTTGGACATAGTAAACATGAGCTCTAGTAAAAAATTAAATAGACACAAAAATATATTTAAACCAATTAAATGGAAAAAGGTTTTGAGCCGAGTTGGAGACGCTGTTTTTCTGCAGGAATTCTCTGACATTGAGAGACAAAACATGACGGACATACATCATGCCATCTCTAAGACTTCGAGACATTACATTTACACAGACATGGCTGCGTGTCATAAGACAGGAAATCCTGTGTCTTTAATGTACTTGATCTGCTTCACTAAATGCTGCTTCAAAGATCTAAAGAAAGCTTGTCCTCTCTGTCGCTTTTGTGCGTGTTCCAAGTGACCAAATAACCATGTCGACTCAGAGTCACGTTGTGTAGCAGTGTGTATCGTCGATGGTGTGGTGGAGAATCAATCCAGAATGTACTGTGAGGTTTGAAGTCGACCTAATGCACATGCTAGATTGTTTAGGATAATCAAACAAGTAGTAAAATATGACATTAAGGTAACCACAAACATCTGCCATTAAAGATGCTTTAAAAACACTTCTGTGAGATCACAGTACACTGAAAAAATATATAGTATATTTAGTACTATAGTATATCTGTGACATATTTACATTTATAATAGCTTAATACATTTTATAGTAGGAATACTTAGGCGTTGTTTTCTGTACTTATCATTAGAAATGTGTTGGAGCATCATAGGTCTTCGACTAGATTCAATCTAATCCTCTGGAAGCCATTACAAGTATTGTAGAATAGACAATGATATGATGAATGATAGATTGATTATAGTAAAAAAAAAAAAGTTCTTACATCGATAGCCATGTACTGACAAAAAACTTGCTTTTAGGGATTCTCGATTTCTTCTGTCTCTTGCCGTGATACTGTAAGTATGTCACAAATAATATCACATAATATATATTTTTATGATTATATATAGTCAAATAAAACCCTTTGGTAGATCATCGATGACAATTCTAAGCTTTTTTTAAGCCTTTGATCTCGTAACTATATTATGTAATTTACTTTATATATGCATGCATCCAGTCAGGCAAAGTAAAGCTCGCGTGAGAACCAACAAAGAATGTGTTCAACTATAGGAAGCAGCAGTTATTAAGCTGTGATTCAAGTGTTTACCTCCTCGAGTGTTGAACTGTGAACCAGCTGAGCAGGCTCAGTGTCTTCAGCTGTGGCTCCATCCTCCTGTGGGCCAGACACAAAGAAACCAATGAGCACATTTTTACTACTATTGAATATATAACTACAGACACGTTCAGCAGCTATTCTCTGAAACATACTATTAAACTGACATTTCACAGATAACTTATTGAGTTAAACGACTGTATATTAGATAACCATGTTATTATAGTTTCAACAACCCTTGTGAAGAAATGTATTTACTGAAGGATAGAGACCATTGCGTGATCTAGCAACCCAGTTATCTCATCATAAGAAGTAAAAGAAACCCCAAGACTAGACTTGTACTAGTCCAACTACTCATTAACCACTAAAAAACAACCTGATTTTTTTGCTGCTTCTTCTAGCAAAGGAGTCTCGTTTACAGTAACAGATGTCTAAAGGAGCCAAAAATCTAAACAAAGGCCCAAGACTGAGGCAACGTTCACAGACAAAGCTCAGTTCCTCCATCTCTCACAGCTGGTGGTTCTGAAGACAGAAGATTAAGTTACACAGAAGGGAACATCAACAGCCCTCAGGACAAAACAGCAACCAGGCAGCTGTTTCTGCCCTAAGCTGGGATCTCCAGCAAAGTAAATCGAGGTGTGCGTCTCATTTTTAGGATCCATGTTGCCAAACAAAGATCTGTGGAACATCGTGAACTTTCACAAGTGCCACAAGGACTCTAAAGGAGATAGTGAATTACTCAAGGGCAATGAAAAGGGATATTGGATGAAAGTTATATCTGCAATACAACCATTTCTTTTACACATTCATGAATCAATTAAATAAACAGAAACGCTTCTGGAAGGTTGAAACAATGGTTGGATTGTGCCGAACACTGGTTCTCTGTGGAACTGGGACCGTAGTTAATGGGCAGTGCAACTGGTAAATACGAGTAAAACACTTAAAAACAGCTAGTTAAGCTGAAAGTGAAAGCATGTCAGAAGGATTTCCTGATAAAAACAAAACTACTTCCTCATCCTGATCTTCAGAGAATGGTTGGGCATCTACATCAGCCTTTTTTTAAATTTATTTACGAAGAAAAATGTTCCATTCCACAAACTGCTCCTGATTTTTACATCTTTCAAGAAGCCATTTTGAAACCAATCCCAGAGCTACTTTTGTAGATCCATCATAGCCAGACAAATCAAAAGTCATTATAAGGGCAGAATCTTTAATCTGGGGTTGAAGCGAAGTCATAATTCTGCCCTTGTGTTAGCATCCTTTCATGTGACTGCGCTGTCAACAAACACATGTTGCTAACAACAAGCTAATGTAGCCTAGCTTCAAGTGAGGGACATGATCAGAGTTCAAGGCCAGGTTGAAAACAACAGTCTCTAGATCTGACATTGAACATCTGAAGTCAACATGCCTGGATCACCTTTACATTCTTGTAAGATCCCAACATCTATATTAGTTTAGCTATATCTTTAGGTCGAGTTAAATGCTACTTGCATCAAGATACATTTACTTTTTGGGGGGACTTTTTAAAACAGTATTCAATGATGGTTCATGTGACACTGTGACAGTGAAGAAGCAGCAGCTCTACTTCAAGTCTCTGGATGTCTGGGCCTTCATTCTAGTCCATGCATCTTCACTGTGGTTCTCAGGGTGTTGAGCAACACAAACATCATCCCATACACTCGACTAAAGCAACAACAACTATGACACATCGTTACACAATGTTCTAGTCAACGACCCTCTGATGCTTTTATACCCACATTCTTGACTTTGACACCCTGACAGGCTCCTGACTCCGGGCTGCTCTCAGGCAGGTGTTCTTCAGCACCTGTGCCGGACCCGGTGCTGTCCGACCCCGGGCTGGTGTCGGTCTCGGTGCTGTCGCTGGCAGGAGCCTCCTCGCAGTCGGACTTGTCACCGGCGGACACCTGGTGCACCAGCCACGCGTTGAAGTGGGTCGGAAACCGCGGCGAGCCGAGAGTCTTGACCTCCTCCAGCAGCCGACGACTCGCGAACAGATAGTCCAACTCGGGACATTTCGGGTGGACCGTGTGTCCGTCCAGGAAGTCCCTGAGGTTGTGCGGGAGCGCGTGCCTCTGAGCAGAACCCGGGCCCGAGTTAATCTCGACCAGAGGGGAATAGTAGCCGCTGAAGTAGCTGTGCACGTCCACGCGCACGCCGATCAAACTGAGCAGGATCGCCAACTGACACAGGACTTCTTTCAAGTGTTTTTTCACGACTTGCATTTTCCAAACAAGTTTAAAAAGCAACTTGTGAAACGCTGGCCTAGTGGTTCCCGTTTCTCCCCCCCGAGTGGACAAAGAAGAGAGTCCAACAAAAGAGCACGCCTTCCCTCAGACAAAGAGCTCTGTGCCGGCGAAACTATGGGGAAGCTAACGGGATGCTAGCTGTTAGCCACCCGGTGCAGCCTCAAGTCAGTAGCCGGTGACAAGCATCGCAGGGTCGCTGTGGACGAAGACGTGCCGATGTCGCTCTTGATAGCGAATATCAAACTAAAGCGATTTTTAATGAATTAAACGGGGATTTAAATAACGGTGACGGCAAACCTGTCACCGTGCTGCTGCGGATGTCGGAACTACAAAATTTGCACCCTCGCTGCGATTGGACCGGAGCGGGTGACGTCTAGCAAGGTTATTGGCTGGTCCGGACGTCAATCAAATTAAGTCTCCAATGAACGCAGGGAAACAACAGTGAGGTGTCGCATCAGAAAGGACCGACTTTGATTCCTTCAAGTTAAAATGTAAATACAAAAACAAACATTGGAATAGATATTGCTTTATTCGTCACATAGGGGGGAACCCTATATTTATACATTCTTAAAAACAATATTAAATCTACAGGGCACATACAAGTAATACTATAAGATATGCCTTTATTCTTCCCACATTGGGACGATTTAGGTTGTCATTCTCAGATTAAGCAGCTCACACAGACTTACAGCACATACATTAAAAATAATAAATCATTATTATAAAACAATACAATTCGAAATGAAATGATAAAACAAAATAGTGATGAAACCTATGTTTATACATTCTTAAAAACAATATGAAATATACAGGGCACATACAAGTAATACTATAACGTAATAAGTAAAAGTAATAAATAATACTATAATATAATAAATATATAATAAATACGTTTTTATTTGTTCAGGCGTTTCCTTGATTTTCTGGAACTCCTGTTGTGTTATCAGTTTTATCTTGACCTTTAAAGTATATACTTTATTGAATATTGTTTTGATTGTTTAAGCGCTTTGTGACCCTTTTCTAGAAAAGCGCTACACAAATAAAAATGACTTACTTACTTACTATAAGATATGCCTTTATTCTTTTTTTCTAAGATTTAGGTTGTCATTCTTGTCATTTAGCAGCTCACACAACAAAAACAGACTTACAGCACATATATTAAAAATAATAAAGCATTATTATAAAACAATATAAATCGAAATGAAATGATAAAATAAAAATAATAAAATATATAAGGCAAAAATATTATTTAAAGCAAAGATAATGATGAATAAATCAACAATAATAAAACATTATGACACGCACAGAATGGGGGGAGGGATATACAACACTAATCGTCCTTTACGAATGCTGGATATTGTCTGAAAGAACCAGATCGTAGGCAAAAGAAGCCAAAATGAGTTTTCTCAGAGTATGTTTTCCAGCTGACCTGGAAATGGCTCGAGGTTCTCCGGGAAGAGCTAAACAAGGGGTCACCAACGTGGTGCCCCCAGACACCAAAAAAGGAGGCCATGGTTCTGTTCAAAATAATCTTTATCCTACAATAAATATCTTAACATGTTTGACACTGTGTTTACTCTCTAGTTGCCCCATTTGTAATTATTGAAGAATCAATAATGGGATTACTGTTTCAGAGGAATATCACTTATCATCCATGATCATATATATTTAGTTATTTCAGGCGTGTGAACCAAACTGATGGTAGCATGTGATTCTTGAACTAGACAATGTGGGGGGAAAAAAAATGAATCCTGCTGAAACTGTGGCCTCCACAATCAAACACTGGCTGAATCAATCACATTTCATAATGGTAGGTATGATAACATGGAAAATAATAAATATAATAAAACAATTATAATAAATGATTAAATAACAGTAGTCATACAATTTAAATTAGTAGTGCAACACAGTAAAAACTTAGGACGGTGTTTAAAAAAAAACTAATGTGAAAACTCTCTTGACTCACTCACATGTTTCAAGTATTGAGTCTTGCGTTCCAAGATGCGGTAATAACCTCATCATAATGATGTTTTTAACTTATTAATTTATAAAGTTCTCCCCAACCTGAAATCTCAGCGAACGAGAGGTTACGAGAGCGGAGTCCATTATGACATAATAATGGTCTTTGTTTACACAACGAATCCGTTGGAGCTGGAGACTTCGTCAATCAATCAATAACGAATTCTCCTTCCCAGATGCAAATCGAATAGACTCTGGGACTCATTCATTCCTCGGGCTATTAAATTGTACAATTCTGAGTTCAGGGGCAGGAGTGGAGTTAAAGTATCTGGATGTTCTGTTCTATGTTAGTCTTTGTATCCTTTGTCTGTGTTATTTTTCTTTGATCTATGTTCTTTATATTTATCTTTAGACTTAGATTGTATCATCTTGTTCTTTCTCTTTATTTCTCTTTGTTCTTGTTCTTATTTTATTTTGATTATTTTTTATGAAAATTGCTGTATTTGTGTGGCTATTGGAAAAAAAACAATTTCCCGAAGGAGACCTCCTGAGGGATCAATAAAGTTCTACCTAACCGAACCTAACCTTTATGCGTGACCAATCACATCAGTAAACAAGACACCTAATTTTTTTTAATACATTCTTTCATTTATTTGATTTCAACAATAACAATAGTTTACTTATTTACACTGACAATTTCTTTTTTTAAGTAAATAAACTGTATATTTATATATCCACTACTGTGCAAAAGTTTTAGGCAGGTGTGAAAAAAGGCTGTAAACTAAGAATTATTTTAAAAATGGAAGTGTTAATAATTTAATTTTATCAATTCACAAAATGCAGTGAATGATCGGAAGAGTACGTTCTGTATACGTTTTGTATGACCACCCTTTGCCTTCAAAGCAGCATCAATTCTTCTAGATACACTTGCACACAGTTTTTGAAGGAACTCGGCTGGTAGGTTGTTCCAAATATTTTGGAGAACTAACCACAGATCTTCTGTAGATGTTTCTCGAATCCTTCTGTCTCTTCAAGGTAATCCCAGACACACTCCCTGATGTTGAGATCAGGGCTCTGTGGGTCCATACCATGACTTCCAGGACTTCTTCTTCTTTACGCTGAAGAAATTCCTAATGACATTGGCTGTATGCTTGGAGTCGTTATCCTGCTGCAGAATACATTTTAGGCCAATCATACACCTCCCTGATGGTATTGCATGATGGATAAGTATCTGCCTGTATTTCTCAGCATTGAGGAAACCATTAATACTGAGCAAATCTACAACTCCATTTGCAGAAATGGCCCCAAACTTGCAAGGAACCTCCACCATGTTTCACTGTTGCCTGTAGAGACTCATTATTGTACCGCTCAAGCCCTTCAGAGAACAAACTGCCTTCTGCTACAGCCAAATATTATAGGAACATCAGTTCAGAGCACCTGCTGCCATTTTTCTGCACCCCAGTTCCTATGATTTCAAGCATAGTTAAGTTGCTTGGCATTGTTTCCATGTCGGAGGAATGGCTTTTTGGCTGCAACTCTTCCACGAAGACACTTCTGGCCAGACTCCTCCGGACAATAGGAGGGTGAACCTGTGTGTCACAGGTTTCTGCCAGCTCTGAGGTGATGGCACGGCTGGACATCTTCCGATTTCAAGGGGAAATAAGCTTGGTGTGTCTTTTATCTGGGACAAACCTTGCTGATGCATTAGAAATACCTTGTGTCTTGTTTTTGTGCTCAGTCTTGCCATGGTGTATGACCTGTGACTGTCTTCCACAACCTCAGCTTGGTAGACGAGTTTGTTCCTCACTCGTTTTTGTTTTTTTTGTTTCAATATTTTTTATTGGAAAATGACCAATTAGATCAGTGTACATCACAAAGCTTTCTTTGACTTTTTCCTTTTTTTTTTTTTTACATACATAGAAAACAGAAGAAAATAAAATAGAAAAACAAATCAATAATAACACAAAAATAGAAGGAAAACAAAAGGACAATACAAGAAATCAAACAACACACCCAGCCGCACCCTCCCCGTATCCTGGCATTCATAACGTCATCAATACAAGGTAACCTCTAGACAAGTTACAATGATGTGTAATACTCCTAATCTCTCTCAGTCGGGCAAAACTTGCAAAGCTCTAAAATATGACAGAAATTTTTCCCAAGCAGCTGTGAATTACTGTGTTGTATATTTGATCTTTTCAAGTTTGAGATAAGATACCACGTCTCTCAGCCACATTGAGGTTGTTGGTGATTTTGGAGATTTCCAAAGCAACAGCAGTCGTCGTCGAGCAATCAAAGAAGTGAATTTCACAACCGTTTTCTGTGAAGAGTTCAGGTTCATGTCTTCTGACGGGGTTCCAAAAACTGCTATCCATGGCTGAATTGTTTTCCCCAAAACAGTAGATATACAGTTAAAGTAGCCAGACCAGAATGTGTATTAGTTGAACAAAAAAAACATGCCCCAAATGACAATCGGATTTCAAACACCTGTCACATTTATCAGCTGCTTCCGGGTATATTTGTGAAAGTCTAAATGTACAGTACTGAATTCTGTAGATTACTTTAAAATGGATAAGTGACAGTCGAGCACAAAATGAAACGGAACCGATTTCACAAACCACTTTATCCGACCAAGTCTCGCCCAGATGCATATTCAAGTATTTTTTCCATGCAGTTTTAAGTTTAAGAAACAGGTGATTTTTATATATTGGACCTAATGGGATAAAGCCAAACAATTAGTGTGTTTTCTGAATTGATACCAGACCTTAATTGTGTTCAAGATCACAGGGTTTTTAAGATATAATGACAATTTGGTTGGAATGGAAGCAAATATTAATGCTGGCAGAGAAAAGGCAGGTGGACATGATAAGCTTTCTAATTTACACCATTGTGTAGTGGGATTATATTGCAAAGAGCAAATTTTGTGAATATGTCATGCCCAATAATAAAATTGAAAATTCGGTAAAGAAAGTCCACCACAGAATTTTGTTCTTTGAAGAAGTGACTTGCGTATCCTTGGGTTTTTCCCTGACCAAATAAAGCCATTTATAATTTTGTCCATTTAATTGAAAAAAGATTTTGGCAAAAATAATGGCAGAGTTTGAAATAGAAATAGAGGTAAAATGCTCATTTAAACAACATTAATGCTTCCTATTAGGGAAAGTGGGAGATTGTTCCATCTTTGAAAATCAGATTTAATTTTGCGTAATAATGGAGATACAGTATGTTTGCATTGAAGAGACCTGAATACGTACGTGTGATATTGATGCCAAGATACTTAAACCCTGTTGTGCTAATCTTGAAAGGTAAATCTACTTGCAGAAGATTCAGACTGACTTTATTTATGGGGTAACACACACTCTTTTGAATATTAACTTTATTGTTGTTTAAATTAGACAAAATATCAGGAATACTTGCGAGAGGATCTGTTATGCATAGTAATAAGTCTTCTGCAAACAGAGACAAGCGGGACTCAGTACCGTCCCGCACCACTCCTTTAAGGAAGGATGATGTTCTTAATAAAATAGACAACGGCTCGATGGCCAAAGCAAAAAGAGATGGAGAAAGTGGGCAGCCCTGTCGAGTGCCTCGTTCTAAGTGAAAATATTCAGAATTTATGCCATTTGTTTGTACACTTGCGTGAGGCGATGAGTGTAACAATTTCACCCAATTGATAAGTTTTTCTCCAAAACTACATTTCTTTAAAATGGCAAACAAATAGCTCCATTCAACTCTATCAAAGGCCTTTTCGGCATCAATTGATATCACAACTTCTGGTACTTCTGTATTTTTTATAGAATAGATGATGTAAAGAAGAGCTCTCACATTAAAAAATAATTGCCTCCCTTTAATGAAACCATTTTGTTCCTCTGAAATAATGGTTGGCAGTCCCCATTGTAATCTGAGAGCGATGCATTTGGCAAGGATTTTAACATCTACATCAACAGAGAGAGTGGCCTATATGAAGTACACAGTTTCGGGTCTTTACCATCCTTAAGAAGTAGAGCTATAGTTGCTTGAGTAAGTGTGGTTGGTAATGAGCCTCCTTCCACAGATTTGTTATACATTGATAAGAGTAATGGTTCCTTCACTCAGTTTTAAGATCCTACACAGCTGTAGGTTTTTCACTTTATGACTGTGTTTCAACCTACTTGTCAAATTGATGATCATTAGCACCTGTTAATATAATAGTAATTATTATATTAATAATTGGTTGATCATACACCTCACTATAATCCTACAAAACCCCTGACTTTGTGCAAATGTGCCTATAAGAACTGATGCTGGTTTGAAGGCAAAGGGTAGTAACAACAAACACGTTGATTTAGATTTCTCTCTTGTTTGATAACTTTGGATTTTGTATATTAATAAAAATAAAAAAATAATGATATTTTCGAAAGCATTCTTAGTTTACATTTTTTCACACCTGCCTAAAACTTTTGCACAGTATTGTATATATCAACGAGATTTCATGGGTTCTTGCAACCCCCTTAGCCGCAGAACGGAGAAGCAAAAAATACGCATCCAGTGTAATTCAGGGTTTAAAGTTCAAATGTAAAGGAGGGCAATAATTTTAAGATAGTTGCTGGAGTAATAAGTAATAAAAACACTATGCAATTGAGTAAATAGCTAAAAACAACTTGACCCATCACAGCAGAGTGGAAATGGTTAGGGGCTTAAGCACACTTTGTAATGTAAATATTTCAATGAAAAGAGAGTTCATCATACTGATGAGTACAATACAAGTCCAATATGCAATTAAGAGACACTCAAATCAACACATTAGTTGAACTTTAAATCATGAATTACAAGATTCTTTTTAATAAAATGAATGACCAGAGTGAGCAGAAAGGAGCAGCAGAGTTTCTCCTGCAGGTAAGTCAGGCAGTGGAGGGGCTGAAACAGGGTCATGGCCGACAACTTTGTCACAGTCTTCCTGTCTCCCACGCGTCCACTAAGTCCAGAGAGCAGCCCAGGAGAGAGCTGGCTATCCTGGTCTCCTGCACCCCAAAGGACCTCATCCTTCTGAGCAGGAACAGTCTGCTCTTCCCCTCATTAAATAGAGCAATTCAGTTTGCAGTCCAGTCTAGTTTATCATGCAGCAGTACTTGTGTGACGCCATCCTCTCAATGACCTTGATGTTCACAGGTACAGGTGGAGAACACTGATGCCTGCAGAAGTCCCTGACCAGCTCTGTGGTTTTACTCACGTTGAAAAGAACAGGTTCTGTTGACAGCAGTCCAAAAAGATCTGCGTCAGCTCCCTGAACTCGCCATCATCTCCGTCCTTGATGAGGCCCACGATCGCAGAGTCATCAGAAAAACTTCTGCATGTGACAAGACGGTGCTGAAGTGGCTGGTGTGGGGGGGGAACAAGAATAGAGCCAGGACTGAAGAGACAGGGGGAGGTAAATGCAGGCATGCAAAAAGCAGCGTGTCCATTAATTGGCTCAGCAGCCGGGCTAGGACGAGTCTCTCCAGAGTCTGAAAACTTTTATTGCCAGTGTTGTAAACACAACATAGGACTTATTGTGGTGGCAAAACAAAATTAGACTTTAGACTTCCTTTTATTGTCATTGCACAGAAAAAACACCGCAAAATAAAAAAAATAATAACGAATAAAAATACAACAGAACTATAATACATTTAATTTATTCAAATAATATTCATGATCCTTTCAGCAGACCATAGGTAGAAAAAAGTTTTTGAACCTTAATGTTCTCCTCTTCATTGATCTCCTGCCGGACAGCAGTGATGGTCTGATAAAGCAGTATCATGTTGTTTGGAGGTCAGTAGGTGGCGCTATCAGTTTGAAAACAATGTGATGTTTCATTAGCACAATTGTTCAAAACAAAGGAAAATAGTGCAGAGACCGCCATCTAGTGGACTCTGAAAATAATGACACTGCTTCATGAAGCTTCATCAGACCAGACAAGATGAGTTGGAACAGGGAGAGGGGTCAGCTGATCCTGCCTGACGCCATGTCCTGGTGAAGGATAAACTCCATTCTGAGTGTTGAGCTGCAGGTTGTTCTCACTGCTCCAGGTCACTCTTGTGTACAGAATTTTGTTCAAAGTTTTATATTACTTCTGGTAAAAGTTTCTTGTTTCTACTTGAATAAATAATTTGGGGTGTTAGATAATTTTTTTTAACATGGATTTGTACCATTATCACTTTTGATTTTGAATGAAAATGTTTTTTTCTTCAATTAAAAAAACTGAATATAGACTTGTTAAGGATTTCCAGATAATACATTTTTTACAAACCGTTTTCTTTCCTGCCTTATTGTTTGCGTCAATACTTTCAAACAGTACTACTATCATAATCTGAAATTAATTAAATTGTATCCATTCAAAATTTAACCTGATAAATAGAAATTAAATCAATCGTTTAAAAAGAATGCCAATAGAAAAGGCATCTTAACTTTATAAGTCAACACATTTAGTTCTCACCGAGTTCAACAACATTAAACATTATTTAACGACAAAAGCAATCGAGCACATGTTAAGGTGGAATATTGACCTTTAAGTCCACTAGTCGATATATTCTATTGGTAAATGCAATTATAAAATGGTCTAACAGGTTGTACACATTATAGGAATAATTCAAAGCATTCTTCGGCACAAGTAGTTGGAAAATTTATCTTTCAATTTCATTTCAAGAAACTCTTTTTACATCATGCTATTGGCTGTAGTCATTGCGCAAGCGTGAGGATCACTTCCTTCAAAGATCATGTTCCGCCTCCTTAGAAGTTCTGTTTCAACTTGTGCATCAACACCACTCGTGATAATGACTCATTTAAGTTACTTGCTCACCAAAAGGGCACTGAATAAACTCTTGCTAGAATTGACCAACTTTGTTCTTGTGTAAAGGCTCCTGACTTTGGTCAATAAAAACACGTGATACAAAATTATTATCCCATTATTTTCCTCTTCTTTCTTTAGAGTGTTAAACGCCTGCTTGCGTATGTTTTTAGCCACATTTATGTACATCATAACGTGTGGTGCTCTGAGGGGCAGTGTAACCCCTTCCGTTTCTCAAAACCTTCCACGCGGAGTAGTTTCGCATTACTGGTCTTCTATCGCCACCTACTGTTCATTTATAGTAACTGTACTCTAACTTGCACAAGTGAAGTTTACCTACAACAAACGTATATTTGAACTAAACGTAGATGCTACTGAATTGATACAAACGAAGTCTTAGTTCGGTAGATTTTAAAGCAAAAATGAAATCATGATCAGAAACTATTATAGCAGGGTAGCAGTTCAGAATAAAAAATATTTTTAAAAAAAGAAAGATTTCACACAAAATAAGCAATGCTACACTTTTAATTTGAACTCTCTCATTTCCTTCCAAATAGGTTCAATAGAAAAACAAAAATAACAAAAAAAAATATTTATTTTAGAAACATTTATTAACTTCTGCAATTTAACTTCGTTACAACAATAAGGTGACCATATTGTTTAATCTTTGCCGTTTATGTTTCAAGGAATATTATTGTAAAGCAATGACAACAAATAGATGGTTAATATTTAAAATAAAATGAAGGAAGCTAAAAAAAAACACGTGTATATAGGCATGGAATACAGTTGATATAAGCATTTAATTTCAGCATTTGGCCTACAGCAAACCTACTTCTTAACATCTCGCATGATAAGATTGGTTTCTTAAAGCTTGACTAGTTTTATCGTTATTTTCCAAATATTTCAATTAACACACATCATTATTTTACACAGTCGTGAGCTTATTTCTACAAACGTTACAGGCATTAACAGGTGAGAGAAACAACTACAGCAGTGACATTAAGGTGAAGAAGACATTGGGCCAACAATGTCAAACCTCCACACTGAGAGTCCTGTTGATCCTTCATCCTTGAACTCGAGCTCCCACAAATCCAGACTAGATGCCTCCAGTGGCGACGCTGCTCAACATTCTGAGCTGAACCTGCTCCTGTGGATGCGAGTCCAGTCCAGACACTTGATTAATCCTCGACTATTTTCATAACAATGCGAAACACGTTTAAATCAACTTTGTGAACTCTTGACAGATTTATTGGAGGCGAGTCTTAAATCACATCCTCGAGCGCCTTCACGGGCGCAGCTGATTGGCGGAGGCGCCGTGACGTGAACATTGTCAGCGCGCATGTCTGGCGAGGAAATTGGCGCAAAGGATCATGGGTGATCCCGGGGCTTATTTTTAAGGCAAGCTAACTATAAAGAAAAATCATATATTGTTAAAGAAACCATGATTAAATTACGGATTACATAAGTACACATGATTGACAAATAGATAAACATGTACCTTTATATCATTTTAATTATAATTAAATATTGTTTTTATTTAGCTTTTGTCTTCACATCGGTTTAAATTACTACTTAAGAAATATATATATATTTTAAAAAATCATCTTGTTTTAGCCCTATTTTAAAATGTAGAGAATTAAGCTTCAATCAGCCAGGTTAAAGTGAATTACTACTTTCGACCAGGACTAGTAATGACTAGCGTCTAGGTTCAGTGGGATTTTTTAATCGCATTTTTATTTATATTTCCTAACATTATATCGCTAGAATTTGAGTAAAAATAAATATGATAAAAACTAAATTCGGAAATCCTCGTTATTCATTTAATAAAATTAATATACAGCAAATACCGTAATTCAATTATTTAAAAAAAATAATATTTTTGTAAATTATTGTACCAGCTAATATAAATATAAAGAATGGATTAATTTCACAAAATCCAAATTTTAAGTGTCGTGGAATTTTGTGGGGTTTCTATAGTGTAAAAGTGTGTGTGTGTGTGTGTGTGTGTGTGTGTGTGTGTGTGTGTGAGAGAGAGAAACAGGCTCTACCGCGGAGATCTGACTTCCACGGAGCAAAACAACACACTGGGCTCCAGCCCTCGTCCAAGCCTCGTCCGCGCATGATTGACAGCCAAAGTCATCCAATCAGAGACAGATAAAAACATCGCCATATCCCATTGGTTTGACTCTCCCTCTTCGTCACATGGTTTTAACCAACCAGAGAGGGCGCTTCAGAGACATCGACCAAGCACCAGCCAATGAGAGGGAGCATAGCTCTGAATCTGTCGCTTGCCGGACCCCGTAGAGCCATGCAGCGGTTGAATATGCGAATCAAAATACTCCTTTCTATGGAAAAGCGTGAGATTTAAATATATATATTTTTTTATTTAACTTTGACATGAGAAAAATAGTTGGTGGCCTTGAAAAAAACATTTTAACAACTCTGAAAATTCTTATTTTTAATTAAGCACGTCTTTTTCAATTGATTTGAGTCAACGCTAAAGCACGATTATTCATAATAATAAATAAAAACGCATGAAAAAAATATTGTTTACGAAATGTTTCAATGATCGTCGATTGCGGATGTTTTGTAATGCAGACACTGACCATCCGAGGGCGCTGCTGCCCAAAATTACGACGGCGACACATCTGCTTCAATTGTGCCTCCATTAATACCGTCGAACTTTAACTATACATTAAAAGCATTGCTACATTGAAAGATCATGTTTTTTCTTATACGCCATATCTTTGTCTTTGGATAATGCAGGTTCTACAAATGATACTCAATTGGTAACACAATATATATCCTTCTACTGATACTATTCACACTGCTTTTTATTATTAATTGAATTAATGACACAGAATTATATCTATGTCTCTTTCTACATTTTCTAGTAACTCTAATTGTGTGGCTGCTGCAAAACATTAAATGATTAATGCTGAGAAATAAACATTTTCATATATCAACTATGTCTACTACTGGTTGTATTCCTACTGGACAAATTAAAATCCCCATTCTTCCTGTGCCACGTTTATGTAGAACTGTGTTTGGTACAACTCAGCCAAAGAGACAGACATTGTACCTGCTGTTCCTTGAATAAATTATCGATCCAGCAGATGTGATTTTCCTCTGGCACTTTGTTCAGGAGATAAACTTTTATTATTGATTCACAGGTGGGAAACCTTTATTGTTATGAGTAGCTTCAGGGATTTTGCCAAAAACACAGAAAAAAAAGAGTCATAAACTGCTAAAATAGAATAGTATTTTAACAACTTTAAATATTACTCTACAGTCGGTGTCATTGAGTTTCATTGTTTATCAAATTTAGCATGCAAAAAAACGTGTCCCCGACCTTGTTTAGAATTTTAATCTACCCCAGAATTTCCTCTCCTTCCATCTCTCAAGAGTCCAGCAGCTGTGGGGCCGACTGTGAGGCCTGTGGGGCGAGGTGCTGACAGCACGAGAGCCAGTCTTGGATTTGATGTCAGGGACCAAGATGTCCGCCGTGATAACGCCGCTATGGCCTGCTGAGACTGGCAGCCTTCTCCTCGGAAAAGAAAACAGCAAAGCGCTACATAAACACAGGGAAATGGCCGAGGCCGAGGGCAAACAGCCAAGTACGACTGAGGAATGACACCTCCTTAGAGCTCTTCATCAAACAGCACAATCCTGTGTTTGGCTTTGGAAACACAACTCGACGGATACGTGCTCACCTTCACTCCCCATCCCTCTGGAGACGTCCATGATTTACGTGGCATTATCGGAAAAACTCAAGACAGACAAATCAAGTTTTATTTGAACGAGTTATTTTCACCTGCTGTTAAACAATGTGCAGTATTTGAAAATGTATTTTAAATCTTTTCATGTAGAATTTACTTTGTGGTGCCACTTCAACGGCACTGTTGATTTAAAATAAATTAACTTAAATGTTTGCCAACTGAAGCCAATATTAATTTAACTTTCATTAATGCTGGCTTGTCCAATAACAAGTACAAAAGATTGTGAAATAAATAATTTTTGTTCGGATAGTACAACATGCAGAAGTATTTAGCAAACTACCGTACCTTTAAGTAGCTCTATTCTTGGTTGTGTACACTATTGTGTGTATTAATCTTTATATATAAGATTAAACATATTTGAATGTTTAATGTATTAGTGTTTCTAAATTGATGTCTTACTCATTTTAGTAAATAAATAAATACATTTATGTCAAAAAACATGATTAAATTGCCTATAAATGTGGAGTTTAAAAGCTAAATCTATCATATTTGGTCACCGAAATGACATGATTTTTTTTGTTGCACCTATAAACAAAGACACCTCGTATAAATACACAAGAGGCATTTTTTTTAAAATTTTTTTTTTTTTTGTGTCCAGGATTTTCTCCTGGATCCGATTTGCTGGTGCAGCTTTTGTGTCTGCTTCACTAATGGACTCCTCACACTGTCTCCCTCATATCATATCGTCATATTCTCCAGAGAGCTGATTAAAAGGCTTTCTACCTGGGGTGAGGGGAGATGGGGGCTCTGGTGGGGGGGTTGACGGGGGGGCACAGAAGAAGAGTGGTCCTTATTAGCCCGTATGTCTGGACAGAGGAGGGTGGAGTCAAGTAATCAATAGTCGTCCTCTACTGTCTGTCTCTGCTCCATTAGAGTTAATGTGTCTGCTATTGACACGGTGACACAACTTCTGTGCGGATTCTAAGACAAAACTCCACAAAAGAGAAATATACTTGTAACTTCTGTAGACCAGAAAGAACCATGAAATTATCAGTTTAATTTCTACATTTTCATTGATAGTAATCAGAGAAGATGGAGAAGGACAGTGCTTTAAAAATATATTTTGATATTTATAGAGAATATACAGAAAAAAATATCTCCACACCATCTACATAAACTTGTTATCAACCATTAGTCTATGCAAAACAATTATAATTATTTATTGTATATAACTGTTAATCACTATAAAAGTGTTCTATTGAGAATCAGAGATTATTTTGATCAATATTTTTGTGAGGTTCGTTTGAAACAGACATAAACTGTCCTTCTAAAACAGTTTTTTTTAATAGAAATATTGAATTCTAATGTGTGTAAATTAATCATGGGATGTAGTATTTTATTGGATAGAACCCACACTTTGTAACAGGGGGTGTGTCGCTATCCGATGCTCATTGGCCGTGTGATTGTTTCCCTGCTGGCCTTCAGTCACAGAGCCGGAAACTTCTGAGAGACGCCTGGGGTAGCTGCAGCAAGAGCGACCTCTGACCTCACTGAGTTGGTTACCCCCGGGGTCACGGAGGGAGGGGCCATCTCTACGGGGTGCAGGCTGTAATTGATGTGGAGAGGGAGGCCTGCGGGGGCTCTCTGGGAGCAGACAGGGGAAACCTGAGGCCCCACTGGGGCCGGATCAGGAGAGCTGATGAGAGTTCTGGTCTGTGTCCACGGGTCCTATGTGTTAGTGCGAGTCCCACGAGAGATGGAACCGAGACGAGTAAGATCAGAGTCTCTAAACTAGCGACAAATCACAGCCCGTCGACTGACTGGTTAGCTAAACAACATTCACACAAACAGACCCACACAGACGAAACATTTGCACAAGCGCTGTTGCTCCTCTTAGAAACGATGGCAACAGTTAAAATGATGGAAATGAAACATCATATTTTATAAATTTTAGTTTACTTAAAGATCACCAACAATTTCATTTAGAAATAAGATTGTATCCAATAAGAATCCATTTAATCCATAATTAGCACCTTTAGCTATGACAAAGCTAATTTGGTTTGGTAATGTAATAAATAAATAAGTATTCTAGATTTTACATTGTTTGTAAATTTGAACACATCAAACGTGTAAATCTAATTTACAATTAAAATTGTGTATGAGTCAATAACGAAATTAAATAAGTGCCAGCAAAATTAGCTTGCTAGCATAATTGAAAATCCAAACATGATCGTAGTTGAAATCATACATAGATGTGCTTTGTGTTTATATTTAGTTTTTCTTGTTTATTAGCTTTATGTTTTGAAAGACATTTTCGGGAAAAAAAACAAGTTTGCTTGTGTTCAAAGGCGTGTTACTGTTAGAATTGTCTTTCATGACCACTTTTAATCAAATGTGTTTCACACAAGTTTTGGACCCAAATAACGTGTGAATGAAAGCCTAAAGTCTTCTTTTTTTCACGCCACTCACCCACAACACATCTGCTTTGACTTCAGTTGCTCGACTGTGAAGCGTCAAACATGCGAGTTCCTGGTCTGCTAACGCTAATTTATCCATATTTATCCAACTAAATCTGTGTTCTCGTTTGAGGAGCTTGTCAAAGGGCTCAAGTCTCTGCTAGTTTCTTGGCAAAATGTCACAGTTGCTCTTTCTTCAAGGAAAGGTCAAAGGTTGCCATGAATTGCTCAGGTCTGGGAAGGAGTAGGGAGGCGGGAGGGGGTTCGGGAAGCAATGGCTGACAGATGTTTACAGAGGCCTGTGAACATCAACAGGGAATTTGTGAAGGGCATCGGTCTGAATTCAAAAGTTTCCCTTAAATCGGGGGTATAAATGGAAGCAGCTTCGAAAATCAAATGTTTTTTAGTTTGAAACAACTTAAGTTGCTATTTAAAGATTATTTTTGACAATGTTACGACTTATTCTTTTTGTTTTTCACAGTCTCTTTCTGTCAGATTTATACCTCTTCTCATTCTTTCTTCCTGATATTTGACTTTTTGTAGCTCAGGTTAAGCACATTATGATTCCAAACGTTAGTTTTCTAGACACTTTTATCAAAAATATTGAAAGAATTACATAAATGTAACCTTCTCATCATCATCCATTCCTTCTTAAACAGTTCCAAACCCCAAAACGCAAGACAGAATATGTCGTAAAAGCAAAGTTTAGTGACTCACACTGTACCGTCAACTGATTGGCTGCGCCTTGGCGGCTCGACCTAACAGTATAATGGAAGAAACGTGGTTAAAAGAAAACAAATGTGTGCTAAGACATCTGGAGCTTGAGCTATATGGACCCCCATCTGGATTGGACCCATCTGAGGATTCTGGTTTGAAATGAGCAAATTTGAGCTAAAACATATTATTTGTGCTAATGGCTACAGTTAAGAAAGATACATTTTAAAGTTTGTCTTAAGTAAAAATATGTCTGATTATAAGAAGAAGAAGTCCAGAAATGTTTATTTCAAAATATTGAAAGACAAAAATAACTTTGTTTCTCATAAAATACAATTGGATGAGAAAGAAAGATTTGTTTAGTTAATTGTATTGTACTAGTTTTTAGAAACAGTGTAACTTACTCTTTTGTATGAATCTTTAAAAATAAATCTACAAACAACTGATTAAAGTTTAATTCTAATCTTTATATATTTAATTAAGACCCTTTTCCGGACATGCAAAGTAACTAACTGTAGCTCATCATTTAGTCAATAGGGACATTTTTTAAATAAAAAGAAAAATATAAACACTTGCTTAGATTTCAGTTTTTGCAGTATGGTGCATAAATACTTGAGACTATTTTTGAACTTTAGTTGGTGGAATTTTACTTTCAAACCTATTTGTCATTGTCTTGCTGACACATTGTTAGTAATCTAACACTTTTTGTTGGTATTCTAAGATATGAGACACACATACACACACCCTGGCCTCCTGTCAGCCGGCCTGGCCCAGCAGACCGGTCCAGATGGCTCAGTGTTTCTCAAATGTTGCTCCTGGCTCCACGGCCCCTTCTACCATCCACCATATCGATTTAAACCATCCCCAGTCTGGAAAAGACCGCTGACCGCCTCACTTTCACAGCCTTGAGTTCCATCTCGGGTTACGACTTCTGTCTACGATATGTTATGTTAAAGAAATGGGGTGAGTTAAGGAAAATCTGCATTGCGCTCAGAAGAGATGCATAGTTTCCTGCTCACATCACTGCACATCCCAGGAATCTCACTATGCCACTGGAGCACTAACTTGTCCCGCTCCAGCTGTTAAAAGCCGATTTTGAGAAAATACGATCGATAACGTTGAGCTGTAATTTTCACAGCTCACTAAAAATAATCATAGTTGTCTTTTTTTCCGTATTGTATTACACGCTATTCAGGAGCCGATGAGGAGAGACGTTTGCTTGTGCAGCCGGTGAAGGTGACACACTTGAAGACTTCTGCAGGATCGGCTCACACGCATGTTCGTTTGGACGACCTCTGATTGGACACGCTCGATGGGCAGAAAACAGATGGTGTTTGCCGAGCTAAACACTTCCTTGGCTGGAGAACCAGGAGTCGGGCTCCAGAGAGGTTCGTTAGGACGCTCTGATAGTCGAGTTTTTCAATTTTCAGGGTGGAAAAATCACTTAAGCACGAAACTGAAACCTCCCTGGAAAATATCACAGACTAACTATGTCTGTTTATGACGCATTAGACATGGGATTAATTGGGCAAACAAGACGCCACACATCAGAAATGAAGGAAAGAATGTTTTCCTTGGGGGTTGTAAATAAATGTGAGACGAAATGATTCAGCTGCAAAATTAGAGGAATATTTCTTTGCCACATAGTAAGGTTTTCTATAGCAGCGGTATACAACCTCTGATACCGTCGTTCAGGCATTTGTAACTGGGCCTAATAGAAGAAAAAAAATGTTTTTTTTGTATTTTTGATTATTACTGCCTAAAATATGTTCAATTTTGAAAATAGATCCTTCTATAAAGTTAGTCTGTTACTCATTACACATCAAAACGTTTCAGTCAGATTTACTCAATAAGTTAACTTGGAAACTAGTGAAAATGAGTGATACACAAACTCTAAATGATTAATTTTAACAGTTTTTAACTGAAGATTGGTCTGTGAATATAATGCCAAAGACAAAATCTCTGGGTGTTCATCTATATTTCATTAAGGAAAAGGTATTTTCTGTTGACATATTTTAAGATCAAAATGCCACAAAGACATTTGTATCTGAAGCATCATTTTCCACACATGGAGAGGTCAGCAAGGTCAACACCTTACCACATTAAGAATATTTAGGGAGTGCTGGAGGAAGTTTTACGCTGTGTTTGTCTTTCATCAAACAAGAACAAATTCAGTACCCCTCTTTTGTTTATAAAGCAGAAAATAGAGAATTTACCATTAATACTTAGTAGAAGAAAAAAGAACATGAAAATCAACTTGTTGTCTTTAAAAAATTAAAAAACAAGAAAAGAAAATGCCAAAGTGAATAAAACTCAATTCAGAACTTTTTTTTCTTTGGCACATCTGGAATACATACAGAAAATGTGAATGAAACATTTTTGGTTTGATGGTTTTATGGTTACTGTGCATTGGCCCGGCATTTTGTAATTCCAAATTAAAATCTACAAATCTGCCAAACCAGTTTAAGCAAGCATAGGATTCCAATATAATGTTCAATTGTACTGAATGTTGATGTGTTGAAATGGTTTGAGATATGTCGGCACGAAAGCTATTGACCTCATGGTGGACGTGGCCTGATTGAGAAGAAGTCAACCTCTGATCCCTGTGGCACCATGATGGATCAACAGATGTGACTGAGTCCAGTTCTGGTCTTTCACTGAACTGTGACTGTTGGCGTGTAACGCAGATGAAGACTTCATCCGTCTGCTTTGGTCACGACCGGACACCGCAGTGACCGGGCTCCTCTCGAGACCTTTTGACCCCCTTGGAGTCGTTTCATGTTCTGACCACTTTCAGTGTTTCTAAAAGAAAAAACAAGTCTTTCTTGTGAGGGAATGTGGTTCAGATACACAAAATGAATGGAGCACGAACAGCGGTATAGACGGTGTTTATACAACACTTTTACCTCCACACCAGAGCATTAACACAACATTTAAGCTAATATATACACACCACCAGAGTGTATTTCAGCCCGGCTTTGTTTGTAAATGGTAATTGAGGAGCTCTGAGTGAGATAGAGGGGAAATAAATGGAGGATTTTCAGCTTGTTAAACGGGGCATTAGAGGGCTTGTGACTGGGAGTTGTAGGCAATAAAAGCCAACAGTTTGGCTGCACTCATGTTTTAGTGTGTTGGCTCACGGGCTGACAGCTTTGCTGTTTGTGAGTCGTTTTGGGCCATGCTTTAGGCATGCTTTACGTCCCTCATTTGGCACTTTCCGGACCCACCGGAGGGAGATTTAGGGAGAGTCCGAGCCCCATGTGGAGACTCAAACCCTGCTACTGTGAGTTAGGACGGAATGTTAAACATATATCTCACTTTTGGCATCAAGTACAATTCCTGAATTCAAGTCTCGGAATGAAATAAAAAAAACCATTTTCTTCCATGTTGCTGCAGGTCCAATGCTTCTGTCAGATGTTCTGTCTGCTGGATTCACAGCAGATAGGATCTGTTATGAGGAATTCGGTGAAACCGGCCAACATGTGTTTGAAATCTGCACATCTGAGCCGAGCCCAGACGCGGGGACGTACATGTTAGCCTTCGAGAACACATTTTTTATTTTGATCCATGAAGCCTGGAGGTAATTTTAGGGAAGCTGAAATGATCAAGGCCGCCATAATGATGTCCACATGCTGACATATTTTCATATTTCCAATGAAGTATTCGGCTGTAGTACACAGGGTCATCTGGAATCACATTTCAGAGGAAGAAGCGAGACGGAAAGCAGGACCAAGAAGGAGAGTTGTGTGCGAGAGAGTGCTGGCGTTCATCATCTCTACGACTGCAATCAATGCCGAGAGATATCAGCTCAGACATTAGGGCACAACCTGGAGAAATAATGTTGGTAATAATAGCAGGGAACTAATGAATAGCCCGTCGTCCTTTGTCAGCTTCTGGGAGCTAAATGAGATGCAACTGGCTGCGGCAGCGTCCTGGAAACCTTTCTGAGCAGCCGTGCGAGACATTCGAAGAATCCTCGGGCTGTCATGGACACCCACTGCACCGCATTCAACCCAAAGACAATATCTGCTCATGCCGCACATCAAAGACAGAACCAATACGTGTTCAGAGGCCAGACCTGGCTGGTCAATGAGGTCACATAAGGCATTAGTGTGTAAATAAACGCATCAACAAACTCCTGCTAACACAAGGAACTACGATGATTTTAATTTCAGCAGCCGTAAATATATACTCTAATGAAGTCTTCGCCTTTATACAATATGATTTGGTGAGTAAAACTTGTAGCTACATATTAAATCTGACCTTTAAAGAACCATTACATCATTTTGCACTTCACCACTGACTGGTATCTCAGATACTAATGTTATGATAATGATAACTGACACATAGCATTTGAATAATTATTAAATAAATATATATATATATTATGTACAAGGCCTGCACTCTCTTCTTCAACACCCTTGACTTCTGTCCATCACTGTGAATGACTCAACGTCTCAACTCATCTAGACATGAACCAGGAATTATAGGTGATTCTTAATATTTGTCTCATTTTAATCTAGTTTCATCTTGAGCAGTTGATCATTAATTGAGAGAACAACATTAATTTAAACGACTTAAATAGCACACAGTGTTTTAATTCCACCAGTTTGCTTCCCACTGCCACTTGATTAGGTTCAGCACATTGTTTATGTGTTTTTTTTAACGTGTTCTTAATCAATTGATTATGTAAGATTGAGTTAAATTACACGCTTGTCATCACTTTAAGTCAGATCCCTATTAAAACCATGATTCCCTGCTGTCAGATGATTTAACTGCGCTCATATTTCTCGTCTCACTTTGTAAATTTGAAAAAAGGCTGTACCAGTGCTTCAGAAGTCAAAGTCACACACACATTTAAATATCTCATAAACGCTGGTCTCCTCCACTTAAATATCTAATATTATTGCCTGTAAACTGTCTGCGTCCGACAACTGCTGCTATTAAATAAATGTAGTTAAAATCCTACATTTCCTCTGAATATAAGAAGAGAACTTGTTTAAAACTATTTTTGTTTAATAAGTAATAAAACTCGCTTTTTAAACCCATAGTGACTAAAACGGTGGATGTGTTTATTGATGTGTAAATCATGCTTTTCTTTTAGGTTTATTATATTTTTACAGTGTACCTCGAGAGGTGGGTTAAATTATGGCTGTTTTAGAATAAACATAAACATCTGTAAGTAATTTTATATCATAAAATAAGTCCCTGTACAGTTAGAAATGTAAATATTAGCAAAGAAGACAGTCAAAACTAACCAACTAAATATTAAAAAAGAACATTTTAAATTACTTTGCTGACACTTATCATCCAAGTATTGAACTTACTGCAAGAAACATCTTAATTGTGTGTTCATCAAATTCATAACCATTCATTATTGTAGCATCATCTCTGTTTTTTAATTCAAGTGTGTGTTAACACATACCAAGTCCTACAGTCAGGTATAAAATGACGGTACTTCTACAGGGAACTAGTTAAAAAAATAACAAGCTTATAAACAAAAGTATAACTTTTTGCAGACCTTGGCAAAGTGTGTCCCCGGGGCCACATGTGGGAACAGAAACACTGAAAATGGCTTCTGATAGCGTATGTAATTTTATTTATTTATGTCTCAATTATTTATCAATAATTAAAGTATTTTTTTTGTTTTTGTATCAGGGCATCATATTGCAAATAATACTTTAATTTTTAATAATTTATATATCATCATATGTGTATGCTTTGTAAATAGTTAATTTATTATTTGTATAGAAAATATAAATTAATTGTTGTACAAAATTGCAATAATAGAATATCTTAAATGAAAACCAAAACCAATCAGCAGTATGAATTACTAAATAACTTATTTACCTTTAATAGAATAGAACATGAATACATGTAGTACATCAACGAGCTCATGTCAGTTTGGAGTGCACAAGTAAAAACTGTAAACTGAAATAGCCCATGGACTGACCCCTGTGGTACCCCGCTCGTGATAATAAGATTTATCGTCTTAATTCTGAACCCACTCCTCAGCCGTGTGTGGCGTGATTAGTGCTCACAGTATAGAGTTCCCACTCACTCCATCATGATTCGCCAGTGGCGCTTTTGTCTCCTTTGTTTTAGCGACAATGTTAAATTAGCCCAAAACAGATGGGTGTTGTCTGGCTGCCAAGACGACGCTCCAAGAGAGAGTGTGTATGTGTGTGTGTGTCTCCTCTGATTGGTGGAGTGAGACAGGATGTTTTCATGTTCTGATATCCTTTTAGGTTTGTGAATGTGCCTAATTACTGCTGAGATGTGTGCAACAAATCTGCTTCCTGGCTGTCTAAGTGTCCAGCTGTCATGTGTGTGCTGGCGTGCAGATGTCTCGGGGTGAGAAACAAGGGGAGCGAGGGGCGGACAGACAGGTGACCGCTGGAATATTTTGGGAAATGTTTCTCGCTCTTGGAGACTTTTTTTGTAGTGGATGATATAATTGTTATGACCGAAGCTAACCTTTCGCCGGTGCGTGTTCTTCGTCGCACATGCAGTCGGCTCCAGACCTGATCCGGGGGTGATGTCATACGCAGCTGCTGCCTGGCTGACGGACAGTTTCCGCACCACAACATGGGGCCCTATGGTCTGCTTGTCAGGCCGATTGACAGGTGAATGACACCAATGAGAGCCAGCCGTCCCTCCGCCTGGGAGCCCCGGGCCCTGAGTGACAGCCAGTGAGCGGCCAGAAAGAGCGTCTCTGAACCTGAAAGTAATCTCTTTCACTTCTTTTTCAACACTTGATTCTTTTTTTCACAGCCTTCCCACTTTTCTGGCTCACCCTTGTCTTCTCACCCTTTTTTCCGATCTTCTTAAAAAAAAGAGAAAAAAGAGAGTCATTCTGTTTTCCCAATTTTCTCCTCCACTAAAGGCCTCTGTCTTTTCCCTGCCCTCCTCCCCCCTCGGCCTGTCTCTGCCCACTGCTGCTTTTTATCACGGCGTCACAGAGTTTTGGGCAGCAGCTTGACTGGCTCTCACTCCTGCCTCTCAGTCAGAGCTCACATGAAACGTGTTTAAAGCAGAGTCCAAGAGGACTGGCAGCGGCGCAGCTACAGATGTCTGCCTCGTAAAAACATGCAATATTGGACCACGTTAGCTCTTTAACGGTCGGTTCTGTTTGATCTTGACAGAGAGGAACATTTGGATTCCTTCTCTGTTGTGTTTAAGTGGTGATCTGTGCAAATCTGTCTCTGCTCCTTTTCTCTCTTTATGGCCCGTAGGATGGAAACTGTTACACCAGTTCATATCCAGATCACAGTTTTTTCCTTTTTAAACACGCATGTGATTTGTTCAAACCTGTCCTGTGACTTTAGATATGAACAGCCTCAGGTCCACATCTATGAACATTTTTTTACCAACATCTCTGAGTCAATTTCCATCTTCACATTTCCATCCATCTCTACATCCCAACCATTCATCCCCATAATTCACACAGAACAAATACTTTCATCCTTCATATGTATTTATTAAAGCCTCTACTCGTGTTTCAATCCATCCATCTACTCACAGTCCAAATGATTGTCCAACGATTCCTTCTTTCTATCCGTTAATCTTCTTTTACTCCCATTAATGACTACGTTTATCGATCCAATGATGTTTTCATTCACTAATCCGTCATTATATCCTCCTTCATTGCTCCATCATTACATGTCAACTCAAACACCCACTTATATATTGATGTAGAAACACTAGAGCAGGAGGCCTGAGGGGAGATATTGTGCTGCCAAGCAAGGGACTCCATCTTTGTTCAATGTCAGATGGTTAAGGAATAAAGATCTTCACATCAAATGTGATTTGTATTGCTTTGATTATATAGTTGAGATGGAAGTTGGAAGACATAAGCTAAATAAATAATAATCTGACACAAATGCCCCAAATCCAGAGTGCAACCATGCAAAAGAGCATAAATGTCTTGACTATAGTTTTCCACTGGTGGTTGAGGTTAAGAACCCTTAATATAGAGATACGAGACCTATATTTAATAAAGACTTGGTCAAGCAGTAAAAGTCACAACAACGTAGAATTTGCACAGTGTCAATGCTTTTTTGAAGAGGGTTCTCGAAAACCCACCAAATATAGAATTCAATAGACACAACATGCATCAATCTATCTGCACATCCATTCTATGAATCTGCCTGCCTGCCCATCCATCCTTCTGTCTGTCCATCCATCCGTCCGTCCATCCATCCATCCATCCATCCATCCATCCATCCATCCATCCATCCATCCATCCATCCATCCATCCATACATCCATCCATCCATCCATCCATCCATCCATCCATCCATCCATCCATCCATCCATCCATCCATCCATCCATCCGTCCGTCCGTCCATCCGTCCGTCCGTCCGTCCGTCCGTCCGTCCGTCCGTCCATCCGTCCGTCCGTCCGTCCGTCCGTCCGTCCGTCCGTCCAACCATCCATCCATCCATCCATCCTTCTGTCCGTCCATCCATCCATCCGTCCATCCATCCATCCATCCATCCATCCATCCATCCGTCCATCCGTCCATCCGTCCATCCATCCATCCATCCATCCATCCATCCATCCATCCATCCATCCATCCATCCATCCATCCATCCATCCATCCATCCATCCATCCATCCATCCATCCATCCATCCATCCATCCATCCATCCATCCATCCATCCATCCATCCATCCATCCATCCATCCATCCATCCATCCATCCATCCATCCATCCATCCATCCATCCATCTGCCTGCCCACCATTTGATCCATGCATCCACCTGTAATCCATGTGTTCATCCATACATCCTTTATTTTATCCATCCCTGTACTTATATTTGATTTCTTTAATTCATTGAGAATTTGAAACTTTAGTTTTTTGTCGTGCTTCTACTTTATGGTGAGACGTGCACAAAGCAATTCAGACCCTCCAGAGTAAATGATGGCCATAGAGAGAATGAAAGGCATGTGTCTGCGTGTGTGTTGTGCTTGAAGCCCATCACACAGCCCACCCAAACGCCAATGTGCCTGGCACTCTGCCCCAGGCCCAGACTCCCATCTGACCCTGCAGCCACAGGCCCCATTGCTCGGGTACCCTTTGCACCAGTCGACCTCTCACCCCCTCGTCCACTGTCCCACGCTCCCTGACGCTTCACTGCCAGCTCGGCTGCCCACCCTGCCCGAAACTCCACGTCTGTCGATGTGCTTTAAACACATCCTCGCTCGGACATGTGTAGCTCTACTTCACTTCGATGCATCCCCTCTTCATCCCTCTATCCTCCCGTCCCATTTGTCCATCACGTCCTTTCAGTCCATCTTCATCTGAGTGGCGTCTCGCTCGCTCAGTCAGTCAATCTCTCTGCCCCGCCGGGGCGCTGATATGTCTGCCCGGAAAGTCACTCGCTGTTTGTTTCTGTCTTCTCCTTTTCGCTCGGTGTCTCAGTGTGTCTTTCTTCTCTGCCTTGTGAGAACCTCTTAAGAGTCCTTTGTCAGCAGCTCGAGTCACTTCCATGGCGACCAGAAGTGAGTGACAGCCCGTAAAGAAGTCTCTTCATTGCAGGGGCCAGAGAAGGCATGAAGGAATGCGAGCGTAGAAAAGAGGGATAGAGGGGCGCATTTCACTTCTGTACACACTCACATGTGTGAGTGCTTTCCAGTCACCAGAGTGAACGTTCATCCTCTCTCAGGATCATTTTTCTTGTCAGAGCGGGACGGGATGTTTATCTCGGTGACATGGACAAATAAACCAGGGCAGAGTCAATCTAGGCTCCACAATCAGTGCAGAACCTTCGACAGTTCCAGTCTGTTTGTTTATCCTCCATGTTTCCTTTGAATCCCCCACCCTGACAAACACATGCACACTCACTGGTACGAACCTGTGTGACCTGAGAGAAAACTGACAAACCGAAAAAAAAAAAGGCAAATCTATGTGTAAACGTCACTGATTATTATCACGGATGTCTGTAATCTACAAACACCAGACCAAGTTTTAACGGTAGAACGTTGTTTCCTGGAACTAGTTACTAGTCTTGCCAGGTGGGACATGTCAGACTAGGTAACAGAGACTACAATTTCTTTTAATGTGAGGGAAATTTAATATGTGCATGAAAATCCTCTTTCTTTAACAGCCAGGATCGTCACTTATGATGTCATCTGGGTTTTATATTGGGATGCACCAAAATGAAAATTCCAAATGAGACAAAATGTTCTCTATTAAGACCCACTGTGGCGAAGTAAATGTGCCAGGAGCTGGTTATCTGCTCTGTGTTCCGCCAAGGCACGTTTTTTCGCCGTGAGACTATTCGGCATATAAGTGCTTTTCCACGAGTACTCAGGTCAGCATTACACGTTTTGCGAATGCTGTCCGTAGTTCTTTATTAGGGGTTTTTGAACACGATCATCAAGTCAATGGTTCTGTGTAGAGAGTGTTAATAAATTCCCATCCAGCAAAATTCTTGGTAGGTAGATTGTTTTAGTTCTGATACCAGTGTCTAAACTTTTGGGGATAAATTGTATTTTCATAACCTTAAAAAAATGATCAGAACGAAGTGAAGTGCCACAAATAAGCTACATGAATCTCCTGTGTTTTTTCGTCAGGTTACCAATGGTACCATCATGATTTTGAGCATAGATACCTATCCCTACAACTGATCATAGAGGCGAAAACGCTCACTGTTTTGAGATATAAAGTCAATTGAATACATATAACCCTGCCATGATAGGCATAAAACATGAGGCCTCAAGGTTCTACACAACAAACTTTGGCAAAAAGGTGATGGAGAACGCATGCATTCACAGAGGATTTGGGCTTTTCTATCCCAAATTATTGTATTCGTGTGAAATGTATCGTACACCTCACAACACTGTCAGTAACCCAGTCTGTTAAGCAGTCAGTGCAGCCATATGTACAATAGTTAAAGTCTGTAATACAAAAAAACACTAGTCCCAGACAGCTTTGTTGTTTTGAGTGACACAAGTTGTGTTTTTTGGAAACATTTGAAAATACATCTGTCGCACCTGACTAATACTGTCGCAGTGTGATGTGTGTTCATGCGAGAGTTGCTGATTGCTCTTCTGTACGCACACATGCTAATTGTCCTTATGTGTGTGTGTGTGTGTTTGTCATGGAAGAGGCCAACACATCTGCAGTGTGTTAGCTCGTGAGAGAAGTGCTGACGTCAATAAATATTGGTGTGAGTGTGTGTGTTGGACACGGCTGACAAGGCGGTGTGTTTGTTTTATGAGTGAGATTAATCTTGCCGTTGTGTGTCTGCTCTTAGTTATTCCTGAAGAAGATGCTAATGCTACTGTTAACCTCAGTAAGTCTCAGTATCTCTTTGTGTTGCTGTAACTCTTCAGTATACATCAATCCAACACTTTGATCTGCACGCTGGCAACAAATCAGAGTGTATAAATGGCCTCTTAATGTAGATTACAAAGTAAAGATCCAGATTAAATACTTTGTGTAGGAATGTTTTTCAAAGCAATTTGTTGTAATTATTTTAATAGTCAGAAAACACTTGACCATCAAAGCATTTTTTGTACGATTTTAATCTGAGCAACAAAGGCAAAAAAAAGGTCAGTCGAACCCCCAAAACTCTACTTAAAGTTCTTAAAACCTTCAGACAGGAAGGGTCAGGAGTTGAATGCTTTGACGGACAGGAAAGCCGCAGTCGGACGGTCAAGTTTGATGGAGTCTCAGTGCTGGAGAGTGTTGGCCTGAATCTAAACTGAAAGCCTACTTCACTTTCCACAGTTCCTCGGGTCTGTGCAATGTCTGTCCGTTGGAAATATGTATCCACCTACGGTGTATCAACCCAAGTCAAACATCTGCACCATGGCAGTCCGAAACTCAAAGCCATACAATAACATGGCCCATAAACATTCCATAGCACCCAGTGAGAGGGCTTGAACTGTTGGGAAAACATTCAGCTCTCTGGCAAAGCACAGAAAATACACAACTCTGGCAACAGAGAAAACTTCACTCAAAAGGATCTGGATTTCTGAAAAGTTGGAGACTATAAACTCCATCCTTCATCTTAAGCCAAACACTTACACACTTCTGCGATTGTCAAACCATGTCAGAGAAGATCCAGTTCTACTTGATAGACCCAACCGAGCAGATGAACTGAGAACTCGGGTTTCTTCAAAGTGACAGTCAGATGCTTCATCTCGCTGAGCTATCAATCTCTGGAGCTTTGTAATTGTCCATAATTGCTCATAATTGAATTTAATTGACTTTGATTGGGTGTAATTGGTGCGGCGGGCTAATCTGATTGGAGATCAGAGGACAGAGAGTCCTGTGTGGTTTATGCCTGGAGTATTCCCCGGAAACCTCCCGACCTGCGATGTTTACTTCCAACGTGTTTGTTTAGAAGACCGATGATGGCTCCTGATCGGTGCGTCTGCCGGGTCTGCAAAATTGTTTCACATTTTGACTCTGTGATCACATGATCATTGATTTTTGTTGCAAGCACAGCATCAAGTATTATTCAGTCAAGAACAATTATTATAGAAGTTTTTTTCAATTTGGTATTGATTGTAATGTGGAGGTTCATTTGTTTGGACAAATATAATAATAATCAAAATAGGTTACAAGGGTTTATTGAACTGATATCTAGACATTTTCCATATTTTCATATGATAATCATTTAATTTCTTGCATCATTAGTTATTAACTTGTGTTGACTAGGACTAAAAAAAATGTTTTCTTTTCTGTAGTTAGTCAGTCAGAAGTAAATACTTGAATGATAATGATTGTTTCTGATGGATAAAGGTGTGTCATCTTGATCTCAAAAAACTGCAAAAAAACCCACAAAATTAGCTAAGGCAGCTTTTTAAAAGCGTTGAATATTAAACATTACAGATTCGTATCAGTTATAGAGCGGCTGGTGGAGGCGGGTATAATTGGGTAACTGATTATTTACCAGATGACTTGAATGGACTGAAAGTTGTGACCCTTAAATGGCAGTTTTATTCCAAATATTTTTTTAATTCATCAAACAAACTAAACAACCACTCATACCGCTGCCAAGGAGCTTTTTTTACATAGCGCCTTTTTAAAAAACAGCAAATCAATAAAATGGCTTCCATGATTCAGGAATTTTGTGGTTCTCTTTCACAGCTGGGCTACCAATGTATAATGAATGATGACATCACATGTTGTCACTATAGTCTCGATTTACGTTAATGATTCAGTTGTTTGCTGTGTGTTATTAAGTTACTTTAGAAATGTGTAACGCCATAGACCTGAGGGATGAAACCTTTATTATCTTTATTATAAACCTGAAGTCTACCAAGAGAGCTAATTTCTCACAAATAATGAATATTTCATGAAAATTCAGGCAGTTAATAATACAACCACAAGTGGTTGGAAAATGTGATTTTTTTTTTTCTTGTATAGATTATTGACTTAAGATTTAATCTTTTAAATATATTCATGCATTCTGTAAGGTAAAGCGCCCACGTCTTTTTATGTTAATTTAAAAAATGTCTTACAGAAATGTGCAAGAACTTCGTCAAAGACAACGTATGGGAGCATGGCGAGTGTTTCTTAAACTATGTGTATAAATTGGGTTTGTATATTTTAATGGTACAAAACAAATTTATATATTTATTATTGCCGTTTTAGAACTTGAGATACATTTGCACATGCATCATTTAGGAGACATGGCTGCAGTGATTCAAAAGAGGAGACATAACAATCAAAGATGGAAGTAACTTTTTTATTTTCTCCCGATAGAGATGCTAACCAGGTCAGTGTCTACTGCAAACCTCACCACGCCACAGGAAGGACACGATATGGATACTCTTGTGCATATCTTTTTTTTCTGGACCTTTTGTGGATAATTCTCCGAGGTTCCAAACCCAGAGTCCGGCCTGAGAGAGCGAGGCTGACGAGGCGTGCAGAGGTCATAAGTAAACAGTAATGCAATACAGGGCTAATTAGAATCACATTTTCTTGCTCAGACCTGCTACATTTCTAATTGTGCATGAAGCTGTCCAGAAGTCACGCTAAATTATCCCAGACAGAAAGAGTAAAAAATGACTGCAGCATTTTGCAGACCTGTATTCGGGGCAGCGTTTGTGAGAGAGGGGAAAAGTCTTTTTCTTCCTCCGTCTTACTGTCTTTTGTTCAAGATCTGGCTCTGCCCAGTGGCTTGACAGGCAGATGGAAGCGATTATACTGTAATAATAAACCATGGGAGGAAACCATGGGAGAGACGGATAGATGACTGAGAGGCAGCAGGAGGAAGGGAGAACTCTGGAGCACTCGCAGACCGGCTCGCATGTCGATCGGGCCCACGGATCAGCGCCCAGGCTGATTTCCATCACCTTGATGGCTCAGACCTACACCACACCGCCAGCAGAGAAATTGTGAACACATCGTTTCAAACCAGGATTGGTTTTTCGAGGGCTTTTCATCCCAGCTTGATCAGATTTGAACCATCAGCCGATGCAGATGTTTCACACTTTGAGGCCTGATCTTGAAAGATGGGTGTATAGTCTCGGAAACATGTTCCTCCTTTTTTTCCTTCAGCTGGCAGAGCCTCAGTTCCGTTCTCATGAGGAACATTTTTTATATTGTCTCCCATTTTCTCAGGTCTGTAAATTAGTTTGACGTTAGGGATGTTTACATTTCATTCTTCAAAACGGATTTGCTATGTCTCGTGAATAAAACTGAGCACATACATACAGAAAACAGCACTTGTTGACAATTAAAGCTAGGTTTTAACTCTTTCTCGCTACAGAACTATCAACCGCAAACTCAAATGTTAGCTGCCAAGTCTTTTTCTGTGGACATGATAAAGAAAACTCCAATAACAAACAAGGTTTAAGGAAAGTAGCGAAGATATTTTAGAAGTTGGCAATCAAACTCATACTTAGTGTTATATACTTTTTGCTGGCCCGTCTCGACTGAAAAAAGAATGTTGGCCACTTGTTTATTGAGTTCGACACTCCTGATCTACAGGTATCAAAGTCAGGTCAACAGGTTGATTTTCCAAAGTTGAAAATTGATTAATATTACAGAATCCCCCATTCACATAAATATTCCTCTTTTTGCTTGTTTAGGCCTTTTAAAAACACTTTTGCTTTGTTAATCAAAAAAAAATCAAAGTAAAGCTGTATTTGAAACCTTCATTACTAATAATTAAATACAAATGAAGGTCCAAATGAAGCATCCATTAGTTTCTTGAGGCATTTCTTTTACGGCACATTTTTTAAAATCATGTTGTGTAAGGCTTTCTACTTTACACTATTTAATGCTAATAGTGTTTTTTTTTATTATTATTATTGCAACCATCCAGATTATCAGATGAGGCATTCAACTATTTTCAACCACATGCAGAAGTGAACTCATTTATCCACATGAGGATAAAGACGATAAATAACTCATCTCTTCTCCACCAAAGACGCCAAGACTTGCCTCTGCTTTGAAACCACTACCAGCTCTTCTGCTTTTAGATGTGTTCCCAGGCCAGACATAAGACAGAGTGTACACCGTGTCCTAGGCTTCGTCCCAACTGCACACACCTGGAGAACCTCACAAGGAAATTGTCTTCAATCCCCTCAACTGACCTATTGTGTTGTGCGGGCAGAGGTTCACTCTGACTCTCTACCAAACGACTGGCTCACTACCCAAAGATCAATGACTGAGGAAAGATGGAAATTTACTAAAAGAGGAGGAAAAAGATTGTTTGACTAAAAGTCTTCTTGTCCTTTTGTACATGAGTAGAAGATGAAAAGTAGATCTCATATGTGATGAAGGTAGTATAGTCATGATGTTTCTGTTTGAACAGGTTTTTATCTTACAACCCATGACAAGAAAACATGAAGTCAAATGAAGTAGCGCTTGATTCTTGGTGCTTAAAAAAGTTCAACTTAAGTTGAATCATTAACTGGTTAATAATTATAAAACAATATGTGAGGTCTGTTCATGGCTCTACTGTGTGTCACAACAGTGCACCGGCAACGTCGTGAAACATCCGTTACCATATATCGCATGTTGATTTGTTAACAAAACAAGAAAGAGGCTCTTATTGTATCAGTTTCTGGTTTTATCTTCCTGGTTACTTCAATAAGAGTCAGCCCAGGAACAGTTATGCAGTTAACACCAATGTTAAAATAAAGAAACTGTGTTAGTGCGAATAAATTGCTTTTATTTAATAATTATAATAATAATAATTATATCAAAATGTTACTTATTTTTGCTAAAAGTTACCAAAAAGTATGGGAACAGAATATGTGTCATATATATAAAGAAGAGTAATAGTATGAAGATAATAAGTAGTTTATGACTAAACTAGGTACAGAAATACGGGATTTTCTGTTGGTTCCTCTCCAACTATAAAAGTATAACAGTCCTATCAGAATATTACTCTATTAACATTCAAAATGTTGAAACTTTTAATTTTTCTGATGGTCCCTTTAAAATAAATAATGAATATATTGACGTTTAAAAAAATAAATAATAATAATAATAATATATAAAAATAATAAATAATAATAAAAAATAAAAATAATAATATTGATTTATTAGAAAATGTTGGATTTTGTATTCATCTATTCAATTCTTTATTAAAAGGAAATCCAATTACAACCTTTCAATTGAGAAATGATTTAATTCAACTATTAAAAAAAACCTTCCATATCTTTATTCAACACCTAAGAAGAAAATGTTAGCCATCATACAAACTTTAATATGTTTTTTTTTTTCACACTTTTTGGAATATCCATGCATTAGGACTGCAGATATTTAAAATGTATACATCTCTATGAGTAAGTAAGTCAAACTATGTGACAGTAACTACCAGCTAACTCTCTGATCACCACACGACTGACAAACTGCGGTTCCCGAGCGCCAAGAGGGAAAAGACGAGACCCGTCGACTGGTTAAATGTCAAACCCCGCCCGAGGATCTGGAAAAGACATGAAGCACCTGCGTGGAAAATGGTGAATAATGCTGGCATCAAACGAGGGAAAGTCTTTGTTCAGAGCAGAGAGAAGTGATTGGGGCTTTGGGGGACAGAGGTTGACTGGGTTAATATGTAGAGTGTGCTTACGCATGAATGTCAGGACGCCGGTGTGTGTTCGTCAGCGGCAGCTGGTCGACGAATGAGGCGAGCCGTCATCCAGAGGCAAACCCCCCTACTCTGCAGCGCACCTTCCCCCTCACCTCTAACCTCTCACCCTTCACCCTAACAGCAGTATAATACGTCTGTTGAGGAATCAGTGCTGGCAAAGCTGCTTTCTGCTCGCATCAGCATCCTCTCTGTCCTCCAATTTGCCTTTGAAATGAACACAGTTATATGACAGAGGGAGGTTGGTGCTAATGTGTGCTGCCAACATGTCTCAGAGAGAGTTCACCAACTGTACTTTTGACCATAATTCACGTGCAAACAATAATAATACCACCTGGTTCTACTATAGTATTGGTACTATTAGGTCATCTGTAGTTTTGACAAAAGTACATGTTGGGTAAATGTTATCGTCTAAAATAAAGCAGTACTAACTAATACAGTACGACTTTCTCTTTTCATTAATCAAATTAAAGAAAAGAATCAACTGAAGAAATAATATAGAAGTATTTAAGTATAGTAAACCAAATTAATAATAAGCAATAAATGCATAATAATTAGAAGGGTAAACGAATAAATATTCTTAGTACTATTACTACATCAAGTGCTGAGATAAAAAGTGACATGAGTAGTATCGACAGTGGATCTCGTAAAGTAGGACATGTTTAATTACCGTAATATCTGGACTATAAGATGCAACTTTTTCACACAATTGCGGCAACTGCCTCCAGGAGGACGATTTCCAGGAAGATAATGGGCCGAGGAAGACAATAGGTTCCGGAACAAGAGGTGTCGGGAATGCACCAAAAGCCGGATGCTATTATGCAGTTAAGCAAGAGGAAGGGGAAGGAAAGGAGAATTTAATTTTGAACAGTTAATGTGTTCATCACACACATACACTTGTGATTGTGTGGATAACTCTGGCTGTTGAAGAACTGAATGGAGATGCTGTGTGTGCCATCAATGAATCGATAGGTGATGTTGGAGACGGCAGCGTAAAGAACGGACTCAATGCAAAAAGACAACAGAGGAAGTTAAAGCAGATAGTCAAAACTGAAAGATGGTTATCATATTCATCTTGCTGTTTTACTGCCGTGTTACAAGCTCTGGACAGAATAAAGCATTTATTTAATTAAAAAAAAAGGTTTCTGGGAACCATGTTTCCGTGTAAATATCTTATGTTACAACACCTGTGGCTGATAGAAAGTTACGCTATGAACAAATGTTGTTTTAATTTGGTTGGTGTATCTTATGTTCGTTAAACCGGAAATTACTAATAATTACAGAGTAGTTGTATTCAGTTTCTACCAGGTACAATCATTAAGAACAGTAATGAGTAGTACTAGCAGCCGATTACCATAGAAATCTGTGAGAATGTTAACAAAAATAAGGTTTTGCTTCTTCTTGACTCTCCCTCATATGGGAACAGGAAGTCCACTCAGCCAAAAAGCACTCTCCCAACAACGGCAACAAAGCCACAACCTTCACCTCCAATACTACTCCGTTTTTTTTTCACCCTCCATCTCCGGCTTCCCCTGGCACTTTCCCGGCGGTGGTTTTCCTTAAGCATGACATCAACACTCAGTGTCAGAGTGGCTGCTCGATCACCCATGGTGCACCTCAGCAACCCCACTTTGCCTTCATTTCTTAGAAAACGTATGCAGGGGTGTTGAGTCGCGCACTGTAACGGCTGTGTATTTATGTCACATCCATCAACGTCCTGCCAGTCACAGAGCTCAAAACACACAGACGACCACACCTCCCATTCAGGACGGGACTCTGCGACCAAAGATGGGAACCGCAGTCTTCCTCAGATGAACCGATTGGCAGTCGGTAGTATCAGGCTGGCACTTCCTGGAAACAGATTTCCTTCCTGGTTCACATCTCTGATTAAAACCTGGAGCAACACCAGCTAATCACACACACGGCTAACAAGTTGAGACGCACAACAATAACAACGCAACATGTCATCAGCAGGAAAAACACATCACTCAAGAACACAGCCTTTAATCAAGATGTAAGCCTTTTTCTGCCAAATACTTGTCAAGATGTGTGTGTTGCTGTTCAGATGCGCATGACTTCACAACACACACAGTTCACAGAAGACCACAGAGGACCCGCATTGTCTTCCTGCCAACAACCTCACAATCTCACTTGATTAGCATCTCACTTGATTTTGGGATCCTGCGTCAGATTGTGTGGAGGAAAACATTCCCGGAGGAGATTAAAGATTTTCAAACAGGCGATTAAACGCTATGGAGCAAGCGAAGCAAAAAGTAAATGTTTACCTTATAGACGCTGCCTTTTGAATTCACAGACATTAACCACAACCTCATGACTTAACGTCTAGAAATATAATGTCTTAATTTAATTATGGGATGCCACACTTTTTGCTGTTGTGAATTTGTTTGTTTAGTTGAGTTTTATCAGTTAACTATTGGTTTCCAATAAATTATTTTTACAATGCTAATAAATACCCCGTATCCTTTCCTACGCTCCACACTCACCGCTTAATGAGATGCGATGAAAGTTTATTTGTGTTGTTTTTAAATAAATTTAAATCATATCTTGTCTCACTTTGGTCGACATCAATGAAAAGACATTTAGTCTGCGTCAATTTTGTTGTCAATTTCAGTTATTGTCTCAGGACTAGAATGTAGGTCTTAATTTTGTTTATGTGTGATAAGGCTTGTTGACTAAAATGCAATAGTATGTGCTTTCCTTGCATGATGCAACCGCACACACTCATTAGGAGCAAAACATTTTGGTCGTGCCGTAGAAGAATTACATGGAATTAAATATATTAAAGTGTAATCATGCCATGATGTTGTAAAAAGCAAACAAATAATTGTGATATGTATTCATCTATTTTATATGCCTTTTACTTGATATACATGTATTATTAAAATGCATATTGACCAAGCATTTTATGTTATTATTATTATTATAAAATCATTATCTATGTATTTAAAGGTATCATAAATACTCAACAAGCACCAATCAAAGCAAACAAATGTAATATTTAGAGTTGAGATAATAATGAATAGTAAGTACAAAATAAAATAGTTCATTTGCCTTAAGAAACATTTCTATATATCTACATCATAAGTTATAGAGGGCCACATAAAGTCCGTATTTATCTTATATAATCCAACAAAAGATACATGCGTCAAAGTATGAGTGACGAGCCACACATTGTCCTCGGAATTCCTTTAACATGGAGCGACTGAAGGAAGCTGACGTGGTCGAAAGCCTCGGCCCAGTTATGATCGAATATGAAGACATCTTTTAATTTTGAATAACACGCTTTACTTATAACTCCAATAACAGGTTTGGTGCAGCCAAGCATCTGGCGCCTCTTTCCCACTGAGCCCAGTCCACTCCTAACAACCCGCAGCTGCTTTCACAAACACTAAACGTGCACGTATCCCCAACTTGCCGACAGGCGATGTATCGCACAGTCCATCTCTGGAACTCTGCTTTGGTCCCGTGACAGAAGAGGTTCTGAGGATTATTGTTGTTGTTGTTGTGGAGACCGAGGGGGGAACAGATCGCAGGTCTCTTGGTCGTGAGCTTGGATTCCTTCTCCTGTCAGGACACGTGTGCTGGACAGCGTCAGCCACCGGAGGCACAAACACACACATGCGGAGACACACCATATATTTCGCGTCCTCGTCCAGGCGCCTTTCACATCTCTCGCAGCCATTTCCTCAAATCCAAAATCTAACATGTCAGAAGGCCAAAGGATTAATTGTTAATCTTAACAGCCATCATTATCTGGGATCATTCAAAATTCTTTCTGGCCCTGCCAGCACATGTGGCCCTTCTTTTTCAATGCTGATGATATCCAGAACACTTTCAGCCTCCTTAAAATTCACTCTCTTTATTTCACTCTTTTTTTTTTTTTTAACGTCTTTGTTTCTCCTTAGGACCGTCTCCCTCCTCTCGCTTCCTGAAGCTAATTTTCGGAATGATTTCATGGCCACAGAATGCTCTAATTGCAGAGAGCTGGTCTCAAACGCTGCAGGCGACTTTTTAGCCGCACTATTTGAGAGTGTGTGTGTGTGTGTGTGTGTGTGTGTGTGTGTGTGTGTGTGTGTGTGTGTGTGTGTGTGACCGAGAGCGAGCAAAAGTGAGCGCAATAAGGAGGGGAAAGAGTCTTTGGTGTGTTTCTGGGAGTTAAACACTGGGGTACCTGTCATTTTGATGGACGTCGGAGGGACCCGGCTGCCCTTGCGCCCCTGACCTCCTTCTCCAGGCCTCCACTGTGCCAACATCTCACTCTGTCAGACAGTTAAGCCCAGGTGGGAGGGGGCTTGCTGGGGGTGAAAGAGATTGTGTGTGTGCCAGAGCACAATATCAAAAAAAAAGGGGCTCCTTCATGGAGCCTGTGTGGACACACTTAACGGGCCCTCAGAATGAAAACATACACTTACTTTGTGTTTGCTAAAATTCGCAACCTTTGCTACCCGGAGTTCAAAAAGTAAAACCTCACAAATGCAAAACACAAAAATTAGTCTGTATTCTGTCCCTTTGTCGGGAAGTTTCTCACTTTATTCATTGACACACAAAGAGTTGCTCATATTGTTGATCAGGTTTAACTACTCAACAGCAGTACACAAATAATATTTTTTTCTTTGCAAACTACATGAAAGATCATATCTATTGTCTACTAGGGATGAGTACCAATGCTCAGTTTCATAACAGGTTCCAACAGTAGTAACCAGACACAAATATTTCTGTGCCATGGTTCAATTTTACTTCAATTATTTAGCTCCAATATATTACTGAGAGAATGCAACTCACAAAATATATATTATGTGGAAACAAAAACAAAACTTTTAGTTAAGTTCTGAGATAAATTGTACAGAAGTTCTTTAAGCTTGGTCTCGGGCACCGGTTTCACACTATAATTAAAAGTATAATTTATTTAGAAACATAATTATTTGTCTATTCTACATTTTTACATATATGTTTAGACTTTTAGAAAGTAGCTATTCTTGATTTGACGTCACAAACAGCCAATGACATCACTCGAAACCTTTGCAGGACCCAAGGTCTCATCAGAAAAGTTCCCTCAAACATCCATACAACTAAATTTGCTATTTGTGGAATAAGTGGCTTTTAAGCTCAACCTTTATTTGTATTATTGACAAAATATTTATTTCTGAATGTAGTCAAGTGAGGGAGTTTTAAACAGAATGCTATACTTGCTAGCTTAGCTAGTCAATAACAGTGCTAGCTGCAGTCATTCTTGTGTAAAATGTAACTCTCTGTAAAACGTATATTGTATTGTATATATGTATAGTTTGAAGAATCTAATATAATTTATGTAAATCTACAGTTGAGTTAAAGAAACCTTTCTAATATCAAAAATAAGCAAGTTTTAAATAAATGTCTGTATTATTTCATACTGAATGTTGTTCAGTACGGGATGCAATCCATCCAGGAAATGTCTTGTAATTTTTTGGGGGGAAATTAAATCTCTATAACAAGGCTATTTTGCATTAAGCACCTTGATGTGTCAAGAGTCTCGTGCTAGTTTTGGGGGAAATACACTTTTCCTTTCAAAGTAATTATAAACTGAAATTTTATTCATTATTCTTTCTTTCTGTGTGGCCCTGTATCACAAGCCTTTAGGGCCGGTACCAGACCCCGGCCAGGTGCTTGGGGACCACTGTTTGACGGACAACATTTAAAACTTTGGTGAGATTATTTCGCAACCACTGAGCTATCAAGTGTGTGCAATAACAACTTTAAATGCAGTCTGTGAATCTGCGTTACGCTTGATGAACTACATACACTTAACTTAAAGAATGCCCACAATTGCCTCCAGTTTTATAATGATGTCATTTAGAGTCATGGCTGTGTTTTTCTCATCACTTTGAGGGTGATGAGTTTTGTCTCCTGTCTTACGCAATACTGGATGTGTGTGTTCGAAACTGTTCCCTCCACATGTGTGTTTGCCATCATTTACACACGCTCTTTCTAATTTCACACTTCACATGCTTTCTGTCATCGGCTGCAAATACGAAATGAAAAAAGAAAAAAGAAAACAGGCTGCAGTGGTTGATGAAAGCGAAATTAAAAAATGAAAAAAGGCGGGGAGGGAGGAGGGAGCTGTCAATGGTTTAGCTCTCGCGCTTATGATGGAAACCAATCACTGTGGAAACAGCACGAATCAGCAGACCACATTGTAGCGGACGCCAGCATGCACACGCACACGGGCGCGCACAACCGCTCACACATCTGTGACTTCAGCAGTGCCTGAGATCTGTACTGGTAAATGAACATGATGGGTTTCCCCTGCAGCTCCGAGGTTCTATTAAACCCACAGTCAGTCCAACATAGACCCGCAGCAGCACAACCACCACTCAACTGTACATGACTCTTCCTTCTTCTGCCATTTTTCTTTCCCAGAAATCCTGATTTTCTCCACCGATCCCCGTCATTCCCCTCCTCCCTACTCAGATGGTTACGGCGTCCCGTGGTGGAGGGCCAGAATAGGGTGGGTGGGTCGTCCACGTCAGCGCCTGACAGGAGCGGGACTGCCTTAACACTGTCCAAACGGGGTGAGCCGTCAATCCTGATTAGAGCTCACGCTGCACAGAGCCAGAGAATCAGGGGTCTCTGGAAGCCATTACTCCGGCAGTGAGTAAGTACCCTGTCCCCTCCTCTAACCTGTCCATCCATCCCGCCTCCCGCTCTAACCAGCCGCCCTTCCGGCACAACTTAATCACTCACAGCTGAGAGCGAGGCAGAGGAGGAACAGTTAGGACAGCGGGGGGGATGAAGGTGAGGCCCAATCAGCAACAAGTGCTATCGATTACTTTCGTGCAAGAATTGGGAATAAAAAACACCCACAGGCGACGGTGATGGTGAAAGTGTAACAACTTCACACACACTATTTATTAGTGTGACCCTTTTGAAACACAAATGAATTCAATTTCACCAAATACTTTGAGAGCAAATGTAGTAAATAGCTCTGAATAAGGCGAAACAAACATACACTGTATAGCATTTAAAATATAATTGATATTACTTGGCCTAACTAGAAAGTAGGTGACAGTAGTTTGCAAAACACTCATGAAGACATGACAAGATTAAATGATGGAGTGATGTCACCTTCAGAAGATTCCTGGAACCAGATGGATATTAAGAACACACAAAAGAAGGTATCTTGGTGAGAGTTTCATTGAACTTATTTTAATGCATTGTTGAATTTAGGAAAATAGAGGAAAAGTGGTGAAAGGAAAATTTATTTAATACTTCATCTGCGACTTCATACTTAAGTATTTAGGACACTAATATGTTCTCAAATATGTTTTTTTCTTAATAAGACAATCTGTAATGAAGAAAATATTCCAGAACAATTCAAGGCGTATTTCAAAGAAAATTCAAACATTCATTCTTACTCAATAGGCCGATCTGTAAATCTTCATCTCCCTAAACTTCTCACTACCAGAGATCAATTCTCAATTAGATTTCAAGCTAACAAGTAATGGAAGAGTTTCTAACATTAAAAGTTCTTCTGTGAAATGTATTACATTAAAAAAAGAAGATAATTTAACTGGTGTTTTGTAGGGTATTGTCTTTGAAGGCATTTGTGTTGCCATTAATTATTATTATTTTTATTTCTGCTCATTGTTTTTTCTTCTGTTTTGCTCTTCATAAATGTTGTTTGTCACTTTTATTTGTACTATTTTTTTCTTTTCTTTCACTTCTTACATTTATATTATTCCTAATTCATATATTGGATGCTTTTGGTTTGTATGTGTATAACCCTTTTAAAATAGTGAAAAATAAAAAGTCTACTTGTGTTTCAGGTTTCAATTCACCCACAAAATCATTACTGACTTATGTAATAGAGAGTGAGGTAAACCAATAACTAAAAAAAAGAAAGGCAGTTTAAAAATCACACTGATTTTTTGGTCACTCTGAGTTTGCAGTGTCTCTAAAATTCGATTACAATTCATTTATTGAAACATGTTTTTATCAGTTACTTGTTTTATCAACACAAGAAGAGATAATGTGGAGGTGAACGAGTGCTATAGATGTAATTATTTTCATGAGCTTAAATATTATCTAAATATTATCTATATATTATCTTTTATCAATGTCCGCCAACAATATATCAATTTTAACCTCCCCACTTTAACATATCAGTTGTTGTAGTTAGCATCAAGCTATAAAAAAGCAAGCACTACTTACATTCTTGTCTACAGGTATCTAGTTAATATAGTTATTATCTTCCATACCGAGGAAGTGAAGTTAGTAAGTCATTTTTATTCGTTAAGTTAAATTGTTTTTCAAGTCTTGCTAGCTTTTTGTTGTCATCTGTCTACTTTCGAATGTTAAAGGTAAGGAAGAAAAAGCTTGTGAGTCGGGGAGTTATTTACATCTCAAGATATCAACTGAAAGTTTCAGGTGCAGTCACGCAGCACTACTGGTCCAAGTGGCAGCAGTTTCTGTTTACACTTCCTTGTCTCTGCTGTGACAAAGTGTTCTACCGAAAGACAGAAAGAGTGGGAATGAGCTTTTTCCCCCCTCGGCTTTGACTTTGGAGCATCCCAGAGATTCAGGTTACGGAAGCCAGAAAAGGGGAAAAGTGTTCCGAAGATGGATTGAATTTCCTGCTTGGCTCGGCTCTCATTGTCTGTCCTGTGCTCTTGTGTTGCTTTCATCTCCAAAGTCAAAATAGAGAAGACGTATGTGTGAGGGAGTGAGAGACACCCACAGAGAGGCTGGAAGGTGAATGAAAACATTTCTCATCGGGCGCAGGAGAGGCTCGGTTCAGCTGACAGCTTATAAAGTCTGACCCAAGATCAGATTGTTGTCCTTTGGGCCAAATGTTTCAGTAATCAAACTGTGAGGCTCACATGATACTGATAGAGATAAGAGTGATGGCAGAGATGCTTTTTCCCGTCTGTTATAGTTTCAGAAAAGACACGAGTGCTTCGCATGCTCCACATAATTATGTGCTGTAGCTTAGATCCATCACATAGGAAACAGTAGGAGCATCACATTGGTATGAGCTCAAGCACCAGTCATAGCAAACATCATATTAACTTGGGGTTGTTACAAACACACAGTACAAAAATGGTACCAGTTCTAAAGTTAACTGTAGTGACTGGCTAACCCCCTCATTCAAACTGTCAATGTGGCCCCACAATACTAATGACAGAATGCCACTCATGGTCTGTCAGATTTGATGAAAAAGTCCCCCTGAAATAATACTGACAGAACGTTCTCGGTCTGTCACATTTTACAAAACATTTGCCCCAAAATAATAGTGAAGAAATTTAACTTTGTCTATCAAAAGTGACTTTGTGTGGATTTTGCCCCAAAAAATACTGACAGAATGAATACAATTTTACAAAAATGTATCCCCAAATAATACTGATAGAATGTAACTTACTCTGTCACATTAGACACAAATTGTAAATAAAACTGAGAAAACCTTTGTTTTTCTTATTTTATTTAAACATGTGTACTTTATGTTTGAATACTATGTACATGTTTGATCTTTTTTGTGAACTGTTATGTCAAATGTCTGTCAGACTGTAACTCAATACTGACTGAATATTTCTGTAAAGATTGACAAAATTAGACCACAAGATAATTTTGAACAGAATATTACTATTATTATAGAAATGTCACTTAAATAATGCAGTAAATAAGCTTTCATTCTTTAAGCACTGTTTTGGGCACTGGCACCATTTCAAAAGTACACACGGTTGTCAGATCTCCGACTCCTTAGCGTACATATAGACCTCGGTTGTCAAAAGTGTTCCACAAATGGGCAGCAGTGGGTGCAGGTTTTTGTTCCAACCGATCAAGAGGACACCTTTTGACCGATCAGTAGTGATGGTCCCATGAAGCTTCATGAAACAGTGTCATGTTGTTTAGAGATCAGTTGGTGGCGCCATCAGTTTAAAAATGATGGGATGTTTCATTAGAACAGTTGTTCAAAACCAAGCAAAATAGTGCGGAGACCGACATCTAGTGGACTCTAAAAATAATGACACTGCTTCATGAAGCTTCATCAGACCATCACTACCAATCAGGAGTCTTAGGAGTGAATTCAGTTGACTGTCAGTCTGGTGTTCTTGTTTCAGCTGAACGCTAATTGGTTAAAATGTGAACTGATAGGTTGGAATAAAAACTTGCACACACTGATATAGACAGTAGGTGTGTCAATCTGCAGATATGATACATATAACGATACTGGGGCAAGGATTTGATATATTGTGATACTGTTGAGACAAAACAATATTTGTAATATTGCAAGAGATCTTGATGGTGGTGTTGCAGAATTTAAGCATGACTCTTGACAAAGTTGTAACTGATTTTATTTGTATTGAAACCAAAATATGTCCAAACATCAGTTTTAAATGCTGTTGGAGTCAACTGTATCCTCTCAACCTCAGTCATCGACAGGATATTGTGTGATTTTTATTGTTCCTTAACTGCGGACGATGGAATGAGTGCTGCCATCTAGAAGTCTGAGTTTAATTGCAAGACAAAGGTTAACCAAAGATCAATATTTGCATGTTAATTGCAAAAACAAAATCTAATTATTTTATTTTACTCCCCTTCATTGAAATATAAACCATAATAAAACTATGATTAAAAAAGAAGACACTATATCAATATACTGTATCAATATATTGTGTAATATCAATACAGTAATGTGAAAAAAAAGATACAGTAAGAGCTTCCTTTATTAAGTTCTCCCCTGTCTTAAATCTCTGTTATCAGAGCAGAGTCCATTATGAAGTAACAATGGCTTCAGTCCTCCTCCAACCAGCTGTCATCACACCCTGCTTTGTTTATACAATGAGTTCCTTGGAAGTTGATGACGCGCATTGACAAACCCTGATGTTTGACCAATCACAGCAGCGTAATGGGGTTATGGTGAACAAGATTTAATCTACATAAAAACAAAGTTTTTTCAGTGGACGTGGCTCAAGCAGATTTTCTCATGTAAATATTTCAATGAAAAGAGAGTTTTGTGCAAACAGACACATACTGATGAGTACAATAGAGGTTCAAGATTCATTTAAGAGACACTTAAATCAACACATTAGTTCCTCTTTTAGACATTTAAAATGCAACAGAAACAGATGGAGTTGAAAGATGGTGACTCACACAGGTAGATAAAGGTGTGCGACACAAGGTTACCTGACATCTGACACCAGAACCATGACGGTGTCTTTCTATCACAACTTCAGAAGGAGTTTCTTTGGAGTTGCTCAAAGTCGGCCATCGCTTGAGCAGAATTAATTGGAGAACTCTAAAAGCGTCCTTCAGGACGGACTCTGCGATTACACCGTGTCAGCCGTGGTCAGCGTGGCTCGCCACGTCTCGGAATATTCGGGGTGAAAGGTCACATATTCTTACATATCGAAGGTGGCGAAGAAAGGAAATCTCTTCTGTCGTGTTCCTCTCGGGGGTTCCATGCAGACAGGGTTCTTGTCTCGTGTGACTCGGCGGCCAATTAGTGTAGAATCCGAGCGTCGGTGTGAGTCCGAGGGGAATAGTGGGCGTTTGATTACAGCACCTTCCTGTCCGCCCCCCCCACACCTGTCCCCAACACAAACGTCCACTGACAGCCAGGTCACAGCTGGACGCAGCAGCTCACACCGGCTATTTGTGAATGAAAAGTCAATGCTGCTGCAAGAATTTCAGGCACCATTTGCTTTTACTGCGGCTCTATAGGAAGCCGCACGTATCTCAGACACACTGATGGATTCATGGACGCCGAGTGAGGGAGGGAGAAATATACAAAACATAAGTGGCTGTTTTGATTTCCCCTCGACGCGGCTGTTCATGCTCAGGGCTTCATTTGAATTGCACGGCATAAAAAACCATAATAAACAGTGGGATTGGATCCATCAACGGAGCTGATTTGCTCGACCAAACGCTGGCATGTAGTTTATTTATCCGTGTTGTAGCAGATCAGAGGCAGAGTCTGGAGCGGCTCCAGTTATTCTTGTTAGCAACAGAAACAAGCTCATTGTGTTTGCTTTTAATGGATCTCTGGATCAGCACTTTGTCTGTTTAGAACACTGCTGCGTTTCATGTGGTCTGGATTTAGTTTTTGGATTCAGATTCATGAGCCGGACGTAAAGTATATGGAGGAGAATGAGGCGCAAAGCAGGGTTTATAAAGTCAAACGCTTAATGGCCTAAAGTAAATCTCTTTTACTAATTACTTTTCTGCTTATGAAAGACCATGTGACTCCAGTTTCAAAATGCTCACAGGAAGCTTCTTATATCAGTGTTTTTTTTATGAAAAAAAACGAATTAATTAAAAAGCAATAAATACAAGGATATTTCATAAATACCAGGTGACCAAGTCGAAAGTGAAGACCGTAAAAGGAAATTTCGGTGATTATCTCAGCGATACAAACTTTTTACCCTAGGCTGGATTTAAACCCATGAGTTCGCACTGTATAATTTAATCTAAATCTCTGCAGTATTAGTTGTATAAGAGTATGTTTTCAATGTATAATTCATATTGGTTAGTGATGTTGGGTCAATATAGTAACCCAGATCCATTTCCACTGAGCAAATTATTTTCCCAACCTAAGGCCTAAACAATGTTTTTCTTGTGTAGAAATATACACAGTACAAATGACATAATGCATTAATTTACTTTTGTAGCATAAAATGCCCTCAATTACTTATTGTGAATTCTCTAATTCTTAATTGAGATTAACAAAATATTTAAAAAAAATTTATTGAAATATACAAAGGGTTATGGCGTGATGCATTGAACCTACAATTGCTTTCACTTTAGATCATATTTATCAAATGTTGGGACTATAAGCCGCATTTAAAATCCTAATTTTCTCAAAAATCCTCTTTGTTCTTTATGTATTAATTGTGGTTTTGCTTACAGACTACGGACCCCAAAAAAGCACCAGTTAGGTGACATGCTTACGAGGTGTATTTTAAAGTCGAGGCCATCAGTCACGCAGAACAACTTTTTTTTTTTAACGGCAGGAAATGTGAAATATAATTGTATAATTGTGTGCTTCTTTCCTGCTTAAGACCCTTTTTGGGTTTTAGTGATTTCTTCTTAAAGAACGGTGTCTTTGTTTTAAACTCAGCAGCGAGAATTCTGACCTGCTCTAGTAGGAGAACTCATATTTCCTCGATCCTTTAAACTCTGCATTAGCTGCCAGTTGGTTTGTAAAACAGGTAGACTGGGAATATACATTATGCTTTTCATATCACAATGTATACTGTTTTTAATACGAAGTACGGGTTTAAAGGAATCATTTTAATTGTTAATTAATTAAAAAGTTTGTAGCTAATCCTGACTGTTGCAACTATTTAAAGATGTTTAAAGTAGAAATGGATAAAAATTGTTAAAAATATTTTAAAAAAACGTTAAAAAATTTATAACAAATTTCCAAATGAACAGATTTGATCTATTTTAATAAAATCAAAGACGTTTTAAGACTTTATTAAAGGGGCGTGATACTTGTTTATCAGTTAATGACCCTTAAACACTTGTTTTCTGCTATTAAAGTTTTAATTTGTAGGAAATAACTTCAGATTCGAACATACTTTGCAGAAGATGTTTCCTGTTGGACCACAAAGATGAGTGAACATGTGAGACGGACATATGTTACATTAAGTCCATTTACACATCTCTGTATTCCTGAATTCTAACTACAAAGCTGACAAAGAGCCGTTTGTCTTGAGGCCTGGGTGGTAACTGTAGGTCCAGCATAGAGTCCCCGGGATCACGGGGAATGCGTGACCAGCAAACGACTTGACCCGTCCACCTCGGGTGTCATCGGGCTGCCGTGTGATCTGGATGTGACGGCGCTGCCAAAGGAACTTGTTGATGCCAGTATTATCTTCACTGTCACTCCGGATGGAGCCTCAATCCTCTCCTAATGCACAGTGACAGGAGCCCCATCGCGAGGACCCGCCGTGTCCTCAGATCCGGGAGCCAAATGGACGGCTCAGCAGCAGGAGGGGATCTGGTATCAGTGTCAGCAATCAGATCTCACCCTTTGAGATCTTGTTTATGTGTGCGTGCCTGTGTGCGGCGCAGGAACAGAGCACACTAGCCAGTGATTGTTGAGAGCAAATGTGCTGACGGCGGCCAGAGTGTGTGTTGAAATGAAGATTAATGAATGAGAGGCTCGAATGTGTGTGTGTGCCAACCGGACTGACGGGTCAGCAGACGTGTGTCAAAGTGAGCGTGGTGTGTGTGTGTGTGTGTGTGTGTGTGTGTGTGGCTCAGCTGTATCTTGTGCATTTTCATCACTTCTTGTCCAACAGTTGTGAGACTCTGAATGACATGAACTACACCAGCGAGTCCCACAGGTCTAGAGTACTGCAGGAGAATGTTGAACCGAAATGAATGAAAGTCCAGAACAAAATTCAAGTTACAATGTTAATTCAGAAAGTATTGAATAAACTGCCCAGAATAAAGATGAGAATAATCAAATTCATTAAAATAAAATAATGAATATGTGATAACAAAAATTAATATTGAGAATATATGCGATAAGAATATGCAACGACATAATGTTTGTCTGTATTATATCTAAAAAAAACTAAACAAGCCATAAATGTATTTTACAATTGTGGAAAGGAATAAGTATCAGTATATATTTAATAGAATAAAAAATAAATTATTATACATATTTTGTTCATCCATTTTATTGTGCCTCTTCCTCATGACCAGAGTGCTAAAGGCTACATTAAGTGGGAAGTAAGTGAGGTGACTTTTCCAAGGTATTAATTTGATAGATAATACAATAAAAAGGAGTTTGTTCAATACACTATGTATATATTTACACCCATATGTGTTATCTTTAAAGTATATACTTAATTGAATATTATTTTGATTGTTTAAGCGCTTTGTGACCCTGGTCTGGAAAAGCGCTATACAAATAAAAATTACTTACTTACTTACTTATTTATAGTGAAATTCCTACTGAAAAACTGCATTATTAAAACAAAGGTCACGAGGTTGGTGAGTCATATTTCCTATAAACGTGGATGTTTGTGTTCGTGGCAAGAAAAGAAGAAACATATGATGATGAACATCAAACTGGCACTGACACAAAACATATTTTGGAACGCTTGCCTCCCATCTGGTTCCACACTACAAGTTGTATCGATATTAACGATTCACTGTAAAACAAAAGCTGGTGTGCAACAATTTCCCCAGTAGACGATAAATCTGAGTGATGGCGAATAACAGCCCAACAAAACAACTGCATATATGCCTTCAGCCAAGAAGCATAAACCCAAACTGTGCTCTTAAACTTAATCGCTTCTTGAAGCATATTACTGCCACAGAATTTTTCTGGGTTTTATGACTTTTATAGAAGAGATTTTCTTGGTCTTTATGTAATTGGTTAGTTAATAGTTATCATAAAATCTCAAACGATCAATTAATAACAATAACATTTTGAAAAAACTAGTTTGGAGGAATCAAACTTATTTAGGATTTTATGTATCATGGTTTAATTTAGTTAGTGCTTGAATAGTTTTCTTACTTGATGGAAATTCATGAGTAATTCAACCTTTTGTTATCTCAGGGTCAAGGTGACCCGGGTACCTAAAAAAAAATGAGTGGTATCCCTTGTAGAAATACATATGCAGTGTATCATGAAAGTTAACATGTCTGCGCTAATTTTGCCAAAATACAAATGTACTAATATATTTGTGTTTTCCATTGAAATAATAATGAAATTGAAATGTTAAAAATAACAAAAAAGGTTGAATAAGAGACATGTAAAAATATATTTAACAACAGAGATTAATAATAAGAAAAATAAACATTAGTTAGAGTAGAGAAAAATAACGAATAAAAATTGAACAAAAAGGGGAGGAAATCTACATACTTAAAACAAAATGAAAATAAATTAGATTGAACATGCTTGTGGTAAAATAAAATATGATGAAATGGATGAACCAAAATTAAGAATCTGTCAATAATGTAAATAAAGAAAAATAAATTGAAATAAGATGCATGTCATGTTGGAAGAAAGTGATGAAAATCAAAATGAAAAACAAAAGCATATATAGAATTTTATATAAGTGGACTTTTATCTTAAGTTAATTTACTATTGGTACATTCTTAAGAAGTTTAATATCCAACCACTTCTGACACAGCTCACTAATCCTGTCAGAACCAGTGCAGATCCTACGGTTCCAAATCTTTTCAACAGACCCAGATAAAGTTCAGTCCATCTATCTGGGTCTATTGAAATTGGACCACGGAATGGGCTCTGGTTCTGACCAGGATGAGGTTAGTGAGCTGAGTCAGAAGTATTTGGGAGTAAATAAGGTTCTTGTTTTCTGAAGTCGTAGCTAAATTAGTGAACTTCATTGAGGCAGTTGAGATGTAGTTCAACTTGTGTGGAAACAAGTTCAAGTGCATCGTCATCACTGACTGACAGCGGGTTTGTTAATATTAGCATAGATGTACAACTGGTGCTAAAGTGATGTCGAGCTTTGGTTTGTTTAAGTCTGAGTGATATCCTGGCGGAGAAGAGAAGCGCCACCTGCTGCCTTTCTTCCCTGACAGCCAGGCTGGCAGTAAATCTGCTCCAGCGTTGATGGATTTTATAGCCACTACAAGACAGTTTTTCCTCAAATGACAAAAGACTGTAAGCCAAGACAAGAGCAACAACAAATGAGCAGCACAGGGTACATAAATAATAAGACAACACTCGTAGCGAGACACCGACACCCGCCTGATGGGAGCTGGAGTAAAGAAAGATATTTATGAAGTACAAATGTATTAGTCAAACAAGCCTGCCACCTGTTCCCCCGAGTTTGTGCTCGGATCGGTCCGGCTGTGATAAATGAGAAGGAGGGAATTTAGCCGTTTCATTAAGCAGGCGGCTCCACTGAAGCCGGGCGACGCCAGCCCATTTCCAGCCTCCGCGCTTCCCCTCGACACGTCCAGTCAAGCGGTAAAAGGGAAAGTCCGCTCGGTGACAAATAGCCATTAAAGAAGCTTGTAAAAGCAACACCTTTTTTTTTTTTTTTTTTTGAGACGTCAACACTCGCCTTCAGGTCGGGTCTCCCCAATAAAGCTGCATCATCCGAGCAGGTATTAGTCCAAATGGTGCGGTCATTTGTAAACATGATGTATTCTGTCAACAGGAGCTCAAGAGATCATTTGTCTTCAGCTTTCATTTACTTCTCACTCAGCTTCCTATTTTGTCACTTTGTGTCTCTATTCATCCGTCTGCCCGTCCATCCATCTGTCAATCCACCTATTTAAGCAGGAGCATCAGTCACTCGGCTTGTCACTTAAATCATCTGCCCATTAGAGCGTCCGTCTCTCAGTGCGTCGCCCTCGTCCGTCCGCCCGGGATCCACGAGCATGTTGTTGTGGCTGCGTCCGCTGTGATGTCCGCCACGCTCGACGACAGAAACACTCGCAGTCCGTCCACACCGAGGAGGCCCCGACACACCTGTGAGGCCCGGACCCTCACTCAGAGTCCAGGGTCCAAGATTGTTTTCACCTTGATGCATGTGAAGCCAGGTGTGAATCAAGTGTTTCGCTCGCCTTAGAGGGCCAGTCGGGTAAATACAGGCCTTGTTTTCAAGATGAGAGGAAACACAAAAGGTTGTATAACTAATGACACGTCACTATATCATCCCCCCGACAGAAGATACAATTATCATTATGACCACAAAGCAGAAGAGTTTGATTACTTTTCTGACTATAGGACGCAATTAAAATCCTTTCATTTGCTTACAAATCTGGTTTCAGTTACTGACCTTGAACCGATTTTATGTGGTACTCGATGCCCAAATATCATGTCAAATAAATGTCAAAATGTTGGTAAGAGTCGCTGTGGTAGTACTTCGGGAATGTCACGCTGACCTTAATTGTAGCTTTATTTTGTATGGTTACTTCCTGTTTTCTTCATTTTTCCCCCCACATGAACCTGAGTAATGGAGCACGGCTGGAGCTGATCAACAATCACCTGCAGCATATCAATGCGTTGGCTCTCAGTGTGCTCTCACTGCCACATCAAAGGATTCCATGTGTATCGTAATTGGCTGCGTGTCCTCTGGTTGTTCTGTGTTTTTCTTAGGATCTCGTTTTTTTGTGATTCCTGCCTCAGTGCCTCAGTATTTAAGTTGTTTGTTCCTAGTGAGTGATCTTGACTGTTTCATTCCTGCTTCAGTGGGCGTTTCAGCTTTTTGAACATTTGGCAAGATATTGGACTAGTTGTTTATTTTTAGATTGTGGACTTTGATTGTTATTGTGTTAGACTTGTTTGTATTACTTTTTGCACAGTGAAGCTTTAGAGTATTGCTCTGCGAGGCATTGTTATATAAATCTTCAAAGCTTAGTTGTATTAGTCAGTAAGGCTAACTAGTATTACAAGTAATAAAAGTCGGTTATGTTTTTGGATGACTTGGTCAATTATTTCATTCTATCTCAGCATCAAAACCCTCTAGACCTCAGTACAACAACAGCACATATAATGTTGGCCGACAAAAACTATTCCTGACACTCCGAAAACCGCACTTAGTTCAATGCTCCTTATAATCCGGTGCACCTTGTCTATGAAAACCTATATGTTCATGGATATTGCGTTTTATAGTACTAAAAATAAGCTTCACTCCTAACTATCTCAACGGCCACCAATCAGGTCAGTTAACCTGCCTGATAAAGGGAGGTTTAATATTATTATACACCCATGTTGATTTAAAAATAATGATGTTATTACATTGAATTAACCTGCTACAGTACCCGACAGCAATTAGAGGAACTAGATATTTTAAGGCTAGATTATTAAGGCGGCAATACGCAATATTTCATACTTAAAAAAATATGTAAGGTTGGGTTTATTTTGACTTTTTGACTCTATTATATGGATACTTTGGAAAATATTCAAAAGGCAATACCATTTTTGATACAAGTAGGATAAAAAAGTACCCCAAAATAAAAAATGTATATTTTTTATTTAAAAGAAAATTGTATAAATAACCTCTGTTACAACATGTAACAATCAACACACATTTAATATTTATAATTTAAAAAAAAAAGCTGTTGCAAAAAGATACTGCAACTACGATGATAAGTTCCAGGTCTGAGGTAGTGCAAAAATATTAATAAATCAGCATTAAAATTATATTTGTATCAGGAGACAACATTTTAGGTTAGGTTAGGTAGAACTTTGGAGTAATTTTGAGTTAATTTATTTATTTTAGTACCTATGATTTTTTTTAGTTTGAATTAAATTAGATAGACTTTATGATAATATTAGAAGCTTTTTGAGAGGTTCCCGTTCTCTTACAAGGCCTTTATTCTCTATTATTTATATATTATGTTCTATATTAAGATGGCCATATCCATAATGATGTAAAAGAAATGATGTTTATAAAAGAAAGGGATATAAATGAATTCTCTACAGCGAAGGCAACAAGGTAAAAGACAGCAATGTAATGTTGGGTTTAATTGACTTGTCCAGTTCATCTCTTAACTATTATTTTAACAATGTTCTTCATTATCTACGTCTGGACGACGCGTCCGCAAAGTCTTTGAGTGTCATGTCACCCTGTCTTTCACTTTCACACAGATTACCCTAAACTAATAATATCAAAACACAGAAAATGTTGGTTTAAAAACCTTGAGTAAAGAATAAGTGAGGTGCATCTACAAAGCCAGATGGGCCTCACTTTAGTGATTCATCTCTCAACATTTTGAGCTCCCCTATGAGTCCTTGACGGTCGTCACGCTGATAGCGTTTGTTGTTTGACAGCTGAGTTTGTCAAAGCCTGTCTCACACCCTAAATATGTCCTTCACGCAAACATGTATGCACTCACATGCCCCGAGCGCTTCAGTCCACAGGCGCTTCCACCCAAAAAAATTCCACAAGCGACGCTTTACGCAAGGATTTTCAGTACATTTTGTCATGTGACCATTGACCCCTTGTTCATGTAGAGATGAGCTCACAGTACATGAATGTATACACAGAACATCAACTCATTGTCGTGTTGTTTTCCCAATTTTTGCTGCTTAGTTAATATTTTTAACACTTAAAAAAAAACACTTACAATAAACCCAGACAAGACCAGCCCCCGCCCTCACATCTCCCTTCAAAAGAATCCATTCAGAAGGAGACAGTGTGGTTGTGTGTAGGTGCGTTGAGTGATTCAACCGTCAAAATAAACAAATGGTGCGATCAGTAAGTAGTGAACAGAAGCTTCAAAACTGCTGAAATAATGCATCTAATTCAACACAATACAGAATGTTGTATATAGAAAGGATCGTGTTGGACTCATATCAAGGATCTGTATATTCAGTCAACATATGAATGAAAGGTCAAAGGCTGAATGTTATAAGTAATAAAAAGCTAGGTAATAAAGCCAACTTCCACTCACTTTACACACATTCTCAGGCTTAAAAGGTGTTCAGAGTAATAATAAAAGCGTACTTTTGTACTAACAAGCTAAGCTCCATGAAGCCCTGCTATAAACTAACAAATGAAGACCATCAGTCTGAATGCTCTGCGTTCATAATAGCCTCTGACACAAATTGAATATAAAAAATAAATGTTTTTTTTCCAGCTAAAAGTATGACGCATAGATATTTACTGATTTCAAAACAATTGAAGCAGAAATGTGAGGCAAAAGTCGTAAAAGCTTTTTTTTGGCTCTTCTTAAAAGGACACATATGTGTTATTTATTATGTAAAAAACGAACAGTGACCGGTTTTATAGATCCTATATTTTAAGGAAGTCATATCTGTGATGTCAGTGGTTTGCTACTCAGCACAAGCTTAAGAAGCCAGAATACAGTAAGGTCACAGTCTTTATGTTTTAGACAGACTCAGATTCTATCAGGCTGAATTATGAGCGGGCGATGAACCATATAGTTTTCAGTCACTTGTAAGTCAAGTCAACTACGGCCTGTATTATGCTAATTCACAAAACATGATAATCAAAAGGGAAATGACCAAAACAAAAATGCTTAAGAGCTAAGACTTAAAGCTAAAACAGGCACCACATGTATTACACTTCTGAAAACAAGATGTTGGTCTCGTGACAATGGTTCCACTGCATTGGGCCAACATTTCCGACTATTTGAACAACAAATTTAGATTTATAAATTTTCCGAATCACTTTTAACGCCAATCTGCTGAGTGATATTGATCAACCACAACTTGGGTCAATAGTGGAGCATTTTCTGCAAACAATACTTGCACAAAAAAAACAGGAAAATAAGTTTGTCAGAGTCAATCTTTCAAACTGTCTCCAAGGACTTGTTAAAGTTTTCATTTTTCTCCGAGTTTCTGCCTAAACTCTGACACCAATAGACCCAACAGTGATCAGACGTCTCACCCAATAATATTAAGGAATCCCTGACAAGTTGAAATGCAAGTGGAAGTCAGATGAGTTGTGTTTTGACCCGTGAAAGTCGGCTTTCCAAGCATCTCTTTCATCAATCTAGAGCTTCTGAAAGGTACCTGCGAGAAAATGAGGGGGGATTCCACACCTGCAACTGGTTGTGTGTGTGTGGGAGAGAACACACCCGTTCATTACCATCAGACATAAATTCTGAGTCGCGATCTCTCATCAGTGTCTGCTCCGACACTGCACTTCTCCCAGCGAGCGCATGTGTTTACCTGTCTGTGTTGGAGGTGATAAATTAAAAGGAGACGCAGATTTACACCGAGGCGAACAATTCTTTTTAAGTCTCCTCTCACCTCCAGGCCAGGAAAGATCCATCATACCAGTGACACTGTGGAATGGCTCCAACAAAAGCTCAGAAACAAACCAATCAGCGCCGAGCAAACAGTTGTCAGCGTCTGATACAGTCGGACAGAGAAACAAGTGACAATGTAGACCTGCTGGTTTAACAAGCTGACGATGTCAGGAGTTCATTTTGACATGCATGTCAAGTTTCTTCTCTAGTGTGTCAGAGTAAATCATGAACACAGTTTATAATGACACTATAATGACTTTCAACATGGAACTGCAACTGTGATGTTAAAAAGTCAGTTTAATTGAACAACACACTTATTTTCAAAAAATTAATTATATTCATGTGTTAAACAAACAATTGCATTAATCAGCATATCTATATTTGCACATTAAACATGTACTGGGTTGTACAGTACTTACATTTTCAACTTTACTGTATACTGAATAAAAATATTCAATGAGTCCATACCATTTTTGATACAACAAGGTTAAAAAACACCCCAGAATTTAAAAAGATATATTTTTATTTATAAGAAAAATGCATAAATAACCTCTGTTACAACATGTTACAATAAACATACATTTAATATTTATAATTTAAAAAAAATGTAGTGCGAAAAGAGAGTGCAACTATAATGATAAGTTTCAGGTTTCAGGTAGTGCAAAAATATTAATAAATAAAATCACCATTAGATGGTATTGATCATTTAAAATTGCTTATCGTACCACGAGATTTTAGTATCTATGCTTTTTTAAGTTTACTAAATATATAAGTAAAGTATACTTTCGACAACCCTAATTTAAAATGTGACAATAATTTTGTAGATATACTCGCTTAGATTGACAATTAAGATTTAGGATTTAAGATCTATTTCAAATTAACAGTGCATATATTTCCCCTTTTAATTCTTTCTTTATGTAACCATTAGTATATCGATATAATTTAAACACAAGAGTGTTTATAATATAAATTCTAAACTCTTTTTATCAAACACAAAATGTGTTATTATGCCATTGAATTTCTTTGCCACCAACTTAGTACAACCTTTCTTACACATAATTTACAGTTATCAATAAACTCCTGTATGTTATTGGTCTGTGGGAAGAATCATAAGTGTCCAGAGAAAAACCCACGGTACTGACCACTGCATTACAACAGGATAGTATTTTGACCATTAGCAGCTTCATTTGAACATTGTGACAGTTGTTACATCAATATTAATAGAAAGAAACCATGTGTAAAATGTGTCTTTCCTGAGTTTACAAATGATTTCTACTTTCACTTATGGTACAATAATTACTATCACCATTACACTTGAATATATAAAAAAGGAATTTACTTTCTCTCGCAGAAATTATACTACAGATCAGAATTAACCTTAAAAATAAGTCTTGATATATAATCCATTTTAAATCTAAAGGTAAACTCTATCTGTATAATATCAAATACATCAATTGACTATAGATTCAGGCTGGCGTGTAGACGAGGGCTACATATCTGGAATAAGCACATGGCAGATACAGGACCAAATATATCAAGCGTGTGTTTGTCAGAGCTGCAGTTGCACATTTCAGACCAACATTCTCCAGATTCTCCTAGTTTTACCACCTTCCATTGGCGTGACATGCTTTTAGTGTGCAGGCACCACATGCCAGAGTAATGACAGCTTCTATGTATATACTTGCTGTCTGAGTCAGCAGTGGACGGGGAGACGTGTGACACCTTCCTTCCCTTTAATTCCACACTAAATTACGTATATTTATAGTTATTCTCGGACTGTCAATATTTTAATGTGTACGCTTGTAACTGAATGCTTAACATATCGTTGACATGACAAGATCTCGGCATCACTCCAACACAGATATTGCACAAAACGCTTGTGCTGAGAAACTGTCTATTTTTTTAAAATTTATTTGTAATTATAAACATATTATTTTACGTAATTGATCATTTATAAGCTATAATTCTATAAACTTTCCATTATACAATATTATAATTATATTCATTAATTTATTACACTTTATAACTGTATGGTTTTAAATATATTATTATTGTACTTTTATTTAATTTAATAAATTAAATATAACAGCATGCAAAAATTCTTTGTTCTCCCCATGCTTGCACCAGTTTACTCCAGGTACTCTGGTTTCTTCCTACAGTCTAAAGTCATACAGACTAAACTGTATGAGTGGAAGAGTGGTTGTTTGTCTCTGTGTTACAGGATGGGGTCCTGTTCAGGGTGTCCCTTGCCTCTCACCCTAAACAGCTGGGATAGTTCCCCAGTGATAATTAGTAAGTTATGGGTACAAGTCATTAACAGGTTATTAACACAATGTAATGTAATAGAGAAGAAACTTTCATTTCCTAATGCAATGCTTCTTAAATTGAACATTAAAATTATGAAAAATTAAGAGCAAAAATATTCAAAGCAAAGTTCTTTGTAGTGTTGGTCCATGTCAGGAGAAGTTGTAACGGGAGACGATCAGTGAAACACATGTTCTAATTCCCAGGCAAGGTTCACACGCCCGAGTCACATTTGTTATGGTTGCTCATGTTTGCCTAGGCTCGTCTTACTCACACTCATATTTCCCTGGTGGTCATAAATTCACAATATCATGCTGATCTGATGTGCCGAGCATCTTTCCAGTTTCACCCGATGACCATGTGGGGTCCTGGAGGTAAAAGGGGGTCCCCCTCGCCCACGCATTCTCCATGAAAGCAGATGGCCTCGGCCGGGCCGTGCGGCTTGAATGAGGCTCTATTGTGTGTGATAGCACTGGAGCTGCTCGGCCCAGATGGCTTTTGTACCTTTTGTGTTTTGACTTTCTTCGGAGTGAGACACTGCGCTGTCTGCTCCGGTGGGTGGTAGACCTCTACCCACGTTGACCAGTCTGTCCCTCTCTCCGCTTTTCTTTACGTTAGTACACTTTAGCTACTTTAGACATCTGGAGGCAACCATGAGGGTGAATGAACAAGACAGTATTGCAATGATCACTTCTTCTAAAAACCAGCACTGTTTGGCTAGGTTTTCAGATTATCATTTAAGAACAGTTAATGCTAGAGTAGGTACGGCTGTAAAAATTGGGCCATACCATTAATTTTCCATGTGTAACTAGGAAAAGTGTAAATGGAATGCTAAAATAAGTAGAAACACTATCCATATTTTATTATCGTTTCGAAACAAGAAGGAACTACAGTTAATACAAAACTCTGCAGCTAGAATTCTGACCGACTCTAATAGGAGGACTCACATTTCCCCGATCCTTAAAATTCTGCATTGGCTGCCAGTTTCCTCCAGGATACATTTTAATGCTGTGGTTCAAAACCACAGACTTTGGCTAAAGACACAAAATTGGTTGCAATTAACTACAATTATTGTGGTTAATTTACTCTGCCCATTACACCAAATTAAAGTCCCAGTAATTAAAGACAACACTGGAGTCTGACGCAGATCTGATAATGTTTACTTTAGCAAGCGACCAAGAGTAATGCTAGACTAATCGGAATAGGGCATGAGAATAGCCAACTTGAGTTTCTTAGATCAAAGGCATCTTTGAGAGCAGCAGTCTGAACCTACAGCATTCATTTCTCCTCAGGTTTGTCCCTCTATTTTGCCGTAGATTTTTTTATGGATTACAGTTAAATAAAGTTTGTAAAATAAAATAATAGATTTTTTATGTACAATTTTAATGTAAATATTCACAATTTTTGTTCATTTAGTTTTAAAATTAAAAATTAAAATGTATGATGTCCTCCACAAGAAAACACAATGACACGCAATGACAATAAAAGAAAGTCTAAAGTCTAACTAAAGGAACAATAAAACCAGGCGATATCACATCGATGACTGAGGACGAGAGGATAAGATGATGTTTGGATTTTGGTTTCAAACAAAATAAAAGCAGGTACAACTTCATCAAGAGTCATGTGGTCTGTAAATATTACAACCCCAGAGTCAAGTATTCGGACAATACTTAAAATACAAGCAAATATACTATTTCCATCAAGTATCGTAATATTTCGAAAATTGTTCCCCTGTATTGTGATATGTATCGTAGAGAGCTTCTTGCTAATACACAGCCCTGGTCATAACTGCACTACTTTGTATACGTTGTTGAGTAAAGCAAAGGTGAAAGAGTTTGGAGTGTGTTAATAGGAGCTGGCTTTAGTTTCCTTTGCCTCCATGGCCCTCATGTCTTGAACCAACAGTTGACGTGGATAAGACTCCATGATCTGTTGCCAGAGATCCGTCTGATATTTTCATCCTGTCTGACACTCATTTGTGTGTGTTATTGTTTGCAGATGCACACGACTAGCGTTGTCATCTTCACTCGAGCGTAGAAACTCACATGATGACACCACCTTCATGCTTCGCTCGTCTCCACGCGACGCGCTCATTTACTGCCAGGATCTCGAGGAGCTCTAATGAATCCACACATCAGCTCTAACACGGATGCAAGGCTGACCTCTCTTTAACACACGCCTGCTCGACGGGTCGCCTCGGGGCACTGACAGCACGGTGCCAGGCTTCCAGAGCGTGGCTGAACCCTCGCTCGAGACAGACTGCCTGGCACGCTGGCACATCAGCAGCCTGTATTTACAGCCACCGCTGCAGGAGGAGAAGGATCTAATTACCAACAGGCATGTACACAACGCATCCATCAGGGCGCACACAGGGAGACAAACAAAACACAGAGAGAAGGGAAAAGTCCAAATGGTAAACTGTGCCTTCTTATCCAGGTATGCACACGACTTTTCACGTCCAAATCTTAAACTGGGATCAAACAAAGCAGCGGGTGACTAAAGATGATGTCACCGTCCCACAGCTGTCCTGAGCACTCAGTGTGTGTGTGTATGTGTGTGTGTGTGCGTCTGCATTCGTGGGTGGACTTTTAAAATCCGTCAGAACTCTGGGGATCCTGTCGAGCATGTTGAAAGCAATGATCCATATCAAGTTCCATTGTGTTGGAGGGACACACGCACACACAGACACACACTGTCAGGGAAAAGAAAGAGGGAGGGAGAATGAATTCCTTACGAATACTAGTACCATTTTTACAATTTAGTACCTCATACTGAACATTTAAAAATACACGTATGTATCTAAGTGATATAAATAATGTCAAGCACGCCTGTATCTACGAACATCAATTGGTTTATGGTGGTTAACGCGTCGGACGCTGAAGGCTTCCAGGAAGTGAAATATGAGCGCAGATATTGTTGCACTTAAGTGCTGCCTGCGCCACAGTCGCTTTTTGAATGAAAGCTTTATTGATACTTCACTGTGATTTCATTACATGTATGCAAATAGCAGAGTGAATTACAAACCAGAGGCCGGGTCAGCAAAAGAAGTATGCAAACAACAATTAAGACGCCAACATGTGTATATATTATATTGAAAAATATCAATACAATTTTTGTTTATGTGGCAATAATATTTTATCATTTTGGCCGGCTTCGATCACATGACCTAACAAACAAAATATGTTCTTTACTTCACAACCAAATAAGCCCAAATATGCTGTTTTTTTTATTTAAATAGGTAAGCAACAGACCTAAGGAACCATGTTATTAATTGGGGCTCAAGATGCCTTGAAAGGATCAAATGGTAAAAACATGTGAAATAGTGTGACCATGTGAAGACATCAATAAAAATGTTGATTTTTTTTTTTTTTTTTTAATTAATTGTATTTAAAATGATAAAATGAAATACATAAATAATGGGGGTTGTATTGAAGTGGTAATATAAGGTGTAAAATGTATGTACAGGAACAGGAAAATATATTTTAATAGTTTATTTATTTTATTTTTTGAGAAATAATTGGTTCACAAAAAGCTCAATTAATGAAATAGGAATTAAACTAAATGAACACATGAAATAGAAAAAAAAATGTAGTGTGTAGAATTTAAATATAAATGACTAATGAGAAAGTTAAACCCAAAAAAGTTGTAAGTTTAGAGATGTTTAGTTTTATGATTTTACTTCATGAGGGCTGGATAACTACGCTTACAGTCGCATGTGTCCTTAATTCATATTTAAATCCTGTATTTCTATCTGCATGCATCAGAGTGTATTCCACATCTTCCTTACTCTGGTAAAACATGTCTCTCTTCTCACTGCTCTGGTGGTTTCTACCAACGGATGACACGTTTAGATGCTGAGCTGATTTACTTCAAAGATGGAGGCTCTTTGCTCCATTTCAACCGCACACTCCTCCCACTGATCTGAGGTCAGCGTGCAGGCTTCAGCGGGATAGTGGTCTGAGGTCAGAAGTCACCGTGTGGCTCTCTGTGTGGGTGCAGAGTTGACCTTTACCCCTCTGACCCGGTGGACAGCAGCCAATCTCTCTGTCAGAGCCCGAGCAGAGGTCAGAGGAGGCTCCGGCGACTCGTCCACATTGTTTCTCGCATGAGAAGGATTCTGCCGTAAGAGAGACTTCTTGAATAAGACATGATAGCAGCTCTACACACGATAATGACACAGTCGTGCTCAAGCTGCTCATTTACAGTCCGAATCTGTACAACTATGAAGCTAAAATAACCAGAATGACTTGTGTTTACCATGATGTATAACAAGGGCTTATGGTTTAAAAACTTACTTTAACTGAGAAAATTCCATTTCAGTGTTACTTCTTTTACTGCGTAATATATTGTGGATTAACATCATTTATTTTTGTAATAATTCAAAATATCTAAAATTTAAAATTAGATTTAAATTATTTTTTTTAAATATATAACAATATATCTATTATTATTATTGGGAGGAGTGTGCGGTAGAAATGGAGCAAAGAGCCTCCATCTTTGAAGTCAATCAGCTCAGCATCTGTTAGTAGAAACCACCAGAGCAGTGAAAAGAAGGAGACATTTTTTAAATGGTAAATGGTCATATTATAAATATATGAAACTAGTTTTTATTATTAAATGTATTGCTCTAATTAATTCATAATGTCGTAAACAGTAAATACATTAATTTGCAATATATGTTGTCTTCTTTCGTCAGGAAAAAACATCTGGTTACTGATGGTAATGGAAAGAGTTTAAACTATTCAGAAAATGTAAAAAATATATATATAATCACATTTTTTCTTATGAAAAAATATACATGTCTTTTAAAGCTGAAAAGGTTCAATCATCTTGTTATCCTGGATAAAGAAAAGTATAGGAAGTTGAATTATCTCGATCTTTATCTGTAACAGTTATTGAATTGTGTTTTATCTGTAACAAATGTTTTCAAATGAAGAATGTTATGAGGAACCCTGTTGTTAAGCTGGACACAGAAACATATTTTGTTTCTATTTTGATAAGTATTCAATTCTGATCTGTTTTTTACATGAGTTCAACACATATTTGTTAACAAGCCATGAGCTCATGTTTGAAACACAGACGCTGAAGTCGACTCAGCTCACAGAGTCGTGGCCAGTGGACAGAATAATGATTGGAATACCTTAAACCCCTGTGAGCATCACTGTTGTCTACTTCACTGTCCGTGTAACAACCTTTATTCATACATCAGCGGCTCTCAGTTCTCTCCAGATTTTTTTCCCACTGATAATAAAATCCCCGACGCAGATAAACGCCTGGACAAACATTTAAATCAGGACGACAACAACAGCGAGCCTAGTCTCTCTCTCTCTATCTCCAGCATACGTCAGAATCCTCCCTGTGATGTTCAGGTGTTATTCCTCACAAATCAGGGGCCCCACCCCTCATAACAGTCAATGTACCCCTCTTTCTTATTTATCTGCACAACATCTGCATGTTATTTATCTCTCTATTCTCAGCTGGACCTTTCCCATTTGCATTTTGGAAAAAGGAATATTTCTTAGACAGAAAACAGATCAGTAAATATATGGTCTTTCTCCCTCTCTTTCTCTCTCTCTCTCTCTCTCTCTCTCTCTCCCTCTCTCTCTCTCTCTCTCTCTCTCTCTCTCTCCCTCTCTCTCTCTTTCTCTCTCTCTCTCTCTCCTGCTCGCTCATCCCTCCTCTCCAGCGCTGATTGGTGGATTCCATCTGGACTCCGATTCGCTAATATTTAACGCACCGCCTCTTATTGTTTGTCAAATGTCACGCCTTCTATCTCTAAACTCCTCCTCCTTTATGACGGTCTCCTCTGACCGCTCCTCTCATTTTAATCACAGAGGAAGTCTGCCACCTAGCGGTATAACATGGTATTAAACTCCTATTTGTCTCGTGCATTTGTTTAGCAAAATGTTTTATCTGCAATTATGACTTAACATCTATTTATACAGTTTTTAACAGTCATGTGGGTAAACGGGACAATTTTCAACAATTCGGTATATACAATTTAATATCTATTGTAGCTTTTATATATCATGTTTTTGTATTTATTAGTGGGTACAGCACTACTTTTTATTTGGTTTTATTTCTATTTTGTTTCTGTTTTACTACTTTAGGATCGGATTTTCTCCTCACGGGACTCATTAATAAATATATTATATTAAAGACAGACTATTTAGTGTCACATCCTTTGCCTTTTTAATGATGATTGTAATAAGATCAGAATTAAAGACATTATTATCAATAATGAGTAAAACTTTAATTACAATAGCATTTTTGGCTATTTTGAAAGGGGGAAATAGATCAATGAGTAGTTATTATAACACTTATAATGATACAAGTACATTTAAAAAAAGTGTGGGAAAAGATATTCAAAATAATTAATGTATTATAACATAATAAAAAATTCTCAAAATAACATTCCTTGTTGAACTATTGTTAGTCAACAAAACCTGTTTGATGGAGGAAACATTTTGAATGAATAATTATGAATAATTAGGAAACAAACATACAATTTAAGGAAGATCTACTGTTGAATCAATGACTTGGTTGTTATGTCACAACAAGATGGAGCAGGTACTTAAATCTGCCTAATGGAACTAAACTGTGATTAAAGTTAATTTCTACCTTTTTAAATTCTTTAAGTTGCACCACAAATACATCACAAAAATAATGTGCTCGTGATTGTACGACGTTAACACGACCATCATCAGGCGGGTCGACCACATAAATAGATGAGAAAGTCACTTATCCGTCTCACTTAGAGACATTCACTGAAGTAATGTGATGTCACTGAAAGACTTCATCAAGACCCTCTAAGAATCATGGGTGATTTAATACCTTCTTAAATGGACAGAAAATGAGTAGCTTTCAATTGTGGAGCTCTTAAGTTATCTCCTGTTCCACTTCCCGACAGGTCTATTAACCATCAAAAGAAGGGAAGTAAGCCTGATGATTTATTCGGGGTGTTTCTGTTGAGTTCTGCCGAGCGACGTTGAACTGCTGTGACCGGCGTGCTGGCGTAACGGGTTAAAAAGTGCTCATATGTCACTGCTCGTCTCTCCTCGTGAGAATATACATCTTGTTTTCGGCCTTGTCTTTCAGCCGCACACAGACAGTCGACACAAATGGTCGTCTTTGTGTCTGCTGTCCTGGCGTCGGCGCACCTCGCCGTAGATCATAATGCTGTGATCCGGCAGAAATGGATTTGATCATTGATAAAACTATAACCTGCCACAAGACCGTGATGAATGTGTCTCCTTGCTGAGTGTACGGGAATGTAAAGTGTTGTGATGATGACCCGACTGATGTCTAAGTGAGGGGGAAGATGAAACTCCACATAAATCAACTCAACAGGGGGATAACAGCACATTGCCACAAATCATTCCACGGATCCGAGGGTGTCCCGGTCCTGGTGAGGAATTCTGGGAACGCTGCCAGAGGAAGAGATAGAGGGAAGGACTGTACAGGATCAACAGTGTCACTGTTGCGATTCAGATTTGTCCCCTACTTACTCTTCTGCTTCCTCTGCGCTACGTGTGTTTACCTGAATGTCTTCCTCGTTCAAACGTTGAAACAGAACAATTTTGGTCACTTGTGAAAGCATTTTAAAATCTTTTTGGGTTTCAAGTTGTCATTGTTGATGAATTTAGCTGAGCTTAGTCCATTAGTTGGAAAGGTTTGAGCTTCTGTCACCAAATGTTCTTACAGTATATGTTATGCTGAATAAACAGCACACTATTTAGGAGTTTATTGTTCCGGGCAGGTTCACAGATTCAGTTGATATTTTGAGGGGTTTTGAGCAGTGTTTAAGTAATGAAAACAAGATGTTAATCATTAAAAAAACATGTATTAGGAAGTCTGGAATTCTTGACAAAAGTCCAACACTCCAGACAGTTAAACATTGGAAATAAAGCAAATTAAATTCAAAATTACAACATCGGCATTAAATATATATATTTGCATTTTCAACCCCAAAAAATGCATTCAAAAAAGTACTATAAATGACCTAAATTGCATTTTTGTTGTAAAGTAGTATTTTTGTTGCATTCATAAAATGTTGTGCTTTGTTGATAATAAATTATTTTTGTCTGATAAAAAACAATCTAAAACACATATGTCATTGAATCAAATCCAAATTAAAAATAACCCAACTTTTTTTTCTCTATAAATCTGAAGGTTGGTTGCTATTTTCGTTCTTACTGCAGTCTCGAGACAAATACATTTCTCTGTTTTTATAATCTTACAGTGCTTGCATCCACAAAACTTGATTTATATTTAATTTATAATGCCAAAGAGGCAAGAAAAACGTATTGTTCAAATGTCTGTGATAACTTAATAAGGGATATTATTTGTAAAGATGACAGAAAAAAAACATGCAAACATGGAAAAAACTTTTAAAAAAAAAGCTTCACGGTCTGGCTTGAAATAGGATTAGGATTCAATACATCTTAACTCAAACTTAAGCGGTTCTGAGGCATTTAATATTATGCATAAATATAATTGTTTATTAAAAGTCAATAAAACAAAATTACTCCAATTGTGCTTCTGTAGATTTAAGTAATATTGAACAACAATATACTGTAAACACACTGCTTATATCACATAGTGCATAGTTTATTTTTTTTTGTTGCAATTAAAGCACAAATATAAATAATAAACATGCTTTGAAGAAATATGAAACCCATTCACTTTAGGTTAGAGTTACATGGACCAGTTAAAGTTACAAATTGAACCAGTCAGACTGAAAATTATTTTAATTATGCATTCATTCATAACAGAGCTGGGCAGAGTGCTGCATAGGGGCCACTTTCAACCCTTTTATGGTGTTTATGCGTCACAAGGTCAGAATAAAATTAAGATCAAGCAGAAATGTTTTTTTAAACCTCTATTTTGTAATGTTTATTCAATTCTAAACATTACTTACTCCTTATAAATGAGTGGAAAATGTTATTTGATAAATATCTTAAGATCTCTATTTAAAAAAATGCAGATAAAATGAAATAATATTCAATAAAATAACATTGACATAATTATACTCTGAAACAGAACAGCCCCTTAACTTAAATTGCCCACCCCTGATATAGAACCATGTTTGTTTAAATATTTCCAGTTTAACCATCATTTCTGTCCTTTAAGTCCAACTGTTTACATATTTTAAATGTAAAAATATTTGACTTGATGGAAATAGGCTCTGATTCCAGAGCCATGTGTCCTGGTGTGAAGGCAAGACAATGCAGAACTAGACATCACTTACAAACAAACAGGGAGGTTGAGACTGAATGTTGGCTTCATATCTAAAAAGGGTCAAGCGACAAGGTTTTATCCGATTAAAACCTGAATAATCGTCATTAAATGTCCTGCAATGTGACTCTCGTGGGGACATTCATGGAGCATTAACATGAACCATGGATGTAAGATCAGCCGACTGGAGGTATTAGACATGAAATGTGGAAGTGTTAAATCAGAGCGTGGCAGTATTTCAGTCCAGAAGATGCTGCCTGTTTTTCCCACAAGTGGACATGAGGGAGTGGCCGAGGGGAGGGGAGGGAGAGGAGGCAGAAAGCCAGAAAATTGAAAGATGAAAAGGCCGCGGGGGTTGGCGAGGATGTACATTAAAAACATTAAGATGAGAGAATTACTGTGGCGGAGGACAAGGTCTTGGAAGGAGTGCTCAGAGTGCTCGGGGGGGGAGAACAAAGCGAGGGCTGCAGGTATTGAAGGATCAAGTGTGGGAGGCGGGTTGTAAATCTCCATGCAGATACTCTGCGAGCTGAGGCCGGGGTCAGGGAGATGGAGTGGAGGGAGAGAGAGAGGGTCGAGGAGAGGTGGGAGGTAAGTGATCGCACAATAAGATAGACTGAGACCACAGCCATAAAAAAACATTTTAAGGTGGTTACTGAATCACTGGATCCATTGTAAACCTGCTCTGTGGGCTCAAAGGTGCCGCTGGACACGACAACATGGCAAACGGCAGCCGAGTCGGGGTCACCAGGCATGGATCAAATCAAGCTCCTCACAGCAGACATTCCTCACATTCTGTCTGCTGAGGATGCAAATGCAGCTTCAGTGAGAATGTGGAGCATCTAAACACTATTGACAGACGGAGGGACATCAGTGACATCAATGGAGATGCTGTTCATACTTGTAGCTCTGGAGCCCGTGCTGGTTGCTACACAAGGCTGATGAAAGAAAAGTGGTCATGACTCATACATCAGAACTCTCTTCATGTTATTTTAGCGATGCTCAGAACTTATGGTTTGTCGCTTGAAAGCGACGATACGACACATGTTTCTGGCGACCTCGCGTGTCAGAAAAGTGTTACTGCCATGCCGTAAAATCAATTGGAAAAACAGTTAGTAAGTAGTAAGTAAGTAAGTCATTTTTATTTATATAGCGCTTTTCCAGACCAGGGTCACAAAGTGCTTAAACAATCAAAACAATATTCAATAAAGTATATATTTTAAAGATCAAGATAAAACTGAAAACACAACAGGAGTAAGTCATTTGTATTTATATAGGGATTTTCTAGACTAGGGTCACAAAGCACTTAAACAACCAAAACCAAATTCAATAAAATATATACTTTAAAGGACAAGATAACACTGACAACAACACAAGAGTTCCAGAAAATCAAGGAAAAGCCTGAACAAATAAAAACTTCTTAAGATGTTTCTTGAAAGAGTCAGTAGATCCATCAAGTGCGAAGAGTAATTTATATTTATAGAGCCCTTTCCAGACCAGGTTCACAAAGCGTTTAAACAATCAAAACAAAACTCAATAAAATATATACTTAAAAGATCAAGATAATACTGATAACTACACAAGAGCTCCATAAAATCAAGGAAATGCCTGCACGAATAAAAATGTCTTAAGGTGTTTCTTGAAGGAGTCAGTAGACTCCATCAAGCGAAGTGGGAGAGGAAGATCTTTCCAAAACGTACATGTGTTAACAAAACTAGATAAAGAATCTTCTTGCCGTACTCTGGTTTTATCTTCTTGTAAGTGGAAAAAGTCTCTCAGTGCTTCATATGAAAAAAATGTTTTTTGATCCATTGATGTGAAGGCGTTTAGTGGTCACATGACACTCAGATTCTCAATGCTAATCGTCCTGAGAAATATACGTAAGAACATCGTTAATAAAGTTCTATTACATCAGTTATTACTGTTTAAAAAAAATGAAACATACCAAATAATTCTATGAAATATTTCCAACAAGTTGGTGTATTTATTTTAATTGCAATCAAATTGTATGTATTTACTTAAGTAAATATTAAATACAGCAAGAGTACTTTGTCTGTTTATTTGCTGTTATATTTCTTATTTGCTAATGATGCAATGGATAGGTGTTCGCTAGTGAACTCTTATGAGACGAGTATCTGACTCCGAGTTATTGTGAGAGTTATTATTGTTAGAGTGGGGACAAATACAGAAAAAAATACAGCAATTAAAAATAAGACTAAACTTCACTTTGTTGTATGAAAGACAGATGTAAATGTCCTTTGTGTGTGTGTGTTACGTATTCCATTGCAATCATTTTTGACAATATTTCTTCAGTTATTTTTACTATGGAAGTCAATGAGACAGCACTGGCAAACTATATAATTTTTTATTTTAAACCAATAAATGATCAATAAAGCATTTTGGGTGGAAAGAAAACCCCACTCCACCTACATTTTAAAATCCACTTGTTTTTTCTGTAAGACTCCCCAGAGGAAACTATTATCACAAACAAAGCCACATACGGCGGAAAAACACTTGATGAAAGGCTCAGTTCATCCACAGATGAGCAGAAATAGGCCAGTTATGCATGCGGTTTCTTAATGACCATATTACAACTATGCCACCTGAAAGGCTGCCTTTCAGCATTTGCACCGGACATCAGGTGAATCTACACTTGCTCTGACAACGTACCAAAAAAACTCTTTCATCAGCCCAATTAGCAGATATGTCCTGTTGCATGATTATTCATGATGGGAGGGTGACTACTCCGTCAGGAATGTCAACGTGCATATGTTTGATGATGACACTCGCAGGTGACGCAGGTTACTGGGCGCCTTAATAACAAGTAGCTGTGGGGCTGGAGCGCAGTGAGACATGTGTCAATCTGCCTGAAATCATCATGTGTTCTGTTCTGAGCATGGTGACAACTTTCTTACTGTCAGGGATGCTGGTCGTGGGAAACCTGGGTGGAGTGGTGGAGTCTGACCAAAAACCCGTCCAGACAGACAGATATTTATTAAGCAGCTTCAACGGGCTACACCTGAAGAGAGGAGCGGTGGCTCGTGATCAGGTGAGAATCAAATCAGAAACACTTTTTTCATCATATTTGCTTCATTCAGAACAACAATTGTTTCATCCATCCATGAATTATCCAGATCCTTATGTGCTTGCACCAAATATATTTAACATTTGTATATTTAAAATTACAAGTATTGACAAATTCAAACCATTTTTTAAATGTATTTAATGATGACAAGATGCTTGAAGAAAAAGCAATCCACTTAAAAATGGAGATACATTTCAAGGTTCTTTTAAGGAAAGGGCTGGACAAGCTGTAACATGAAATATAATACAATACCGAATAGGGGTGTTAGAAAATATCTTTATAACGATATATTGCGATATTTTTATTCACGATACTGTATCGATTTTTCAATAGTACTGAACTTGTTCTATGCGATTTGAAGTCCAGCTACGCCATTGGACTAAAGTGGTAGTGTTTAGCCCAACGGGAGACCACATTTCCCAAGATCACTCGCAAAAGTTGCCATGTCCCGGTTTGAAGCAGTCGGAGGAATTTTCTGTTTCCAGACTTTCATTGACTGAATGAAGGATGGATATTGATGAGGTAATGATACAGATTGTGGATAATGAAACATAACTTTAACTTTAACCGTAATCCCCCCACCCCCCAAAAAATACAACCAGTGCGATATGTAGCATGTTCACACCATCCCCAATTACTTTTACAGTGAAAATAAAAATCACACAAAACACCTCAAGCCACGGTATATGAGTCATTCAACTAGTTTTAAGTTGATATTTCATCACAAGTTTTATGAAAATATTTTAGTAAAAAAATATTAAGGTAACCTACCAGGAGCTGTTTTAATGTTGACTTCTTCATTGGAATCTGCCTCATACAATAAATGGAGAGTTTAATGGTTTAATTAAGGCTGACAGAGTTTCGTGTGTGATATCAGCGCTAAATTTTAATTTCACGAACTTCAGGACAATTAATGATGACACAAAAATACTTTCAACAAGTTTAGTTCAGCCATAACACCGTTAAAGGCTATAATAACTTACTTTTAAATCATGTCAAATCAGATCAAATGATTTATTTCATTGTTTTACAAAAAGTAATAAATAAAATAACTTTGAATTAAAGTAACATTTTATTTCAAAGGTTAAATATATATTTAACCTCAGATTTTAAAGCTGATGTTTGGCCCCTTTTTGTTTTTAAAACAGAGTTTTAAGTTAAAAAAAATTAAACACAGATACTGGATATTGATGTTGCTCCAGGTTGTTTGAGATGTTAATGCACTTTATTGTTTATTGTTAATGTAAGTTTACATTTGTGTTAATATTTTGAGAAGAACTTTCACATTTGATTAGAGAAAGTATATACTCATTGCTTTACTGTAAAAGCCAGAAAAAGTGTTGTATCTTTAAAAAAACAATATATCGATGTTACTACAGTATCGCAATATATTGTATCATCAAGACATTCAGCCTTCATAGAGACACACAATTGGTAGTGAAGTTAAATTACATTTAAACTTTGTGTTAATCATTGATAACATGCAAGACTTCGTCAAACTTCTTTACATCTCACAGACTGGTTTAATGTTGACATTATTCTTAGCGGCAGAAAAAACAAAGTTAACAGCATGAAAAATACATCTCACCATTACTCTGACTCAGCAGGAGCTTTGGGATTGTTTCTCAACAACAATATGGTCCATATGGAGTTTGTTTTTCACAAATGTTCACTTGTTTTAAGACAAGAGACTAAGGCTAATGACAACTTCTGACTTTTAGTTGAAATAGAGATTTAAACTTGGTAAATCATCAAGTCATTAGTCTTTTGCAACAACATATAATAATTGAATGTAAATCAAGATTTAAACATCAGAGAAAAAATTAACCCGTGAAATGGTTTGGTCATGTACAGAGGAGGGATAGTGAGTATAATGGTAGACGGATGCTGGGGTTGGAAGTGCCAGGCAGGAGGTCTAGAGGAAGACCAAAGGGAAGGTGTATGGATGTAGTGAAAGAGGACATGACGTTGGTTGGTGTGAGAGAGGGGGATACACAGGGTTAATGGAGGAGGTTGTTTCGCTGTGGCGACCCCTGAAGGGAGCAGCTGAAGGAAAAGAAGAAGAAGATATAAATACCGTATTTTCCGCACTATTAGGCGCACTGGATTATAAGGCGCACCTTCAATGAATGGCCTATTTTAGAACTGTTTTCATAAATAGGGCGCACCGGATTATAAGGCACATAGAATAAAAGATACAGTCAAACGTTTGACTGCGGTTGCGTTATGCATCCACTAGATAAAGCTGTGTTAAAGGGAATGTCAACAAAACAGTCAGATAAAGTCAAACTTTATTAAGCGTTCTGACAACTATGTTCACACCCATGGTAACGATATTCAAATGATGTTTGAAAGGCTTCAAGCAGAAACTTTTAAGTGAGCCTTATAGTGAGGAAAATACGTGTGAGTCATCCTGCTTTCTAACCAAAATGCTTTTAAAGGGTAACTTGATGGCGTAATAAATCTGTTATCATGCGCGCATTGTTTATACAACGAGTATAGGTGGAGACTTCCAGGAATGATGATGCCCAGTGACAAACCTCAAGGCTTGACCAAAGAGGGCATAGTTATGGTAAATGAGACTTAATCTCCAGAAAAATGAAGATGAGTACACAGAGGTCCATTAGTCACAAATAAACACATTAGTTGCCCTTCAAGGAATCCATCTGCTGTATCTCTTTGCTTCACCACCTTTGTCCCTGCTTACTTACTTACATCAGGTCAAGGTGGACACCCGCAAGAGTTTGGACTTGGAAAGCCTGAGGATACACACGACCCCGACCACCAGAAGAAGCAGCTCCCCCATGATCACCAAGCTCCTCCGACCTGAGAAGGCCAACCACAAGCACGCCAACATGCCCCTTCGCTTCGGCCGTCAGATTGACAACGAGGGCAAATCAACCAATCCCAACATGCCTCAACGATTCGGAAGGTCCTGGGAAGTGATCAGAACTTGTTCCAAGTGCCCGTTCCTCTGTGTAGCTTGTGTGCACGGAAGGATTGAAGAATACTGGAGTCTTCTTTACACTCTAGCTAATGCTCAGACGTTCAACTCAGATGTGAAATACAAGACTTTAAAATAAATCACTATTCATCATCAAACTACAGATGAATGGCTTTAATAATGTCACACTTCTGATTTGCTCTTTTCCAAAGGAAGAAATGTGGAGATGGAAGAATATTCTTAAGTAAAGAATGGCATGTCTGTAATGTTAAGTTGATAATTAAAATGTAGGTTTCATAGCTCATTCAGTGCAAAGATATTGTAAATAAAGTCAAATGTAAAATGAGTTGTTATCATTGATTATGTATTACAACATGGTTTTCTGAAATGAAAGCATGAATTTTCATTTTTTCGATAGTTTTATTTTTTGACTCTGACTTTTTTACATACAAAATATTTGATCTTGTACCATTTTTTTTCTTTTTGAACAGAGGACTTCCCGTTTTCTTTTAACAAGGTAGACACAAAAAAATTAAAATGCATTACGTTATTGTTTTATTGTGTAAAAAAAAGTATATCTTTCAGAAAATATACAGAATAATACGTTGAGAACGTTTTCTAATAAATAATGAAAAAGGTTATAATATATTTTAGTAAAGGTGTAATACTGTTTCCAATTGAATATTAAAATAAAAAGTGTTGCTATTATATGTGTATATATAATGTATATATATATATATATATATATATATATATATATATATATATATATATATATATATATATATATATATATACAGCTTACATTGCTAAAGCTATAGTATAGTACTGCAATAGATAGTTCATACTTTTAACTATTTCTATTATCTGTACAAATAAATGTTAAAAAAACAACATTTACTCATCACCGCTGTACCTCAAGGAACCACTAGATGGCAGTGCAAGGCTATGAATACTGTCATGACGTCGCAATTATTAAACAACGCCAAACATAAAACGACTGTACGAGTCATCGATGGCTTTGGTTTGTATAATTTTCCTATAGCTATAATACATAGACATAAAAAAAAAAAACATTGTGCTGTCAGATGATTCAGAAATTAAATGAGGTTCCCGAACGATCGGGACATTGATTCCTTCAAGCATCTGGAGATCGGGAATAAAAACACACGCATTACTTTCTGCGACTTTCTCAGAGTCTTCTTGTCAAACATTCCTCACCTGAGCCGCACCGGGTGTGTCTCACGTCACGACTCACGCTTCCCAAAGTTACAAAACAAGCTCCGCACACTTCTCGAGCTTTACTAGATCGATCGAGAGAGTCTTGTCAAGACTTTCAAGAATATCTGGTTGATCTAAAGGCAGGAAGCGGATTTTTACGGTACTGTTTGTTTCTGAATAATACAGGAAGTGGTTTTTGGGATGAAAACAGTGTTGTTGTTGTTGTTAACTCTCTGCTACTAGTTTTTACAACATGGCTAATGACTAAAACATGAGCGAAAGTTAGGTAATCCTTCAAATCCACTTTCTAGTACAAACGAACGTGACAGCTCATCGGCATTTTAATCTTTGAAACCCGTTTTAGCGCTAGTGTCTATTCACATACACAAACTTGTTCTAAATATCGAGTTCATGCTCAGACATTAAGGTAGTTTTTAAAACTATATTCAGCAACATTCATCCTGCTTGGATTATATATTCAAATGCACGAGTCAATGTTTGTCTTTATAGATGAGCTTTCATTCTTCTTGAAACCATGGCATTAGATTTAAGGGGGGTTGACTGTAAACTATACACTCAGAACTTTACTTTTTTAAAACATCAGATCAAACTAATGTAGCGTTTAAACCGAACTAAGATTAACACATATTAGAGGAGACCACTTCCTGATTATATGTTGTCGGAACATGATCTGGAGCTTGTAATCCATGCGTTTGTTTCTTCTCGTCTGGACTATTGTAACAGTTTGTTTTCATGTCTTAACAAGAAGGATCTGTCTCACCTGTAGTTGATTCAGAACTCTGCAGCGAAAATTCTAACTCGCTCAAGTAGAAGAACTCACATTTCTCCGATCCTTAAAACTCTTCACTGGCTTCCAGTTTCTTTCAGGATCAACTTTAAAATTCTGGTTCTTACTTTCAGATCTATTCATGGTCAGGCTCCTCCTTACATCACTGATCTGATCCAGCCTTACACCCCAGCTCGGGCTCTGAGGTCTGTGGATCAGAATCTACTTATGGTTCCTGAACACGGTTCAGGACCAGAGGAGAGAAATCTGTTCAGGCTGTTGCTCCTAAGCTTTGGAACGATCTTCCTCTCTCTTTGCGCTTGATGGATCTACTGACTCCTTTAAGAAACATCTTAAGACGTTTCTATTTGTTCAGGCTTTTCCTTGATTTTCTGGAACTCCTGTTATGTTCTAAGTTTTACATTGATCTTTAAAGTATATACTTTTTTGAGTATTGTTTTGATTGTTTAAGCGCTTTGTGCCCCTGGTCTGGAAAAGCGCTATATAGATAAAAATTACTTACTTACTTACTTACTTACAAGCATCAAATAGTTGCTAATCTCTAAGGAGGGTGACTGTGATTGGTTAATTGACTGACTGTGGTGAATTAATGTGCACTTGTCCTCACATCTCACTCCCCGCCAAGGTCTGGTCATGGGCGACATCGAAAAAGGGAAGAAGACATTTGTGAAAAAATGTTCCCAGTGTCACACGGTGGCCAAAGGGGATCGCCACAAGGTGGGACCAAACCTGTGGGGCCTGTTTGGAAGGAAAACGGGACAGGCCGAGGGCTTCTCTTATTCCAGGGCCAACATTGACAAAGGTACCAACGTTTGAGTTTTGTAATTATGTTTAGCAACTTCGCTTGAAAATGCTCATTATTTATGAAACATTCATTCAGCAATATAAAGAATTGTGTTTGTGTTTTAAAACAAAAAAAACTATGCTGCCATAATGAGATAATGATGCAGACAACTCCCATGTTTGAATGTTGTAAGTGAGTCATTTTGTGAAGCAATGAGTAGAACCTTAGATGGAGGGAGTTGTGAGCAACATCAGATTTGAGTGATTTGTGGATATTTTTTTTGTCATAACGGACTATTTATTATTATTAAGTTACAATGAGAACTTTACATTTGAGTCTTCAGCTGTTTCTTTTTTGAGCCAGAGAGATGGTTAAACAAGTCTGAACAAGCAGAGCAACACTAAGAATCTAACAGCAGCAGAAGCAGAACACAGTTAACATTTTTCCTAATGTGCTTGTGTGTCTTTAGGTATCATTTGGGATGAAGAGAACTTGATGATCTACCTTCAAAGTCCAAAGAAATTCATCCCGGGAACCAAAATGATCTTCAACGGCATCAAGAAAAAGTCAGAGAGGACTGACCTTGTGGCTTATTTAAAGGATGCCACTTCGGAAAAGACAGACGTATAGTTGTGGCGTAAAACCTGCTGTTTCTATAGTATGCATGTTTTAATAATGACATTATTTTGTTTTAGCCTCAACTATCTCACCATGCTTTTTTAAAGAAATAAGAACCAAATATTTTGAAGTACACACAATGCATGCTGCCACTGTATTTCTGTGGTATGATGTAATATCAGGTAATAATAAGTTATATCATAATTACACAAGAATTATACATTAGTATGAATAAGGTATTTGGCTAGCTGCCAATATAAGGTAAACACTGTATTAGAACTCAATGCAACATTAACCCATAAACAAAAGTGAAATATCGATGATTTCAATAGATATTTTCTGTTTAGTCAGCTTTATCATACGATGATTGTCATATAAACTGATAATGTGGAATATTAAAACAAACCGTGTTCACATTCTTAAGACATTCTTGTGTTTTGTTGTTTTATTGTTTTATTAGCATGATTGTTTCCTTTTTTGTATTTTAAAAAACTGTCCCAAATTCAAAGTGCAATATCTCCCTTCCTGTCTCGTTAATAATAGAGAGAGTGCAGGTAGAGAGTCATCTAGACAACATGGTGTAGTGACCAGATGTTGCCGGCAGATGGTGCGATTGTTCCCGTTATGAGCAGCAGCAGCAGCAGCAGCAGCAGCAGCAGCAGCAGCAGCAGCAGCAGCATCTGTATTATATAATCCCACCAAATGCGAGGAGCGACATCAGTGTAGCAGACGTCTTGAAAACACCGGGGAGGCCAAATCATCGCTCAAGTGACTCTGTGGCCTTTGCTGGATATTTATCACTTGCAGACCAAGTCTTGCCTCTGCAATTGTCTTGTATTGACTGGCTCAGGGGTGGGAGGAAGGGGTCGATGAAGGTTTATTAAAAGGTCCTCTCTGTTCCGGACTAAACAGCTCTTAATTTCCGTGCGAGAAAGCCAGACATCCTGTCTCAAGGAAAAAAAAGGTAAGAAGATATTTGTCTCTTTAATTATGATTTGCACTTAAAGCTTTATTGCAGCTAATTTAATGGAAATATATTAAAGATGTGCCTCACATTGTGTAGTCAGTGCAACAACATCTGCAACACACAGGTGATTCAATAAGAAGGTCCTGGAAATATCCACATCCAGCATCAGCATCAGCAGCTGCTTGAATATGTCAATGTTAAGAGTGAGGTATCTGGTCCTGGTTGACTAAATATAGCCAGTACATATGAGCAAATCAGCTGCAGTGTGAGTGGTCTACGACTAACACAACTAACGTTGACGTGTTGTGTGCGAAAATTCAAAGGCAAACTTGACATATTCCAACAGGATGGATCAGATGGGAGTCGCGGTCTCTCTTCACCTCCTTCTAAGTTCTGCATTGGCGGTGTCACATCACTCAATCATGGACAGCCTCCTCTACGCCAAAGCTGGTACGAGTGCTCACATCTACCACCACACATCCAATATGAAAGACATTTGACTCTTTATCCATCTCTCAGCCCTGGGGTTGCTGGACGAGCCGCTGAGATTTGACCCCTGCTGTCTCATGTCACCTCCTCCTCCACCTCTATATCCACCACCTCCTCAGTTTTGGAAGCGAGGAGATCCAGTATGTATTTGTGGGGAAGTAACTGCTTGATGTCACGTGATGCTCTTCTAACCCAAGGCTGACGTTAGATAGAATCTAATGATGATAGCTGTGAAACACACAACCCAACAAACAAACCAAGCATGTTAGAAACCACATTAAAGAATGAACCACGACAATCGATAACACAGAGAAAGAAAACTCTAGGAGAGTATGAGTGAGAACAACAAATGGAAATCTGAAATAATAATAATAATGATGGGAAGATGAGGCTTCACGAGAGTTCAATCGATGTGAAGTTTAACTAAATTAGTGTTTTGGGGGCCAAGGACTATAGAGAGAAACCAAGTTTTGGACATGAGGACAAATCAATTGTTAAATGAAACCTCACCAACCCTAACTTCACTAGGGCAGTTGCTTACACAGCAAAGCTAAATTTAATACCAACAACAAACATTTTTTAGAAAAATAAACCGTTAGCTGCATGAGCAGCGGAACATTAGCCTTAGCTAGCATAAAGTCAGGTGTCACATGGTATTACAATACTGACTTCAACTACAACAACTTCAGGAACATTTTGCTAAAAGTATCTGCTACATTACTTAACACAGAATTTCACGAATTGAAGACAAATTAGACAACAAAAAACGAAAACGGACCAACAGTCGAGAACACAACGTTGTGATGTTAACCAACAGAATTCCGAAGCAATACTTTTACAGTGTAGTACAGCAAAAACCCATTTAATTGTGTCTACTAAAGATGGGAATGGGCATGCTGCAGCCACCTGTGGTTGAAGATGGAGGGCGCCAAAAAGAAACCACCGGATGTACCACAGGGCCTCCCGGACCACCAGGACCCCATGGCCCAGAAGTAAGGCCCTCAATGTTCTGTTTTCGTTAAATCATTTGGATCAATCAGTGGGTCCAATCTTATGGTTCCACGCACACGGCTCAGGACCAGAGGAGAGAAATCTTTTCAGGCTGTTGCTCCTAAGCTTTGGAACGATCTTCCTCTCTCTTTGCGCTTGATGGATCTACTGACTCCTTCAAGAAACATCTTAAGACGTTTCTATTTGTTCAGGCTTTTCCTTGATTTTCTGGAACTCCTGTTGTGTTTTCAGTTTTATCTTGACCTTTAAAGTATATACTTTATTGAATATTGTTTTGATTGTTTAAGCGCTTTGTGACCCTGGTCTGGAAAAGCGCTAAATAAAAATGACTTACTTACTTACTTAATTACTCTACACGGATGTGAAAAAATATATTTACATCTTGTTCCACTGGAATGGAAATGAAGCAACCTTTTTAGCATTGATCTTCCAGTAACTGTTGCAGTGAAATACGTGAGCTGGGTCTAAATGTGTCTCCTCCTCCAGGGTCAGAGTGGATTACCAGGTATCAGAGGACCAAAGGGGGAGAAGGTAGGTCCTTTATGACCTATCAGCTCATGTCTACTGTTGTTATATACTTTCCCTGTCCTTGTGGTCCTCTCCGGTCTAATGACATCTCTTCCCCCTCATATGTCCTTCTCCAGGGAGAAATTGGGCGTCCAGGGTCAAAGGTGAGCTGCTCCTCCCATCCTATTCCCTCCTCCTCTGGCTTTATCTCCCATGTCCTTGGAGTGATGAGCTATAGATTTTTTGTCTACTTTTTTTAATCAAGTTGCTCAGAATCTCTTCCCTTGCTGCTAATTGTGTCACCCTACATTAGCCTAGCATAGTCTTCCGATCTTAATAGAATCCCGCATCTCTCCTTCTCCTCTTCTTCCCTCCTTCACTCTTCTCTTTCCTTGGCTTTGCTCCATTAGCCCTCCTTCCTTACTCCAGACCTGCTGATCCAGGCGCTCCAGCACTCCCGCACTTTAATCTACTTAAGTGCTTTTGCCCTCCTTGATAAATCACTCCACTCAACAGGCTGGTGGTTTAATGACCGCTGGATAAAACACAGCTCACGCCGCTTCTGCGTCGCATTTCTTGGACGCTGGTCCAGGTGTCGATGTGATGCGAGCCAGTTGTGTAATATATATATGACTCTCCTGGCTGTGGCCAACAGAGGGAGATCGATTAAATCTTTATTCCACTAACAAGCTAATCTCAGGACTGCCAGGACTGCTCTTCTCGGATAGATACTCTTACTTCTAAAATAAATGCTATTAAAGCTATATACAATTTACACAATAGATGATTTGAGATAGAAATCAAGAAAACTGAGAAATTTAGCGTGTAAAGTGGATAACTGGATAAAATACAGGATTGCTTTGCATCTTTCTTTTTGTTTTTACCAAATTGAAGTAACAGATTTTTCTTTTAATTTATTTTGCAATGATTGGTTTAATTTTGACTCATTCAGCAAACTGCTTTACAGCAGTGGGTCAGAGACAGTGTTTTCATATGAAGTACTGAGTGAGTTCTTGATGTTACCAAGATGCTAAAGCGAATGAAAATTGGCAACAGAAAAATGGACAATTTATGAGGTTGCAGGCACAACATAGAGAAGCTAGAGGGAGCCAAAGACAGGGTTCTTTTTAAAAATCCCACAGTTTGGGCCTTTTTAATGAAAAGAGCCATTATAGCCATTTCCATTCAGCATTGTGTATTTTGTAAAATGTGTGTAGTTAAAAAAACTGTAATGATCAGGCCATTTTCCCTTGTATTTAAGTCCTAATTTAAAAATAAAAAATATTGAGAATTCATCACACTAAGCTCATTTTATCACAGTTAAAGGAAAGTTGTCAAATGTATATTCATTTTGTTTATATTAAATATAATAAATGGGATAAAAGTGCAGTGACAAATTAAGAATAGTTGTAATTGTAATTCTTTTTAGGTGATGGTTTTTGAGGTGCAACAATAAGGAAAATGCAGAAGGACATAAAAATTAAAGAGCGCAACGAAATAGAATAGTTTGTTCTCCAGGAGTGTGCGCACATTGTAACACCTGTCTTTCCTTTAATTCAGAAGTAGCTAAGGAAACCATGATATTGTTGCTTCCACAGGGTCGAACTGGAGCACCAGGCCTTCCTGGGAAACCAGGACTTCCGGGTTGGCCGGGAAGTGAAGGCCCAAAGGTTGGAAAATAAAAAAAGGAACTATTTAATTAATAATAGAAACTTAAATTAATGATTTCTGGGATTCAAATGTACTTTTAGGGTGATAAAGGGGATTCAGGGCTGATGGGATTACCTGGGCTGAGGGGACCACCAGGTACAAAGGTAAACCTAAAGATTTCTCAAAAGATTTTCTTTAAGATGCCTTAATCTCTCTGTATTTTCAATTAGGGTTTGCCTGGTTACAAAGGAGAGAAGGTAAACATGTGTCTGTGTGCAACTGCAATTAACTTTAAATCAACGTTTTATTGTTGTTTTTTAATCCTAACAGGGGGCCAATGGTAACCCTGGAACAGCCGGAGTTAAGGGTGACAAAGTAAGTAAAGACTTGTCTTTGTTATTATATTAAATAAGTAAATAGGAAACTTAATTTTGTGTTATTTTTAGTAACCGTTAGTTGCTCAATGTAGTCGGACAGGCATATTTAGGCACTGCATATTGACTGCATTGGTACTTGGTTCTGTTTTTCTATTGCTTATTTTGTGTGTCATCGTATTTCATTCTTTTATTATGTACTGACACCACAAACAATTTATGTTGTGTTTTCCCAATGGCAATAAAAGTTTCTTATACCATTTAACCAAACATTTATTACAGGGGTCCATTGGTTTGCCAGGAATGCTTGGACAGAAGGTGAACTAAAGAAGTTCTTGCTAATAATAATTAAATAATACATAATATTGTGGAAGTGAATCAGACATACGTATTTTTCTTTCTTAGGGTGAGCAGGGACCGAAGGGAGAGCATGGGAGCCCCGGAAAGAGAGGACCCACAGGGCGACCAGGGAAGAGAGGCAAGCAGGTCGGTTTCAATTGGCATCATATTTCTTCTTAAATGAACATAATGTGTTGAATTATTAATAACAAGATAGCAAAGCTTTATGCTTGTAATCATGTCCTATATAGCACACATTGTATTATTTAGTCTGTTTTGTACAGGGCGTGGAGGGACATTCAGGAGCACCAGGAGTTATGGGCCCTTCAGGACCACCCGGGCCAAGCGGCATCCCTGGTCCCCCGGGTCCTCCTGCCTCTGGTGACTTGTATTTTCCTTACTTAACCTATCATCTGACTCGTGTACTCAATTCATATATGGGTACAATTGTTTTTATCAAAGGAATCTATGTAGTAGGAGAAAAGGGAGACAAGGGTCTACCAGGACAACCGGGCCGCTGTGAATGCGAATCTTCTGTTGGAGGCAACAACGCTCCATTTGGAAGCTACACACAACCAGGAAGCACCAGCAAAGTCCCTGCTGTAGGATAAACACATGATCTGTATTGTTGCTTTAATTCTTTAGACAACAATGTCATTTTCTATTCAGATATTCGTGGTAAACAGCGAAGAGGAGTTAAACCAGCTTCACCTCGAAAACACCATAGCATTCAGGAAGGATCATAGGACTCTTTACTTCAAGGACAAAGATGGATGGAAACCAATTCAGGTTATTTTTACTCATCATTGTTAGACTTAATGATACAGGATTAAATAACAAAAAAGTGTCTTTACGACAGCCTTTCCAGCCGTACCAGTCCACAGAGAAGGTCCCGGATAGAGTGGGCATGTGTGGGGACGGAAAGGTTCAGGCTCAGCATGGGGAAGAGTGTGACGACGGAAACCATATTGTCACCGATTCTTGTCTAAGTAAGTTCCACTTTATTTTATAATCATGAAAATGCAGTGTTAACTACAGTCCTGCATCAAGTATGCGTGAGGTAATAGTTATCTCACCCAACATAAATCTATGACTATCTCCTCCTGTTAATGACCTCAAGAAATGCTGTTCCAGCAGAAAACAGAGCCAAATTGTTCCTTAACATCTTTTTCCTTCTCTGTAGACTGCAAGTGGGCCTATTGTGGAGATGGATACAGACACGAGGGGATTGAGGAGTGTGATGGAAAAGACTTTGGTTATCAGACATGCAAAAGTTATTTGCCTGGGTAAGTACAATGTAATGTGTCCATAGGATTATATTTTGCCTTATACGCTTTATTTTCGATTGCTGAAATGAACAACTTTAATTGTATCTGTATGAATTTATAAAAACGGCTAACGAGAGCGTGAGACATTTTGTATTCGTTTTTGGCGGCATCTAGTGGTTATTTAAAATAATGCAATTGCCGTTAAAGATCATTCTGATGAGATTGAGTTGTTTGAGTAAATATTTCAATTCAAGGTCACGCTCGTAAAACAGAAAAGCAATCCACTTTGTTTATTTATATGTTTTCTGTGATCAATAGAAGGGACAGAGGGACAAAAACATGAATAATTAACATCAAATATTAATATAATATCCTCTTACCCATCTCATGCAGATCCTTTGGACGGCTCAGATGCACAGACTCCTGTTTCATTGACTCGACCGGCTGCAAATACTTCACTTGAACAAAGCGCTTGTTGCAAACTTTGCGACTCATCTTTGTGATCGGAAGGGTTTAGACTCCAGGCTTCAACTGAAGAGTCACCTTCTGTCTGTGGTCTCCAGTGGTCCACCTGTCTTTGAAAGCAGAGACGTCACCACAGGAAGTATAAAGGATTTGATTTGCTGTTACCTTTCGGGCACAAGCCTTGTCCAAAGACCCCTGGCGAACAGTTGCTTCACTGTACATCTCATGTAGACACACGTCTAGAAATTTGAAATGAAATGTACATTTAAAACATACAGTGCTTGACATTTCAGAGTGTACAAAAAATACACGTTTAGGAAATAATTGAAATATACTCTGTTCTCTACTCTACTTAATAGCAAGTGTACTTTCTATTGTAATCCCCGTTCTAGGTTGTCTCCTTCATTGTCATGCCATTGGCTGCAGCACTGTTATTACCACTGGTGAGGGTGGCAAACAGCTCTATGATTGTATCTCATGAAAAAGAATGTTTTTGACTTGCCGACTGTTACTGCAATAATGAAAGCAAGAGGCCTACTCAAAATGGCTACCGTTTGTGTATCGTGTAATGAAATGTTTCTACTCAATATTTATTTGTATATATATATATATGCTTTTGTGTGCCACGCTAACATGTGCAGCAGAATACTCATGGTGAATGATTACGTATATGTAATAGACGGTAACTGTTACTGGATATGTTTCTAGCCACGCAGCATGATTGTAAATCTGCTAATAAATCAAGACTGTGAACTGTTCTTACTTTGAAGCTTCACATGAATGGGCGTGTGTGTGGGCGGGGCTTTAAAGGTTGAACACAGCCAATCACAGGGCAGGGTCCCGCAGCAGAACGTGACGCAGCATCACTGCCACGTAGAGAGGACCAACTTCTGCTCAGAGAGACCTCCAAAGTTTTTATTCGTCTCTTCATCCAGGACCATGCTTCTCACGCTGCTGACCTGGATCACATCCGGCCTGTTCGTCACTGTCATCAGCGGGAAACTTCCCGAGACCGAGGTGGAGGTCGAGGTTCTGCACAGACCCTTCATCTGTCGCCGTAAGTCCAAGTATGGGGACATCCTGCTGGTGCACCATGATGGGTACTTTGAGAATGGCACCATGTTTCATTCCAGGTAAAGTTAAGCAAATATCATGCACATGGTTTCTTTTTTGGTTGTTTGTTGTGTTCGAACGAAAATCAAACATTTCAACGTAATATTTACACACAGAATAAAAGAAAGTTATTGCATTTTATAGTTTACGCCCACACTGTCTATTGGAATTCAAGTGATACATTTATTCTGTAGTTGTTAAGTGGTAGTTTATGTTAAAACTATTTTTTAAACGCTGTTTTACTATTAATAGTAGCTCAGAAACGCCATGACATTATGCATATATTCATTTCTTAAATTCAATCCACGTGAATTAATCTTACAGGATAAAAACACGGAAAAATAGTTGTAAGGTTTAAATATTACCTCACTGTGTTATCCTCTTGTCTTCAGGTGACTTGTTATTTAACTCCTCCCGCCATGTTCAGCAACCGGAAATAACGTAGCAGCACCGATGTTGTATCGTAATTATTTATAACGTGATGAAATCAAGAAACAAAGTATTTAAAAAAATTAAACGGATCGGTTTTTGTGTGTAAATCTGTAAAAAATGAATTTGGTTTAAGAAATGTACTAAATCAGATTCAGAAAACGTCATTGCCAGTGCTGTAAACGCAACATTGTTTTTTTTTGTTTGTGTGTGGTATCAGTACAGAGTGAAAGAATGAAATAAGATAACACACAAAATGTGCAATATAAAAACAGAACCAAGCCCAAAGGCAGCCATAATGTGGCACCTACAATAAAATATTAAAAGATTTTCTTAACTCTATAAAGTTATTGCGGGTAAGACCTGGATGTGGTTTTATCTTGGTAAGTTTGGCGAAGATTCTTCTATTTATTCTAGATTCATTTATTTATGCTAGACATTTTCTTATCCAAAGCAAAATATTACACTTTACGACCCAAAAGTGGTCTATCTCCAACCTGTGACACATGTCACCAGACAATCTTATTCATATCTTCTGGCTTAGCAATTTTACATTTTGTGTCCCAGGTTGCTGGAGAACATGTGTCACCCAGTGCATTACAAGCTTTATTCGGGATTTCAAATTCACATTTCCTATCCACTTCCACCAAAGATGTCATAGCCTCCATTACTCTTCTGGGAAGAAGAATGATTCTGATAAGATGGAACCAACTATGCCCTTTTTCACTGCATGAGAGATGTTCTGTACTTGTTGAAAATAGCAGCAGGAGGCCGTCAACAATGAGTCTGGTTCTGCTTGAGGTTTCTGCCTTCTAAAAGGAAGTTTTTCCCACTGTGATTTACTCATTGTTGAATTGCTGGGATCTTTTTTTTCTTTCTCCGCTATAGTCTTACTTGAACTGTAAAGTGTCTTTCGATAACTTTGTTATGATAAGACACTTGAAATAATATTGAATTGAATTGAGTTGAAAATAAAATAATTATTTGATACTCTCTCAAAAACTCATCAAACAAGTTTGAGAGAATATTCAGCTTTCTTTGACTTGCTGGAAGAAATGATCTTTGTACTTGCAACAAAGCAGATTAGTTTGAATAAAAAATACAAATTGAAAGGAATACTTTTTTCAGGATTTGAGTTTTCTCTTTTTAAATTCAAATTTTTCATTTTGTTTTTGCGTAAAACTGATTTTGGCAGTTGTTTACAATGTTATTTAATTTGCAGATTATACCTATTTTGTACACACTTGACCCATTGTTGTTAACTATTTACAGAAACTATGTGTTTATTTAGTGTACAAGGAATAGTTAATTAATCTGGCATCTTTTCTATCTTTTCTTGATTTTCAGTCGAGCAGAGGGAGACAAGCAGGCAGTGTGGTTCACACTCGGCATCCGGGAGGTGATAAAAGGCTGGGACAAAGGCCTGCAGGACATGTGCGCTGGAGAAAAAAGGAAACTAATCGTACCTCCAGCTTTGGCCTACGGAAAAAATGGCACAGGTAGTTGCTGAGTATCATACATGAGCAGCTATGTGCATCTGTAAGTGGAAGAGCCAGTGTAATGCTCAGTGATATATCTTCTCTTCTGTCAGGTAAAATCCCACCAGAAAGCACTTTGACGTTCTTTATTGAAGTGCTGGAGATCAGGAATGGACCAAGATCACATGAGTCTTTTCAGGAAATGGATCTGAACGATGACTGGAAACTTTCCAAGAGTGAGGTGAGGATCTACACTGTGAGAAACTTACACTGATGCTCACTGCAAATATTCAACCATATAAACCGTTCATTCATGTCATCCCACCAGGTGAAGCAGTATTTGAGAAACGAGTTTGAGCGTCACGGCTATGCTCCGAACGACACCTTGCATGAGAACATGATGGAGGACATTTTTGCCAGAGAAGATAAAAACAAAGATGGTTTCATTTCTTCTAGAGAATTTACATACAAGCATGACGAACTTTGATGTTATATTATCTCATCTCCACAGTGAATAATCACTAAATCATCCAATTTTTTTTTTTATTGAGGACTTTCTCAGGTGCAGATTGTAATTGTTGAATTTTGTCTCTCAGGTGCTCTCAACAGTGTCTTCTGCTGCTTCACAGCAAGGATGTGTGATTAAAGTCTTGTACGAAGAATACTCACAATAACTCGATCTTTATTCTGTAAATTAAGTAAATTAAGCACCTTCGATAATCGCTAATAAAGGGCTAAATAGTCAGTAAGTAATTCAGGATTTGACCAGCAGATGGCGCCGAAAAACGTTCCAAATGAGGACTACAGCTCATCCACCCATTGAAAAGAAAATATTCCTATTCTTTTTCAAAAATAAAGTTTGTGTTTGCGATGAGAATGTTTTGAAAAGCAGCAGAGATTTGGAAAGCAATTTGTTTTTAATAAAATCTTTACACCATTTTGTATTAACATAATCCATTTCATATTCATTCCATTGATTGCTTGAGAGCATAGTTGTTAATAAACATACGACTAACAGGACAAGGGAGAAAGAAGATCCAGCTTTGTCCAAAGTTGAGCCGATACTGAACTTGGAAGACATTGTATCTGATGGCAGCACACAGGCACAAGTGGGAAGAGCCCTCCTCTCACACACATTCAAAACATTCCACACTGGACGAAGGTCAAAGGTCACAAACTTGAGGTTTGAGATACACCCATGCAGGAAGGTCTGTATCCAAATGTAACGCTTTGGTTGGTTTTCTCATTGTTCTCGGTCTGCAGAACCCACTTGGGAACGTGTGGGATGAAGAGCAGATCGAGGCCTGAGCTCAGCGGAGGTGTGTCCTGAACCCAGGTGCCTTAGAGCTCACCGCTGGAGGGGAATTCAAGATTTTATTAAACAGTTTTTAAGAATCAAAAGCCGAACCAAATCCTGTTACCTCTGTTTTCTTTGCTGGGGTAGATGCGTGGGAACGGCTTGAACTCTTCAGGAGGCGGGAGATCTTCCACTGGATGGAAATTAAACTTGGATTCAAAGTCGTCTGCTGCAAGACAAGCAACGACAATTAGAACAATCATAATTGATTTAAGCTTCACTACAACACCTTTTTATGTACATATATATATATATATATATATAAAATATATTATATATTATATATTATATATATTCAATTCTATGTATTCTCAATTGCATGAATCGGGATAAGTCCAACAAACTTTTGAGGAACATCTCACCCAAACTGTGAAGGTGTCCGTTTCTGAGACTGGACGGAGGCAGAGGAGGTGGAGGTGGTGGAATACGGAAGGATAGTTCAGTGCTGGGGGAGCGAGCAGGAGGAGCAGGTGGTGGAGCCAGTCGACCTATGACTGTCAAACAAGCAAATATATTTCAACAACAGATTTATTGTTATAGCAAAGACATTTTTTTTTATCTTGTAAATGTATCTATCATTTTGTAATTAATTATAATATTATATATTACACCACCTTGTTATAAGCCTTTAAAAAAGGTGTTCAAGAAATATTTTATTAAAATTGTATCAATATAATCCATCTATTTTCTAATGCTTATTCCCTTTTTGGAGTCGCGGGGGGGGGGACCCTATCCCAGCCTCATCGTGTGAAAGGCAGGGGACACCCTGGACAAGGGGTCAGTGTTTCGCAAAAAGACATACAGGCATTCACACACAAACTCATACCATCAGACAATTTCCCGATCAACCTCTGTATGTGTATGTTTATGGACAGTGGGAGGAAACCGGAGTGCCCGGAGTCAACAAAATTGATATATATACTGTTTACATTTATATGAGAGTCGATATAGGATGAATGAAAAGGGAAATAAGACAACTACTGTATGTCCTAAATCAGAAATGAATAGTTAAAAAGTATGAAATATAATTGCCAGCTTTCAAAAGAATTTCTATATGATCACTTCTATAGTTTATTTGTGTCATCAAGAGGGCCACAAAATTATCTTGTCCTTCTTGCGACCAGGTTAATAACGAAATACCCTGCCTTGGAAGATTAGTTTAGGGAGTAGCCTACGTGGACCATGATGTTTGCTAATGATATAGTCATTTCTAGTAAGGGTATAGATGAGTTTAACAGCTTTTGAGTCCAATCTTTTTTAGGGAGCCTAAATTACTGCTTCATCATTTGAAAAAAGAGTTAAAGGTTACTTGAGGAACCCACCTGCACTTCTGGGAATAGCAGGGGGTCGTCTCGTGGGAGCGTTGACGGGGTAAGAGGGTGGCAGTGATCGCATGCCAGAGGAGGGCACCGCAGCAAGTCTGGGTGGAGGAGGTGCTTGTAGGGTCATAAGGCAGTTGGGTGTGTAGGAGGCGGGCAGCGGTGGGGGAGGAGGGGGAGGACCGAGGGGGCTGTCCCGCAGGATAGGAAACCGGGAAGGTTCAGAGTGGACGGGCGATGGAGGCGGAGGGTGAAAGCTCCACGAGGAGCGATCTCCTGGGGCGTTAAAGGGACGCATGAAGGACGAAGGAGGAGGGGGAGGTGGGGGAGTCGAGGGCTGTGAGATGTACTGGGAGGGTTGGAGTGGCAGCCAGGTGGGTTTTGTGACCTGAAAGGGTGGTGGGGGTGGAGGGCAGGAGGGCAGGGGAGGGGGTTTGCTGGCTGGCCGGTCTTGAAAAGGTGGTGGTGGAGGAGGAGGTGGGGGAGGAGGAGGAGCGGAAAGTGGGGCAGGTGGATGCGGAGGAGCAGAGAGAGGGGGAGGAAGAGGAGGGGGAGGAGGAGGAGGAGAGTACACTGGGAGTGGCGGGGGATGCTTGCTGCTGAAGGTGGGTGAGGGAGGAGCAGAGGCGGACGGGGCGAGAGGACGGTGAGTGACCCCCCCTCCGTCCGTCCTGTCTGAGGAGGTGAGGGTGTCAGTAGGGGGGTTCCACAGCGGCCTGAGGGAGGCGGAGGAGCTGGAGCGAGACACTGCAACACCAACACACTTGTCAATCATCAGAAAAAAAGGTTCATATCATTTTTACCGACCAGGGTTCTTTCCTGCTAAGTCTCTCTGGCGAACCGGCCTGAGAGTGGGAAAGCCCCCAGCGAAGAGCCCACTCAGAGACACCCCGTGTGAGTCCTGAGAAGCTCCGGCACTGCTGGACACATCCTCCGACGTAGACCTGCGATCTGAGCACACACACAGATGTACTCAAGCTCACTCGCACAACTTTTTTCACTGGTGTTTAACTGGAAAAAAAAGTGTTTAGTCGCCTGTGAGGCGTAGAGTACTAGTCAACCTTCGATACAGCCCCGTCAACATCATTGAAAAGTGATTTGTCAGTAAAAATTGACCGCGTCATTTGTGCCTTCCTCTCTTCTCTGTGCTTTGTCAACGGGCCGTGAGAGAATTTAAGAACATTGACACTGTGCAGCTTTCAAGGTGTGGTTCCTGGAATATTTTGATGACTTTTGAATTTGAAATGCAGCTTGATCACAACCCCACTTACAAGCACATGAACAATAGTAGGAAATACGAGTTTTCTAGTAGTGTTTACTAGTGTGTATCTTTTCAAAAACCAAGCGCTCAAGTATTCTTTCCCCTTCAATGTTGTTATAAAACATTTAAAAACTACACATGTTGGCCAATAAGTGTAAGAGTAAGTATGAAAAAAAATAAACACAGTGTGCAATAATAACATAAAATAGGAGGTAAAACATGTTAAAACCATGAGATAATTAAGTATAAAAAGACAATCAGAAGAATAAATGTCTTGTATGTGTTTGTTTGAGAGGAATTGTGTCATAGATGAGAAATATTCAGTATTTCAAGAGATATTTTCACCACAGTTTGCTAGCTTAAAGTTCACATTGTGTAACGGCCTGTCAACCAACTGATTGACCACGTTTACTGCACGCTAGTGTAAAAAGAGGTGAGGTGGTTGTTACACTTACTGTCCACGGCAGGTGCACTGCGGTCGTTGACCTGAGAGACTTTTTTCAATCTTGATCCAGCCTGGATGTCAGCTAGCAAAGCACTCCTTCCTCCTCCACCTCCCAGCTGAGGCGGAGGAGGCTGTGGTGGAGACTGTGGATATAAACATGTTTTTTTTTATCTATATAAAACGTACAGTCATTCTCAACGCATTGCTTGCCTTATATTGCCTTAAATGTTTGCACAATTTAGTTTAATCCATCAATAATTCGAATTCAAAATTTTAAAGGGAAACTTCCACTCTCCTGACTCACTCACATGTTTTAAATGTTGAAGTCTTCTCTCCAAGATGCAGTAAGTCCCTCATCATGATGATGTTTTGAAGTTATTACTTTATAAAGTTCTCCCCTGTCTGATATCTCTCTCAGCGAACGAGAGGTTACGAGAGTTGAATCCATTATGACATAATAATGGTCTTCACTCCTCCAGCCAGCTATAATCATACCCTGCTTTGTTTATACAATAAGGCCCTTGTAGGTGGAGACGACTTACGGATGGTGCACAATGACAAATTACAGCATTAAAGCAATCACAACAGAGTGGGCATGGTTACGGTAAACAAGATCTCAACTCCAGAAAAACAAAGTGTTTTCAGCGGGCGGGTTTAAAGGACATTTTCTATTGTTAATATTTCAATGAAAAGACAGTTTTGTACAAACAGACACATACTGACGAGTACAATAGAGTCCAAGATCTATATAAGACACAATTAAATCATCATCATCAGCATTATTGCCCTTTAAAAATACGAGTGTGGTGTTAGTTGTATTGTACACATTACATTATAAACTTATGGATAAAACTTCAAAAATGATATTTCAAGAACTCATGACATCATACGGCTAGATGTGTTTTTATTATTGTGGGACTCTGGTTTAGGATCGTCAATGACATTATCGCTGACCGCTGCTATTTCCAGAGACAGCCAGTGGTAACTCAGTTATCAGGGGGACAGTGTGCACCTGCTGGGAAACACTATACTCTCTGTCTGCGTGTGTGAGACCGCCATGAATAATACAACCTCCAGGTGTTTGGTTGAGTTGGAATGATGTTACACTTGCAAGACCAGGGAAATTAGAAAGATAGTGTTTCTCACCTGTGCTGGGGGTGGGGGTGGTGGTGGGGGTCCTAATGGTGGAGGTGGTGGAGGCGGGACGGGCATGATCTCGGCCTCTGACGCCTGTGAAAGATATTTAACATTGAGACAAACTTTCTCCGGTGTATTTCACTGTAGCTTTCCTCTCCAAGTTGCTACTGTTTACATTTGTTGACCTCGTATTCTCTGCACAGGAAGTGCTGTCACCATCGGCCTGCACAAAACAGGAAACAGACAGAACTCCATCCTCCCCAGAGAAATCCGACACGTCCCCCTCACCCCTGTCCTCCTCTCCTTCCCAAAATTCCCCGTGTTGCTCTTTAGGAGACGAACAATGGTGCTTGTTGTCCGAAAAGTTATAGACCAGTCAGTTCTTGAGTGACCTTCAGCGCAGAGACAGAGCAACTCCGTGAAAACACAGTGAGGAGAATTTGCTGCTCAAGACATCAATCTTCAACTTAAATTACTCTTCAGTTTCAGTCATTTTGTGCAAAGTCACTGAGAGTCAGGAATTAAGGAACTCCCAAATACTGACTGACAACATTCTTTTGTCTGGAAGAAATACCTTCTAAATTAGTTTAGGGCAGCAAGAGTAGAGTGAGGAATTCAAGTATGAGTCAGCAAACATTAAATCTTCAACTGTACAATCACATGATTACTATTGTTTTCTTTCTCCAGAGCCGGGATTTGGCCAGTATTTATTAAACAATTTCTTACTTTACACTCTCAATATTAAGTCAGTCACGTTTTATCCTCATATGAGTGTAAAAAACCAAAGTGAGCTATTTAGAATCTTAAAAATAGTTTCAATGGTAATAAGTTGACATACTGTATATAAGAAATATTATGTTAAAAACAGAGACACATAGCTCCATGTAGAAAACCCACATTATATATATGCTCAAGGACAAAAACAAGCCCATAATAACTTTTTACATCTACATTCTATTTTTTATTATCCAGATTAGTGATACATATGAGCTCAGATAAGTATAACAATTTATTTTTAGTTGCTGTTCTAATATAAAATAAATTGCTTTTGGAGGAACTACACTATTTTATATTAACTTTGGTCTTGACCTTTAAAGTATATACTTTATTGAATATTGTTCTGATTGTTTAAGCGCTTTGTGACCCTGGTCTGGAAAAGCACTATATAAATACAAATTACTTACTTAATTACTTATTTATATTATGTGACTTAGCCATAGCTAATGCACCAAACTTAGTGGAGCTAAATAATAAATACATTTAAAAGAACAAAAACTAACAGACCCCTTTTATTTTTCAATAAGATATAGCCTTCCTTAGAGCATCCCACAATCATTATTTAATATTTGGTTTTGCCAAAACGGAAATATAAAACGCGCCAAATTAGCGTTGCTAGCATAAAGTTTCACCTAGCTTAATTTTAAATTCGAATAGGTATTTGTTTCTCTTTCCTAAGAATTGTAAGACGGTAAATTGTGCTTGATCGGCATATTTTGGGCTAACTTTTGTTTTCTTTACATATCATAGTTACATTTAAACTTAATCAATAAAATGATGTTGATATATTTGTTATTTTAAACTTTGCTGACGTCATATGATGTAACTAGTCAACTATTGAATAATTGAATTGTGATCTTGAAACAATAACCATTTAGAAATATGATGCAATATCTTAACTTAACTTAATGCTGGCTATTTTATGTATTGTTTTATACAAATCAAATGCAATCCTTAAAGAAGCAGAGATTTTTTTTGTAGTATCCTTTTTTATATACATGTGTACATAATTGGAAATAGTCGCGTCTAAAAATGCAACAAATTGCCGTAAAATTGAATTCAAAATAAAGTACTAATCCTCACTTTTATCGCGTACCTATGGAATATTTTGGCCAAACCCAGAATAAGATGAAGAATTTTAAAAAAAAAGGAAAAATAATGCACATACTTGGAAAAATCGCGTCTAAAAATGCAACAAATTACAAACACAATAAAAGCTATATAATCTGAATGAACTACTTTGACTGCATTCAATTAAACATTTATTGACGCACCGAACGTGAACGTAAACATGGAACCTCGAATGCAGATGACGTCAGAGCGACTTCACCAAGTCGCTATGTACTTCTTTTTTTCTAAGGTAATTCACTAACAAACACCATAAAAACTTAAAACAAGTCTTACCTTCAAGTGGCAGCGGCTAAATTCACCTGTTTGCAGGGAATTCCTCAGTGAGAAACGGAGCCCACTGACCCACAGCTCCTCATGGCAGCCATAAGTTATTTATAGTGACATGAGGGCAGCACTTATCTTACTTTTGTACGTTCACTGCTGAAACCCCGGGTCTGCTGTCCTCATCTCTCTGCTCAACTCGAGCCCCCAAAAGTTGCTTCTCTTGTCCGAGCTTCAATCCCCTGGTGGCGCACTGTGATAGTGAGCCATGAAACTTTACACCCACTGTCACAGGAGGAGGAGGAGGGGTGTGGTTGGTGGACCCTCTCGGCTGAATTTGACCAAGTAGAGTCAAGTCATGTTCATCACCATAATAGGTCATTAAAAACGTGTAATGTGCAAAAGAAAACTACAATGCAACGCTATAATAGTGGAAAAAATTATGTGAAAATATAATTATAAAGTCCCAAAACAACAATGAAGGCTTGTCTTATTAAGGTGAGCAACTTAACAAAAAGATTGGGGAAAACATAAAATAACTGACACTGAACATTGTGCAGGATGCATGGGTCAGCCCATTTTATCAGCTTACACTGCACTTTCACACCAGTAAACAGTTAATAGAAGTGGGGGGCATCACATTTTCCAAGAGCCACATCTGGGTCTGCTACAGGTTTCTGACCTCTGAGTTTTAAAAGGAAGATCCTGAAGGGAAAAAAACATTTTTTTTTAACATATTGTGGATTAGGTGAAAGGCTTTTTTTTAAATATTGTGCTATATAGAAGTTATAAAGTATTACATTAATTATGATTAGTTTTATATTTAAGGTGTAGGATTACTGTAGAATATAATATAGAAAAAAAATATATTAAAAATTATATATTTGCTCTTAAATGTATTCAGGATAAATCATTTTCCACGTAGGCAATGAGAACCAGACACACATGTCTATGTAGACTGGTTGATGCCTCAGCATGAATATGTTGGGGGTCTAACCACACATTGACTGTAACTGTGCCCCCCTAAGATTTCAAAGAAGCCCCTGTGCAGCTTGAAATGACTAACATACAGCGTAAGGAATCACTTAAGACCCTGTGTTTAAGTTTGAGACATGCTTGTGATAGGGTTATTAATGGTAATGATTTTATAAATAAATACTTGAAATATTTCTGATTCACATGTACTATCACATGCAATATTCAAATAAATAATAATGATGGAACTAATAATAATGAATATGCCAAAAATACTATACAAAATAGCTTAAAACTAAGGTATTGACTATTGTATGACTATTTTACAGTGGAAAAATCACAAACAAACATTTATAAAAACTGTCTGCAACAATAAAACTGTAGATAATTGAAATAGAATGAAAGCAATCTCAAAAGAAAAATTCTGGTAGAATAACCGATGCCATGACAGGAAATACGATGCTCTGTTATTCACGGATCAAATTGATAATGTTCTGCCTTTACACTTTTCTTTTAACTGTTATTCTGAAATAACTCTGTTTTTCATTATTTAGAGTTTGTCAGTGAAAGGTCACCTTCAAAAAGGCAATTTCACAAAGCTAGCCAAATTTTTACTGCTGTTCGCTGCCATTTAAATCTCCCCCTCTAACCACTCTGTAGGCTTTGTTGTTTTTGGCCAGCCCACCAAACTGTGAAGACCAATCTGCCCCTCACTCTCGGAGCCAAGGTACATTGTTTTTTGTCTTTACAGCGGAATCATGAGTTCCTGACCATCTTAATATACAGAGAATGATTCTGATTGGTCAAAATTGCTGATGCTATCCAATGAGAATTCCCTTTTATAATAAGTGACAGTGGACTTCACTTACTAATGAAAATGAGAAAAAATTATAAATGTACTTAATTTTCTATAACAAAGGGTGAGAATTTAATAATCCATAAAAAGGCATTGGAGGGCGAGGGTTACCCCTGCAAGTTCTGAGTCTTCATTCTGTCTAAATAAATCAGACCTACTTTGCCCTCGTGTGTCCATCACATAGTACTGCAGTTTGCAGAAACTACTGCACAATGTGCAGGGAAAGGAAAAAGAAGCAAATAAAAAAAAAACTCCTCCCTGTTAAATGAAACCAACTCATTATCTGCCAAACAATAAGATAATTACATATAAGATCAATCAATCTTTTGTTGAAATCAACTCCTATAGCTGACAACCTGGCAAGATGACATTCTGTTGGCTTTCTTTAAGGCATAACTAGAGTATTCACAGGATAAAAGACTTAACAATGGTTCATCTTAACAATGTCATTTATTTGGGTTCTCTTACGAGTCATCTTTTGATCCAAGAGTACAAAAAGCAGACTACATTAGCCGGATTTCTGCACACACATAAAAACATTTCTTCACTGGGATATGATATTGCATCATCACTTCATTGTTCGGTCTCCTTCATTAACAAATAAAAAGCATCTCAGCTGGAATATTGTACTTCTTTACCCATAAAAAAAACATTAAAAAAAACACACACACACATGCAGACACACCATGATTAACCGTCCTTCTAATCATTAAATCAAACTTTTTTTTTTCAAAAAGCATAAGCGAAAAGGTGCATCCTTCTTTTTTGAGATTGTGTAAACATGAAAAAGCATTTCCTCGAGGAACTTTTTAACCTAATTATGATATCAATGAAGACAATGGAGTCGTTGACACACAGATACCTATTATCAATATTTATATGGTTTATCTTTAAACTAACTTACTTACTAAACACACGTTTAACTGTAACTTAAAACCTTAATTATATTTTAAATGTTTAAATACTTTGGTGGTTGTGTTTCTAATGTATATATACAGTATATGGATTTATATTGTAGTTGTAAAATATTTAACATTTTCATTATATGTTTATTTACTTATTACATTCTTTTTACTCTGACATTTTACTTTTTGAGTTACTTCTCCAACAAAGCAGGTATTTGGGTGTTGTATTAATAATTAAAGATATCTCTGTCCATGCTAACATATGACCTAATTAACTATAGCTCTTCAGTGCTGATATTTAAGTGAAATGGTTTCCTTCGCCTCCTGACATCATTGTTGTTCTCGCCTGAAAGTCTTTTAAACCTAATTCCTAATGTCCTTGAAAGTTAAATCCTCCATCACCATTGTTGCTCCTCTTCACCACCGCTCTTCTGAGAGAAACGACATCCTTTCCTTCAGTGAAACAGTCATCATCGAACGTCTTCTCTCCCCGCCGCCACGCTCTCGGGGTCCCCGATGGGAAGCGTGGAGCGCACCCTCCTCTTCTCCTTGTACCGCCCGGAGCGCGACACGTTCATGTTCCTGCGACATGTTTGCTCGTTGAACATGGACTCCAGGTGCGAGTCGTCGTAGGTCTCGTCGCTGAGGAAGCTCTTGGGTTGGCTGCTGCTGTGGTGAGACTGTGAATGGTCACCTGTGGACTTGGTGGCTGCTGGATGGTCTTTTGGCTTTTCGGGCGGTTGTGCAAATGGGTCAAAGTCTGCGGCAGGGTCCTTGGACTTGTTGTCCTTTTTCTTCGGCAGGAACGCCTTCCACCATTTGGTCCTTTCAGTCATCGCGACTTCAGGAGAAGGAACTGGAACACAAAGTGTTACTTTAAGCTCATTTATGGTTATAAAACAAACCTTTAGTCGAACAATCTGTAAGACCTTTATATTCCATTGTCAATTCAGAAGATCCAAAGTTGAAATCCTTTAATCTCTGTCCTACAAAGTAAGCACGTCTGAGATAAACACCAAGCTCCCTGTGATTCATCGAAACATAATAAAAAATCCTCAGATTATTAACTTCCTTCCATAAAGATCTATGACTGTAACTGACCTAACATGGAATAGTTTTGAAGCTCAATGTTCAGAACCCACACAACACACAAAGGATGGGCCAAAAGTTTCTATAAAAACCCAATAAGGAAGGTGCCTCCTGAGGGATCAATAAAGTTTTACCATAGCTTACCATACCTTGCTTTATTGGTCCTTCCATTCTTATAGTTTCTTCAGCATATTACATCAGAGGTTGCCGTAACACCCCCAAGACCTCAACAGACTTTGAGTTTGACTTTCTAGTCACGCTAAATGAAAGCCAGTGCATCCTCAAAGATAACCCTTTTAACTCTACTTCCTGTTCGCCCAAGAGTTCATGGCTTTAATCTAAGTGTGAGCCTTTAGTCTGCCTTTGATTTTGTCTTTGATCCCAGTTTCTGTGTTGAACACAAGCACATGTGAAGATGGACCCCAAAATGCAGTCTGATTGAAAAGATCACCAACAAATCTCCTCAAATTAAAGTGTTGTACTTTTCACCAGGATTCTTTCAACTAGCAAATCCAATATATCCTGTCATGGTCCAAACACAACTCATACGTTTTTTAAATGGTCATCCACTTATTTTAGGTGTAGTATTTATTGTAACGACTATGTCAGGACAAACTGTAACCCTAATCCTAACCAAACAAATGTACTAGAACACGACACCCCCTTAGAATTCTTTTAAACGGTATCTCCATATGAATGACCCTGAAATTAAGTTTTTATGACCTTCCAAACATGTTTAGTAGACCATCGTCCGGTTGTGGTCTGTTCTTCTTCACGCTCAAAAGACCAAACTGAAGGTTTTGTTTAGGTATGCTCGCTGGTTCCAAGTGTCACCTGGGCCCCCCCTCACCTGTTAGACCCCCAGAGGTCGGAGCGAGCATTGCTTCGATCCATCCGTTTGTTTCTCAACGTCTTATAACCAGTTGAAAGTTGATTTGTTGAGATTGTCTTTTTTTTTCTTGTGTGTCTAAAGTTTGCAGTTCAATGAAAGCTAAACGGAGTTTGTTTCCGTCTGTGTGTCAAAGTTCTTCAGTATTTTCTAAAATAAGAAGTGATTCAAAACTTGTGTGTTTACTCTGCGCTGCTCATAGTTCAATAGTAAGAAAAATGAACTAAACCCGTGATTTACAGATGAACAATGTGTCCAAAGAGCTTCACCTGAGCACTCACCTGAGAGAAAAACAGGTCGTGGATGCTGAAATATGAAGCCTCTCGGGGTCTTGGTCCAAAAAGAAAAGTGTCAACTCCTTCAAACGGTCGCAGTATTATCCATGTCAGGCGCAGGTGACCTCAGACTCCCTCACTGCTCCATGCCCTCTCCTGCTCCTGTCAGGTGTCGCCCTCACTTCACCAACACTTCCCTGCCCAGTGGATCGATCCTGAGAAACAACTTGAGTCTACTGGACCAGCAGGTTTTTTTCTAATCGAGTCGAAACTCACCTGCACGCTCCTGATTGGTCCACAGCGTCCCCCTCGGTCACGTGAAGACGCGGGGCGGGGCTTACGGTTGCGTAGCAACGCGCTAGCGTTTGTTGGTTAATAAAAGAAATGAAACACTTTGTATCAACCCAACCCATGTCCGCCAGGCCTAAAGTTCTGCCTCAGTGTGGCGGAAGGTGAACTTTTTGTTCTAATCTTAGCAACTTATAATAACACCGGGCTTTGGCCACGTGACCGTAGTTGGCTTGAGGAGGACAGGTATCTCCATGACAACGTCCGAACCAGACGTGCAATTGTTTCTGCTGTACAGTCATTATTTGGAGGAAGCTGGCGCCGGTTCGAGCCGGAGAGCGAGAGGAGGGGGTGTAAGGTGTAGTCAGGTGTGCAACTTCCGGATGCCTCTGCTGGTTCTCCCTGTGAAAACACATAAATCTCAAGTGTTGTCAAAATCTCTCAGGTGTGGGTCATGCCATCCTGAGAGAAACCTGAGCGACCATACCTTAGCACGGGCAACCTGAGACCCTGGCTTACTGGGATCCGCACGCATACAGTAAATGGTCTACTAATACCCCAGGTGGATCCAGATGTTCCCAAGCCAGAGTGTGGCTGAAATATACTAACTAGTCCAGCTCTCAAAACATTGATGACCTTGAAGTCTGAGGTTTACTACTCATAGTTGAGTTATAGTTCATGAGCAGAGTTGGGGACTGAATATCTTGGCAGGGATATGATGAGCCATATTTAAGTGTTTTCAATTTTTTTTATATAGAAAGTCAAGTTGAAGCTACATTGTCTTGACTTGATTGTATATTCTGTGCTGATTTACGATCCAAAAAAGTGAAGAAACATATCATAATAACAGGTCGATAATCCCTACGCTGATGAAGTTTTGATTAATTCAACTAAATGTAACTGTTTTTCATCATAATTACAATTATATCAGAAGATCACATGTTTAAAAATGATTTAATCATAATTTATTTCAAAGATATCTCGAAATTAATTAACATCCACCGTGCAGCTTGTTTTTACCTTTTTTCGGAATTTAAATATTTGAATCCTTTAAAAATATATATATTTTCACTTCATCATAAAATCCTCAACACTTTTTTAAAAAACATTCTTAAAAGCCCCAGTGCTGACCTGCTCTACTATGCACCACACTTAACTGTAATACTCTCATAATACTGATGATGATGATTAAAACTGTAGATGCTATTTTTATTTCTGTAAGACATTTGTTTAACTTAAGTGTGTCACTGTTTTTTTTGCCTAAAATGTTTATCTATAAATACGCCTGCACTTACTTACTCAGTCATTAGTCACACACATTCTGAATCACAATGAGAACTTGTTTAATCATATTTAAACCTCATTAGCGTATGACTTTTGCTCCAAAAATGCAAGACGATGACTTCTGTATAGATCGAGGCACCAACTTATTTGATATTGTGAACACTAGAATAAAATTAAAAACATACTACAAATGCAAGCGTGGCTGATACAAAGTCATGAAAACAGGTGGGGAGAACAGTCTGCAGTCCTCACACCACCACCAAATATTATTGAGAAAACTGTACAGATTAAGAGTTTCATGTCAGATCCAGACGGAAGATGTTTGTTGGAAGATTGTGGCTCTTCTAATAACCATCACTGGCATGTGAAAGTCAAAATAAACATGTTGGTCCACATCTGATAAGTTTCTCTACACATCGCGTTTCAGTGTTTGAGTTTCAGTGTCGACTGAAAATCTGATTGTGTTGTCTTACATAACAGGGATCATAGTAATGTAAATATTGGACAGATGTTGTGTTACTTTTAAAGAGGAGTCGGACATCTTAGGTCTATGGTAACGTTATAACATAACCAGCTCCATGACACAATTGCGTTTGTTGTGCCTCATCACTACATTTTTAGAGTCACTAAACGTCAGCGGTCTAGACTCGTCCAGGCGTACACAAGTGTTAATCTAGCGTGTGCGTCTATGAACTCTCGTCTTTACGCACACGGTGACGATGGCGTGTTTGCATCACGCGTGTGCGTATCAGTGCGGTTCGTCATTGTGAAACGTCTTTTTGCCATTGTGCAAAATAGAACAACAGGTTGAACCAAGGAGTGCTCAGCATGGGAACGACGGCAGGAAGGCAGCCAGTCGGACTGGTAGAGTCAGCTTAACAAAAACATTTGACAGGGAGGCAGCGGCTACTGTATCGAGGGACAGTAATGACACACAAAAGCAGACCTGCTCAACTGGACTCAACAAAACATCTACTATGGGGCCTAAAAACAGTTCCTCCTTTTAAAAATAGTAATTACACATTACAAAACATGGCTCTGAAAATAAACACAATTAACAAACAGTAATTTTCAAAGTATTAGTTGTGTTTGAGCTTCTCTGGTAAAGTCATTAAAGCTTCAAGTTAAAACTCAGCTGAAAATCAGCCTCAAAACCCTGTGGAATGCTGAAAGGAATCCAACAGTCACAGGTTATTTCCTTTGTCATTTTGTGTGCATCGAAACAAACTAACAACAACTGGGGACATGACACAAGTCAAGAAACACAACGCTTGCTACAACTGATGTAAGCGATCAATTGTAAACATAAATTTGCATATAAACCACCAGTTGACCTAATCTTCTTACCTAAATAAACGTAGTTGAAAAACCATGTAGTTTAGAATAAACACTAATACAGGCCACATCACCATCACACAAGTGTTGCATAAGATGCTGCTTTATTATGGTTAAACAGCTTTAAGTCAATAATAACATCATAAATTGTTTAATACTTTGATGGGAAAAAAACTTTATTTTCAATAAACAAATGCTAAAAATAAAAACTAAATCACAATTATTTTTTTCATGATTTATTTCAAGCTCATCTTGTCATCAGTTTAAATTCTTATCCAATGACATTCTGCATATCTATGACTTAAAATTGACACATTTGTTTACTGAAACTACTCAAGATTGAAGAGACTGAAGATGAAGAGATAACAGGTTTTTATTATTTTATGTATCTGTATTGATAAATGTAGATGCTTTAACTGATACTTGTATACAATATCATTTAGTCATGTGTGTTGTTGTCCTTGTCAGTTAAGTTGTTAATATCAATATCAAGTGCTTTGTGTCTAATAGTATTTATTGTTGCTAACGTTGTTATTTGATTTTCTATTCGCAATTATTTTTTTTATTTATTGTTAATTATGTTATTGTTGATGATCATTTAATATTATGCCATATTTAATGATTCAAAAGGGTTATTTAATGTTTATTTATTTAAAATGTTTGTTGTTCATGATAATCAATGAATAAACAGTTTAGATTCTTCATATATTTCGAGTTTTAAACAAACTTTATCAAAATGTTTGTTACTATGACATTATGACTATTTAACTCACCATTGTTTCTACAATCTGTCTTTCATCATGAGTTTCAAGATCAGAAGGCTTTTCACACAAAATGAGAGTGAAAAAGGAAAAAGAAAATGTGGATAAATTAATGAAATAGACACTTAAGTTGATTATTCTACATGATGTTACCAGTTAGTGAAAATTAAATTTGTTTCCCTTCAGAATACTTTCAAAATGGAAAATTAACAGTGTTAAACTGAAAATAAAATAAATAATAAAAAATAGAAAACAATTACAAATGTATATTATAATGTATATTATAATTATAGTTATTTAAAAAAATAAGTATACATATCCCTGAGGTAATTAGAAACAGAAGATCAACCCTGTATCTAAAAGCATTTGGATTTAGTTGATCAAGTTCAATTATTTGAAAAAAGTGGTATTAATTAAACCCATAAAATATTTTTAAACAATTTGTAAGTGGCTGTTTGAACTCCTTTCAGAGATGATTCTTAATATATTTATTCATGTGATAAAACAATTATGTAAATCTATGAAAACTTATTTTAAAGATTCTGAATTACAGGTAATTACTTCAAAAGAGGGTTTTTTTTTTAGGAATAAGACGATTTATTTGATTAAGACAATTGTTAGACTGTAATGTCATCATCAGAACGAAATTTCGACTGTTAAAAGAGACTAACCATCAAAATGTGTCAGAAGTTTAGGATTTTTTTTAACATTTCTTGTTTTACACAGATAACAGCAACCAAGTGTAATTTCTAGTAATCAACAGAAGGGGGCGGAGGTGATTCTTCTCACCGCAGGTCTATTGCAGAAGAAGAAACCTCCACTGTCGCGTAACCTGAAGTGACCAACAAGGTTGTCAAGAAGATACTGGACTCGAACATGACCATTTCTTGACATAAAGAAGACACAATATTTCAGGTAAGCTCGAAATGTTGGGACACTTATTTATATCCGAGTTTTCTAAATGTAAAGCTAGCTAAGTGTTAGCACACATCGAGCAGTATGTAAAGATCTAGTCATGGAAACAAATGGATGATGTTTTTAAACCTTTTCTTTTTTTTAACCAACTTGGTGAATGTTTTAGTGTCAGTATATGTCTCGTTCTATGTTAAGATTCGCACCGACTCATGCTTCAGAATGTGATGTTTGACATGTGAATGGGTTGACATGTAACCGGCTGCATCAACGAGGGGCTTTCGTCAACTCTCGCGAGACTTCTCTGACTCTCCTGATGTTTACCCCTCAGGTGTCAATGGGCGCCCCTTGTTTCCTCACCTCCGCCGGCAGAACCTTCTGTCTGTCGGTCTGTGCTGCTGGTCAGCTCCGGTGTCGTATGCTGGGATTCACCAGTGCCATCACACGGTTTGTTCTAAATTATCAAATATAATCATTTATTTTACAACAAAGTTTTGTTGTTTTCGAAAAAAGTTTTGTTTATTGTCAACAATGAGACTTAACGTTCAGTTTTCACATTAAAGTATATGCAAGTACTTTGTCCTCTGTTTATGTATGTATGGGAAAAATAAAATGGATATTTTTTGTATTGTGTACAAGTATTTATTGAGTAAATATGAAGTTACAGATTAGATATCACAGTGAAAACTGTATATAAATGTATAGAGATTTTTTAAGTGTTTCAGAACCGATAGTGTGGAGTTAATCTACTTTGTTCCTTATGTGTTTTTGAACCTCACAAACTGTTGTTTTCACAGTAGAAGTATGACTTCCAAAAGACAGATGGATCACCTGGAAAGAACAGCAAGTAATTACAGACAAACTGTGAGTTCGTATTTTGTTCTTCTTTGACCTTATTGTTTGAGTAGTTCTCAGGAAGTACTCTGTACTGACTGATTATCTTATGTCACCGCCAGGCTCTGTATCCGGCCCGAGTGTGCGGCATCATGAACGAGTCGGAGACGGTCAAACGTTTGAGGATAGAGGTCCCCCCTGACTTCAACTTCAAAGCAGGACAGTGGTGAGTCAATGGTTAACTCGGCTTGTTATAGATTGAACCCGTGACCTAATGGCATCACATTCTTCATAACAAACCTTAACAGAAACCAAACCATAACAAAGTTTATCTGTACAAGAGGAACCTTTCCTACATTCTCTTCTATTTAGTTTGGGGTTTAGTGTAGCGATTGTCACTGCACTGTGGCCTCCTAAATTAACTTTTAAAAACAGTTTTCATTCAGACCTATTAAACAGGATTTTAAGTATTTATTTACACCATCCCAATGTTGCTTGTTAGTTATTTTACCTTTATAAGTTGAACCAGATGAACCTGGCTCGTATGTTTGACCTTCTTTGTACCATGTATTCCTCGATATTAACTCGGATAGGAAACGTAAAGTGTCATATTAGCTTTTCACCACAAGATGGCGGCTCTGTGTTAAAAATGTGACATTTAATATCTCTAAGGTTTCGTTTAAAGACAGTACATTTAGAGAGTGAGTGTGAAAACTGTCTTTTGTTTCCTAAATGTCAACTGCTAATAGCATCCGAGATTTATCTTGTGATGCATTTATATGTATATGTATATGTGTGTATATATATATATGTGTGTATATGTGTACATGTATAGTATTAACAGTATGTTGCACCTTTAAGCCTCCAGGTTTTTTTTATGTCCAGTTGAATTCCTAAAGAGGTTTGATCACCCTCACAAACGACGAGGCAAGAGTTTGTAACCAGTTGATCTTTTTCACTCACCTTTTTTTTAAACATGTTTTTAATGGTAGAAGAGAGATGCTGACCAATATCCTTCAAGAAACATCTTAAGATGTTTTTATTTGTTCTTTTCCTTGATTTTCTGGAACTCCTGTTGTGTTATCAGTTTTATCTTTATCTTTAAAGTATATACTTTATTGAATATTGTTTTGATTGTTTAAGCGCTTTGTGACCCTGGTCTGGAAAAGCACTATACAAATATAAATGACTTACTTACAATACCAGAAATACAGATTAAAATAATGTATGTGATTCTCATCAAATGGATCAAATGTAAATATGTTCGACTCAATGTCACAGTGAAGTTTCATTGATGCACGTGGGAGTGCAGAAATGGTTTTCTTATTTGGTGTTGTTGTTTGAATCGTGGTGTGTGACTGACCAGTTGAGCTCGTGGCAGATATCTCTTCAGACAAAGTTAAGTGTTGGCGAGAATAAGAGTATCTCTGGTGCTGCCTCGCGGTGGTCTCTGCCAACGTTAATGAGCTTCTGTGGACACAGTCAGCGCCGCTCTAGAGTCCATACTGTAGGTGGGCGGTGTCGAAATATCAAATCTGCCGTGCTCGCCCTGCAGCCACCGACTTAGAATCCCAACTTGTGAGTTTTCATGGCTGCGGGAGAAACACTGAAGCCTTTTGTGTGCAGGTGCGTGAGGAGGAAGTGGTGGGCGGAACGTATGTGTGCGTCTCTTTCATTGTTCGCTGCTTATTTACACCACAGCGGAGGATTGTGTAGCTCGGCTATTGTTCCGACAAACATCAGTCCAGCTGTGGATTGTTTCACTTGTTGACGATTTGAATAAACACAAAAAAAAGGCAGGCAGGTGTTGTTTTTTTTCCACTTGGTTTCCAGAACAACATGAGGTGAAAGGTCACGTCAGCAAAAACGCTTGCACGTTGACCTCAGAAACGACTGTGGAGATTTTTCCGGGTCCTTCTCTCTTAACGATTTGTGTTTTGTTGACTGACAGGGTGGATTTCTTTATCCCGGGCGAGGAGAAGGTTGGAGGGTTCTCCATGTGCTCCAGTCCCGGTCTGCTGCAGAGGGAAGGCGTCATTGAACTGGCAGTTAAATATGCCAAACACCCGCCGGCTCACTGGGTTCACACAAGGGTGAGTGGAACCGTTTCCCAGTCTCAGTCGCCCCCATTCAAGCTGATTTCATCTTTATTTTTTAACAAAAGAAATGATGAAAATAATCATAAAAACACTTAAAGCAGAGACTTGTCTGCCAAATTATATTTAAATATATTCATTTTATTTTAATACAATTGCATTCATTGTTTCTTCAATCTGTCTATTATAAAGAGTTAAGAGTAAGTGAGGCTCTGTCATGTGACCTTTTTTAACCGTTAAAAAACTCATATGCCCCTGCATATGTATTTATGGAAGCCAGGGAGGTCATTCACCTTGACCCAAAGGCAATACAAGGGATAGCTCAAACACATTTGTTTCCAGGCCTTCGGGTCAACCTGACCCTGAGATAACACAAGGGTATTAAGTTAGCAGAAAGTTAAGAAGTGACTGAGATAAAAAGATCATCAATATGATGAGTAGAAGAATTAAAAAAAAGAGAAATTGACCACTTTTCTCATTTAAACACCAGACAGGGCTGTGATTGGTTTTGCTGCTTGTGTTTGTTCCACTTTAGTTTGACGACAAACATTGTTTCATCTGTTCCAGAATATAAATAAAAAAGCATATTTTCAGCTCAGATCGTTTGATGAGCCTTCTTTGTTTGATTGTGTTATTCTCCTCTCAGGATGAGTGTACAAAAGAAGATTTATTTGCTGCTTCAAAAGATCCCGACCTTGACTTTAGCTGCTTTGCAACGTTCTTTTTTTTCTTTTTTCTAATCCAAAATGTGATTCTTCTGATCTCCTGAGACTGACTTGTTTATCTTGCTCCTGAAATATGCTGGAGTTTATCTGTGAAGGCAAGCGTCAGACGGCATCGTAAGTGTAAGTGTTTTGTCTCTCAGTGCGCCGTGGGATCGGACGTGGCCATGCGCCCCGGAGGAGAGTTCTTCTTCGACCCGGCTCCCTCGGACCCGGCCGTGGACCTGCTGCTGGTGGCCGGCGGCGTCGGCATTAACCCCCTCTACTCCATCTACCTCCACGCAGCCGACCTGCTGCGCTCCACCCTCAGTGGTGGTCCGAGCTACAACCTGGGCTCGGCTCATCTGTGCTACAGCGCCAAGAACACGGAGGAGCTGCTCTTCAAGGTGTTTGCACTGCAACAGTTGAAGATTGAGGAGAGTTTTAACTAGTGTTGCTCTGATGAAGCTTCATGAAGCGTGTCTTTATCACCCGAGTCCACTAGATGTTACCCTTGCTCTATAATCTATTGCTTTGAAAAGCTATTCTATTAAAACCTTACGTCATTTTTAAGCGGAGGGCGCCCCCTACTGTCCTCTGAAAAATTACACTGCTTCATGAAGCTTCATCATACAATCATTAGTTTAAGTCATACTGAAGCATACAAGTGTTATCTTCTCTCAGATTACCTCATTTTCTAACTATACGCTGTTAATAATGTAAGGATTTAAACGGGGTAATGGCCTACAGGTGGCGCAAGAGGCAATAGTTCAAAGAAGTCGATGGTAATGCAGCAGGGCTTCATGCCTCCTGTCAGTAAACCAAAAGAAAGTGTATATGATGCAGTGTTTGAATGATCTGGTTAAAGAAGGAAATAAGAGCCACTACACATAATTGATGGTGAGACATTGGAGACGGCAGCGTAAGGAACAGATGACATAAGCTTTCAGGGGAATTAAAAGCAGATAATACAAACATTTTTCTGGGAGGCTGGTTATTTTTTATGTAGCCGTTTTACTGCCGTGGTCAGAATATACAACTTTTAAACCGTGTTTGTTGCCTTGGATGGAGTGTCAGTGATATAACAAGTATTTGAATCTGTCCAGGAGTCCATCACGAAGGCATGCCAGCAGTTCCCAGACAAGTTCTCCTGCAGCTTCCATGTCACACAGCAGAGAACAGACGTCGACCCCAAACTGCAGCCTCTTGTCAACTGTGAGTCCAACAAACCTCAACCTCTATTTGTTCGGTTCGACAAGTCTAGGATGGTCATGGGAATAGAAAACACAACATGCTTGAACCTTACAGACTCTTGTGTCTCCACAGATAGACGAGTCACACAGGAAGACTTGAGGACTCACGTGGACCCAAAAAGGACTCTGTGCTACCTGTGCGGACCCCCGCCCATGATCGAATCCATTTCCCAAACCCTGCAGGACTTGGGCCTCTCCGAAGACAGAATCCTCTTTGAGAAGTGGTGGTAGAGACGAGCTCGGCTCACGAACCTGCTGCTCCAGAGACTGATGGTCACAACCCTCGTTCATATTTTGATATTTATGAAGAAAACTGCTGTTAAAACGGGTCCACGGTGCTGCAACACATTTGTAAATGGATCGTATCCGGTCCTGAACTTCACACCTCAGAGTATTTATGACTTCAAGTTACGTCGGTGTGACGTAGCAAGAGTCCCACAGAGAGCGTAATGGAACCTCCAGGAGGGTTCAGACTCTTCACGTGATCTAATTGAGTTGAACATGTGATGACGTGACCTTTAAAGGAAATAAACTGGAGGAGGGTTTTATTACCAACATTTATTTGTCTTTGGACAAAACCTGGCAAACATGACAAAACATGTTTCAGTCAAAAATCTCACAGCACTGAAGGAAATGTGTGTCACAGATCCCAGAATCCAGCGGCGTCAATAAAAACATAACACGCATGAAACATGAGTCGGTGAAATAGAATAAATATGAACGGTTTCCATCATGGAAATGAGACATTAGATTCTTGGTCATAATGTTATGGTCCCAGCTTTGTTCAAAAAACAAATAACTTAAACATGTAGTTTTGACAAACGTATCTGTTGCACAATAAGATTTTGATTTTGTGTTGAGATCAGGGGTGTCGGATAACTTGTAGTAGGAGTGTAATAACAAGGAGGAATGTCTTCCCAAGTGACCTGTGAAATCATGGAATCATAACTTAAAACAACATCAGAATGTTTTCTCAGTTTTAATTTGGTCCTTGAAAGTTGTATTTTCGACATGAAGAGTTAAAACATTCTGTGAACAAACTCAACATTCCATTTTTCCATTCTCTTCCCTCAATAATTAACCATTTTTCCTCAGACTCCGCTTCAGTTTTTCTCTTGATTTGAAAGTCATTAACCTAATGTTAAAGGTAGAAGCTGAAAAATGTCAAATCTACAACTGGCTGCACTAGTTTGGCCTTCTTGCTTAGTCACTGTATTAGCAGTTTGTTTAACACAATTGATATTTGCGCCACCCAGTGGACTCCGGTAGAACGGGTAGTTTTTTTTTTAATGAAAATTGAGATTTGATTTATATTTTATTGTTTAAAGGGAAACTAATGTGACTTAAATAGATATTGGATTCTATTGTATCATCAGTTTGTCTATTTGTACAAAACTCTTTTCATTGAACTATTTACTTTAGAAAATGTTCTTAAGCCCCGCCCACTGAAAAACACCCGTTTTGGAGAAGAAATCTTGTTTACCATAACCACGCCCATTCTGCTGTGATTGGTCAATCGTCAAGGTTGTTCATCGCTGGTCATAAATCCCAGAAGTCTCCACCTCCAAGGGACTCGTTGTATAAACAAAGCAGGACTTTATTACAGCTGGCTGCAAGTGGAGTAAATACCATTATTACGTCAAAATGGAGTCTGCTCTTGTAACCTCTTGTTCGCCAATATTCCAGACGGTGGAGAACTTTTAAAGTAATAACTTCAAAACCCTGTCATGATGAGGGACTTGTTTTTTGGAGAGAAAGACTTCAACATTTGAAACATCAACTCTCTTGACTCGCTCACATTAGCCCTAATTTTTGTTGTCAATGTGAGTTTGGGGCCATTTTTGTTTAATTTTGTGTTATTAAAAAAAATGAATGTTAATCTTAACTACATAAGTTGTATTTATGATAAGATTTGAAGTGATGATTTATTCCTCAACTATCTTACGCAAGAGAATTTAGTATCATGACTGATGATGAGCCAGAGAGCGACAGAAACGCACCAGCAGCAGGTGCATCACGTGATGTCATCAGCTATATTGCTCATGTTCACCACCTACAGTGGATAAAAGTAACAGACGTAGCAACAGTCCACAGTGACATCATAGCATTTCCTGCTGTCTTGAAGTATATAAATATAGAACAAGTGAGTTTACCGTTTCTAACAAACTATCCCAACTTTCATCATCAAACACCGAGTGAACTTCACAACATCTTAAAGTCCCTAAACAGAGCCAGAAGTCAAACTTGTGCTATAGAAACAGTGTTTTTGTCTTCGGGGAGGAAAACTTCCCTTTTAAAGGCTTTCGCTTGATGCTTTTGATTACCGTGTCAACAGACGCCAGAAAACAGCTGCTGCCTGATCTGTTCTTTCCTCTTCACCTCCGCCTCGCTCCCCACGGCATCTCTGTGGCACACATCCGTCCATCTGACCGACAGGTCCTGCCTGAACGTGAGGATGTTGTCCAGATCCGTGTCCACTTCCTGGCCCTCCACGGCGCGGCAGCCGGGCAGGAACAAGAGGTTCTTCTCCGGCTCCGCTTCCTCTCCGCCTCCTTCAGTCCTTCCGCTGCTCCAGCTCTCCATCCAGGTTCCCTCTTTGGAGCTTCGCCTCCACGTGTCCATCTCCATCACTAGGGACCGGCTCCTCTCCTCAGGCGTCTCTCCAGTCAAGGATTTTCTCGCCTTGCTGCGACCCTTGAGGTTGAGCATCTGAAATCAAACACAAAGTGTTTGACAGCTCTCTGCTTTGTGCCGCGTCTCTGCTGCCTCCTTCCCTCGCAGACACCTGACAAACCACAACAAAGAGCCGTCCCTCATGTCTCTTCCGTACGGCTCCAGGCGGAACATTGGACTATTATTAGACTTTCTCCGGGCACACTTGTTCTCTAGCTTTTGTATTTAACTAAAATTAACTGTTCGTTAGTGAACATCAACATGTCACATGACAGCTCAGACGCTTCAGACCAAGATTTCAAAACCAAGCTGTAGGAGGGTCAGAAATTGAGACATATTACAAGGAAGGACAAGTGCACCTAGATGTTAGGAATGTCATAGACCCTTAACATCTTTATGTTATACTGACATTTTAAGAAGAAGATGAAGCACACCTATATATTTTTGAATATTTATGCTACAGGTTTTCGAACTTTTCTGGAAGTGGGTCACGTTGGATTATGTGAAAATACATCATACTAAGATTCTTTTAAACCTCATGTTATCTCAGGAAGAAGTTCAACATTAAATTGACAGATTGGATTTAAAAAAAATAATCTAAACTAGTTTGGTTTTTGCAAGTTTAGAGCTTTTAGTGGGTTGGGTGAAGCCATGTCGTGTTACTAAATTTACACTCATATTGATTAACACTTTGAACCTGGGGGAAAAAAAAGGGGTTTTGATTCCAAATTTGCTTTCTAGACTCGACTGGTAAACCTTGTAAACTCATGATGAGATGATGTCGGCAAATATTTGGGGTGAAACAACCTGGTACTTATTTGTGCCTATTAAAATATTCTGGTAATTTTAAGTACTGTAACTTCGTCGTCCATGTGTTTTACTGAAGCAAAGTCTGAAAAGCCACTTAATAAAGGGAAAATAACCTAGATAATTTAAAATGTGAATGGAGTCAATGTTTTTAGAACTCTTTCACAGTGGCCGAACAACAAGATCTAAATATGAATCATATTTACATTTAAACATGAAATTTAATGATATAACAAAAACCTATAACATATAACACACATTTTGTAGTGTGTGCTACATATCCTTTGGTTATTTTGTCACTCTTGTGCCAGTTCCTCCCACATTTCAAATGTATCAAAGACAAACTCCCCAAACAAAAACAGTCTAAGGAAGAAGACGGTTTTAAATAACCTTTATATAAAGTCTGTGTTGACATTAATGCACATAATAATGTAACTAAACAGGAACTTCTGGCTCATCCAACATGCTCTAAATGCTGCTGATCTAACATTGTGTTGTGAGTCTCTAATAACTTGTTTGTTCACATTAGCCGTGCAGCAACAAAATGTAGCTGGAATAGACTCACAACAGGACGAATAAATGACTCACATCTCAACTTATCTTAGCTAATGATATGAATGCAGTATCTATGACATCACATGTTTGCGGTCGCACTATAGTCTGAGTCATTATTGGGCGTTAAAACCACAAGACTGCAAATACACTTGTCAGTTAAGACCAGCCTAATTATGCAAGTTCATAAACACAGATGATATCATCAAAAGGGAAATGTTAGAAAATTATTCACCCAATACAGTGTTTTGATGTTGAAGTGTTTAAGACTCAAGCTGTTTTTCTAACTAGACTAATTATATTTTTAATGTTGCAAATATAATTTCTTTGGTCAAGTGTACACACGACTTATGGTCCTAGTGTAGGCAGTCTCAAGTGGACACTGGAACTGCGTCTTCTTACGCTTCAGCATTAAATCAATTGATTGTTGTTACCTCTTGTGCTGAATCAGCTCATTGTCGTTTACTAACTACTTTTGTATCTCAAACTAGGCACCGTTTACTAGAGGTGTGTATTGGCAAGAATCCGGTGATAGGATACGTATCACGATACAGGGGGAATGACAAGATATATTGCAATGACATAGGAACAAGAATATATTTGTAGTATTGTCGAGTACTTGACTCTGGTGTTGCAGAATTTACAGACCACATGACTCTTGACCAAGTCGTAACTGCTTTCATTTGTTTTGAAACGAGAATATGTCCAAACATTAGCTTCAAAAGCTGATTACCACGACAAATTACCACAGCCTGATTATTTCCATATAAATTGTAAAAAAATTAAAATAAATTATTGAGACACACATTATTGAACTATAAACCATAAAAGAACAATGGTAACACATGAGATTTCATTTTGAATGTTTTAAATAATCAATAACGATACTGTATAATGGCAAAGAATGTCGTCATATGGATATTTTCTAACACATTTAGAAGATCTTTCCTTCAGACATGGTTCATGCATGTGTGAAAGAAGTGATGGATCGACACAAAAACATGAAATCTGTTCACACCGACACATTAAGATGCTGCTTCAGCAGAAAGTGTTCAGAAAAGACGAATGTCAAACATGTAGCAGCAGCAGAAGAAGAAGAAGAAGCAAACCTTGAAGTCTTTTCTCTTGCGCTGCAGAACGGGCCGCTGCAGAAAGAGGATCTGCTTGGTGGATAAACTGCCGTCGCTGCAGAAAGAACAGAGCGTCTCTCAGTACAGTACGCCGAATCAAAGGCGCCGGCATCTGCGTGGATCCAAATCAAGAAGCCGCTAACAGTGCTTCAAGTGACAGGTTACAAGGAGGCGGCAGTTCAGTGGTTTCTCTTGTGAACAAAAAGACAAAAGTTGGTGTCATGTCGAGAAAAGCTGCCATCAGGACTCATCTGATCTCGTCGCCGTTTCTCGCCTGCACTGTCAGAAGCAGAGGACTCGGCGGGGAGCAGACCCCTCACGCTTTTATTTACAGGGATGCAGTTATCTTACGCTTTTATTTACCTGTTTGTTTTGACGATGGGCGTGGGCAGCACGCACATCAGGCGCCAACCGAACGGGGCCAGAGACTGCAGCAGGGGGACGTAGTCGGTCTTCACCACCACACCCTGGCACAGAGGAAAACGCTGAACTCAGAAACAGTTCTCAGACCCGGGCCTCTTTTATCTTCTTACTTTTCAATAACAATAAAAGAAATCAACATGATTTTAGTTGCAAAAATCCCTTAATATTCCCTAGAAAAGACAATCTAATCCAATCTTAAGTGTAAGGGGTGAGGGTTAAGTGGTTTGGGTGAGAAAACACATTCAAAATTCTAAATAAAAAAAAAATATATATAATTAAAAAGCATATCATGAGGCATGTACAGTAAATAAACTAAACATAACACTAAATGGAAAACTTAATAAACAAAACAATCGTCTGCTTTTAACATCTAGCAAAATAATAATACAAATTATTATTTTATAAAACTTTTTTTGTAATCTGATGTGAAAGTACTTCCATTTAAATACACACAAGAATGAGATAAACAAAACAAATAAACAATTAAACAAAGACTTAGTCATAGTTAGAGTTGAACTAGTAATAATTAACAAATATAAATCTAAATTGAAATGGTTAGTTTCTACATGATTTGTCTGATTAGTTTTAATTTGACCTCTTGAGGGCAACATTTGGCCCCAGGGCCGCACTTTACCCATGTCCTTAAGGGTCCGTGTTTAGGTGTAAAGGTTGAAGATTGTGTATCTAGGTTTGCCCTTGTATTTTTTGACTATTCTTCTCAGACAAGATTCAAGTGGCAGCAAATGGCTTCCATAGTTCAACAACTAAGAAGAAACATGTAAAATCCCACATTGATCCAGGATGCTGTGCAGCTCTGGGACCGGAGTGAGATATTGTGAATAAGTGTCACCAAAGTCTGTGTATCTGTGCTGCAGTAAAGAGTATTAGAAGCTCAAAGACTCACATCCACCACGGTCCACTGCTCAACCACGATGGCGTCGTAGGAGGTATTGACGCTCTGGTCCTCGGAGCTGCGGAAGATGAACACGCTGTCCACGGATGAATGCCCGTTATCTGGAGAAGACCAGCCCGGGTCAGATTAGACTCCTCACTATTGATCCCCGCCAGCTTAATCCTGCTTATTCTGCGGGTGGAAGCTTTGGACTCTCTGCTCCGAGGTTCATGTCTCTGACTTGATCTGACAGCAGGATCAAGGACTTGACAGCTGGAGGAGCAGCACGCCTGGCTTTCCTCAGCAGGAAACTAGTGTTAAGTTCAAAAGACAAGTGTGTCTGGATCGATCAGCAGCTGTGTCACACTGAGTCATTACAAGTATCAAACGCAGTATAACTGGACGCTAACAACTTTTACTGTCACACATGTGTCTTTAAAAGGCAGTTGAGTCGCTCGACAAGTTCCGTCTCCTGTGTCTGTCAATGTAATGATCTTATCTTAAGTATGGTTTATTAACTATGGTTAGAGGTGATAGTACAGTAGAGTTATTTGCTATTTTTTGTTGTAAGATTGAGTCTCCTAAGATGAACTTTACAAACCTCGTAACACGTAAAAGAGCAAGTTTCACACAGAGGAGAAGAAACATTAAAATAATTAATGCTTTGTTGATTATTTATATTTTGAAAGGAATTTGAATTTTGAATTTCCTCAGAAGTCATGTTAGATTGTAACTTTCTGGCTGTTCTTATCTGGAAGTTTGTCTGTGAAAATCATGCTTTAATTAAAGCGGTTTGTGGTGAAATAAGTGCGTGAGACCCTTTCTCTAAAGTAAACAAAGTAACTGAATGACATACTTGTTAGCGTACTTAGTTGGTAACAGATAAACTCAAATATTGCTGTGTTTTGTCCACAATACTGTATGGATATTCAGTTCCATAATAAACTTCAGGCCTCTAGATGGGTAATTATGTCCTCTGCAGCTAAAGGAAGAATACAATCCCTCGAGATCCCAGTGATGACTCAGGACTAGAGGATACAGTTGACTCCAGCAGCTTTTAAAGCTGGTGTTTGGACATATTTTGGTTTTAAAACAAATTAAAGGATTTTCGACTTCACCAAGAGTCATGTGGTCTGTAAACACCAGGGTCTAGTACTCAACAATACTACAAATATATCCTTCAATATCGATATATATATCATATTGTTGCCTATGTATTGTGATGAGTATCTTATCAACAGGTTCTAGCCAATACACAGACCTACGAGCTCCAATCATTCCAAACTAATCTATTCCAGCTCAATTAAAGGGAGCAAATCTCAAAACAAAAATTTTAATATTAGTTTGTAATTCAAATGAAAATTTGAAAAGTGCCTCTCTGGACCAGGGTCAAAAAGCGCTTTAACAATCACATTTTTTTAAATACCTACAGATTTAAAAATTCTAAATTGCCAATGAGACAAAGGTATCCCAGAAAACCAGGGAAAAGCCTGCACAAATAAAAATGTTTCTTGAAGGAGTCAGTAGATCATCAAACACAAAGAGAGAAGAAGATCGTTCCAAAGCTTAGGAGCAACAGCCTGGAAGGATTTCTCTCCTCTGGTCCTGAACCATCAGTAGATTCTGATCCACAGACCTCAGATTGGAGCAGCAGGACACACGAGAAAATGTATTGTGTCGAACAACATGGAAATGGCATACATACGTATTCATCTATGAACAATAATGGTCACAAAGAAAATAGTATTAATAATCATATTTGCACTAAATGTTGTCCTAAAGCAATAACTCCTCCTGGATCATTTTCAAAAACAGGAAATGACCTCAGCATTTTGGAGGGATGTAACAGGGATGGTGGAAATATAAACCAGATGTGTTGTAGAAAAACAGAGCTCCACCTCAAGTTCAGATCACGCACCGTTATCATCACCGAGTTGGAAGAAGCCATCGACCAGTTGAGCCCCGTTTGTGAAGTGCTGGGTCATGTGATCCAGCCAGTCGGCGTCCACGTCAGTGACCAGCCCCGCCTCCTTGTGTATCTGCAAAGGCACGGTGAGGGAGTAGAAGTGCTCCGAGGTGTTCAGCGCCCCGGTGGAGTTGTAAAGGGCGAAGAGCTGCATCCCTGTAGGAGGAGCCCACAGTTATGTCAGTGGCAGGATGAAGAAGAAGAAGAAGAACTCACTGGCTTGTGCTGGAGAAGGTCCGTTACCTTCTCTGAAAGCATGTTTCACTTGAATATGGTTGTTGTTGTGCGTCAGTCTGCTCGCGCAGCTGGAGGAGAATCTCTCTGCGGAGGTGGAATATCGTTTCTGTCTGTGATTTTGTACATGAGGGTGATTTTCTGCTGGAGTAGAAGACTCTAGATCTGCTCCAACCCTGGGTTCTCTGAGGGGATGGTTTTTTGATCCAAGTACCACTCTGATGCCGATCTCTGAGTTCTGAACCGGCTTGTTTGAATTCTCGGCGTCCATCTCAGACCTGTGATCGGTTGGATCGTGATCCAGGCTTTCATGATCCGACTCTCCAGGATCAAAGAGGTAGGCGGGCTCCTCCTCATTATGGGGGGCTTCTTTAGGCTCCGACGGGCTGCTGTTGGCGCTGTGCGGGATTCGACGTATGGGCGACGGGCTGGAGTGCAGGGAGGACAAATCCTCAGGTTCCCAGGAGCCCGAGAAGAAAGGTGCGCCACCTGGCTGCTGCAGGAAGCCCAGGAACATCACCCCTTGCTCGGCTACATCCTGGATCTGAAGAAGAGTTCATCAGTGGATGTCGCTCAAGCACAAGCTTATTACGACACACACGCCCACACACGGAGCAACAAACCCCTTAATCATTCACAAAGATCAAATAATCAAACAACAAAAAGCCTCATTATATCCGTGTGAGGGAGCGTGATGGTGTGTGTCGCTGCCTCCCGCGGCGCTCACGTGCCTAATTGTCAGTTGATATTTGTGCTGACAGCTCCAGAAGAGCCTGACAGGAGAGGAATCACAAACTTTCCACTACTAGTAATGAGACATGTCTCTCTTGACACTTCACCCTCGCTGGCACGTTCATTAGCACGGTCACAGTTACACGCTGTTCATGTCTGGAGTCTGCTCCAAGATGACAAAGGTGCAGAAAAAACACCTCTAAACGCACACATGGTTGAAGTCTGCCTGGCACAGCCTCATCACAGATCCTTATCTTCTACCCACTGCCGGCATTGATTGGCTTTTCGCGTCACGCCGCCAGAGCCGATCACATTATACCCGGTCGTGTGGACTTCCATCCAATCGGGCTTCGCTTTTGTCCTCGTTGGGTGTTCAGATGCAAATCCGTTCAGAAGAGCACATTTTCATTTCCCATTGTTTGTCCGCCGCCGCATTGACGAGCAGGAAGACTAAATGTGAGCGACGCTGCGGAGCAGGTTATCGCGGGGTTACATCTCCCCAATATTAATTCCTAATGAGTTATGAAGGGCTAATTCAGAGCTCAGACGTTACGTCTTAATGCTTTCATCACATGCCGTGATTAGATGGAGAGCTCTGGATCGTTGCCTAAAAGTTTCTCGAGAACTGAGGCTGAGGACTTGAACATTTAGAAAATTAATTTTAAGATTTCTGTACAACGATCATCAAAGGAGACATTCTATTAATTCAAGTGTTGTGGCAGCAGATACAAATCAATTAATTGTTGTTATAAATGGGACCTTTTATGCAAAGTACGCTCCTACCATAATCATTTTGATATCGCTTGTTCCAATTTCACCGTGTTACTGACGTAAAGGATCATAGGATCGAAGCTGCTTCTCTGTGTTAAAAAAATAGTCCCAATAGTCTTTCAAAATAGTCCTGCCAATTTGGTTTTCTGGCCAATTTACATCTGTTTTGTTAAACATGTTGGATTAGGAGAAAAAAGCTTTATTCTGTCTGATTGCCAACTCTCAGTTGGCACAATGGAGATTATATTTTGGAATCGTTTTTTTATCTGTTGGTCAGGAATAATGTTGATTTTCTACTGGATCCAGCTTCTTTCTTAGAAGGAAACGTTGGATATCATGCACTCCTGTTCTGCTCCTCTACTCGCACAGATCTTTTGTTTGCGTCACGTAAACTTTGTTTCCTTTTTTTTGTTTTTAAAAAACCCAGCATTTTTTATAAACAAGAAGCAAACCCACATATGGTGGTTGCCTTAAATCAAAGGAAATGAATGTTCATGTTAATTATGTGACCTTTAAACATTCCAGTGTCTAAGATAAGGAACAGAGAGTTTCAATTTTCTTTAAACTTCCAATAAGAATTCAACTGACAGGAGGGCAAAAACAAAGAGATAATTTAGATTATGGAAGTGTCTGGGAGATGAGGCAGTAGAGTTTATGGTTCGATCTCTGGCATCTCCTCACAATAGATTGAGGAGATGCCAGGGGAATGGAGAACATGTGCGATGGTGCCCATTTTGAGGACTAAGGGGGATATTCAGAAATGCAGTAACTATAGAGGAATAAAGTTGATGAGCCATACAATGAAGTTATGGGAAAGAGTAGTGGAAACTAGACTGAGAACAGTTGGTTTCATGCCTAGAAAGAGTACTACAGAAACAGTATTTGGAGGAATGAAGGTTAGTCGCAGCAAGACAGAATACATGTGTGAATGAGAGGAACTCAAGTGGAACCGTGAGGCTACAGGGAGATAAAGAAGGTGGAGGATTTCAAGTATTTAGGGTCAACAGTCCAGAGCAGTGGAGATTGTGGAATAGAGACGAACAAACGCATACATGCTGTGTGGAATGGGTCTAGAAAAGTGCGAGGAGTAATGTGTGATAAGAGAGTATCAGCCAGAATGTAAGGAAAGATGTACAAGACAGTGGTGAGACCAACAATGCTGAACGGTCTAGATACAGTGGCACTAAAGAAACGGCAGGAAGCAGAGCCGGAGGTAGCAGAGATGAAGATGTTGAGGTTCTCTTTAAGAGTGACGAAGATGGAAGAAGAGAAGGTGTATGGATGTAGTGAAAGAGGACATGAAGTTGGTTGGTGTGAGAGAGGGAGATACACAGAACAGGGTTAGGTGGAGGAGGTCGATTCACTGTGGCGACCCTTGAAGGGAGCAGCTGAAGGAAAAGAAGAAGAAGAAGATGCTTCCAAGATCGACATTATCAGACTTACACTTCCTGTCACAGACTGGTAGGTAAATATGAAATGTTTTTGGGTCGCGACTAGCACTGTGGAAAGTATAGTCCTGTGTGTGATCGAGTTTGAGCCTTCTGCCCTAGACCTTTTAACGTTATAATAAACTGGCCAAAAAAACTACCCATCAACAGGTCAACTGACATGCACATACTAAATACGTTTTTATTCCATTAACTGATTTTTTTTTTCTTTATTGTTGACATATATTTAGCTATTGCGATGCCAGGACTCATTGGGCGGAGATTTTGAAAGAGCAGTTCATGGGGAATCATTTTCACACATGGCCAGGTCTCAACAATCCACACAAGACCCCATGCAGAGTACAAACAGTACCATTTTGAAAATAACATCAAAATACATCCATCTCATCAAGTGTAAATGTTTATTAAATCATGTTCCACATGAATAATAAATCAACAGCAGCGACCAAAACATTTATACGTGTAGAAGATGATCATGACTAACGCCATCAACACATCGTTGTTCAGATAAATGTCAAATCATTGTTCTGTACTCACTCGTTTGACATAGCTCTGGATGGTTTCTGGGTCAGCCGCCTGATGACCGGCCACACACACATCCGTCTCCAGACAATGTCTCGTCCACGTCAATTGGCTCTTCTCTGAACTGGAGACATTGACAGAGTAAATGACAGAAAAGACAACAAATATTCCAGGGGGTAAATGCATCGATTGCAAGTCATTATCTTGTGTTCAATTCTGCTTTAATGAGCCAGAACCACCACGTGAACTCGTACTGTTCTTTTATTACCCCGAATTGTTTTTCTTTCATCATCATCATCATCGTCGTTGGTGCCGCTACACTCGGTGTAAACGAGCTCCTTCTTCGAGATTCTCTTTTTGACCCAGAGAGATCACAGCAGTCAGATACAGTCAATTTGGGCGGGCACTGGGCGCATTTTCCATTTTCGGAGGGGAGCGCTCACCACAGTCACAATAGACTTATTAGAAAGAGTGAATTTCCCTGACGACAAATGAAAGAAGGGAGACGTGGGGCACGCCTCCTCGTGTTTGGACGGAGGACAGTGGGGAAGGCCGAGGTAATATCTGGTGCTGTCAGGCGTGAGTGGCATTCTCGGCTCCATGTGAAACAGTTCCGCGCACAATATTCCGTCTCTCATTTTCACACCCGGCGATGAAAGGGGGAGGCGTTGAGAGGAGATGAAAAGGGACAAAGGGTTCGAGGGGGACAAAAGAGAAGAGGGGACGGCCATCACTGAAGAAGGTAGATGAAAAGAAGGTGAGATGGATTCTCTCTTTCAGCGTGCCGTTCCCCTCTGGCGAGCACTGATGATGCAATCAGCATCCTCGTAGTGAGGGTTGCCAGGAAGCAGCGGGGATGCTTGGCAGAAGGTGGGTTGAAAGCCCGAGCACCTGTGCGAGTGTGTGTGATTTCAAAATAAAACGCTCAAATATTAGCATAGAAAAAGAAGAAGATGCAAGAAAAACATGTACGTAAACACAGAGATTGAGGTCATTTCACCTCATTAATAATACATCATCAAAAACAAATTCCATAAATCAGGAATTGTGTTGGCTCCTAGACTAGGGATAACATGTGTGACCATGGGAGTGAGAGCGTCCTGTTCCTACCACTAGACCAACAACGACATTAGCCTGTCACTATCAACTCCAGAGATTTTATCTCCAGACCCTAAAGCAAAATTGAATAATAACATATTTTGTTGCCACAGTCACAAGGAAGAGGATTTACTTTAGTGATTAAATGTTTTATAAAGTCAAGTCAAGCTTCTGTTTGTGCTTGTTCTGGACGGAGCACGACATGTGACTAGCAGCTGTTTGAAGTCTTAAAAGATAGTTCCTCTAAAACCTTCCTAAATCCAGGTGAAACTTCAGGGCACCATTAAAATGTTATCATCTTTTCCTTGCCTCATTATCACCCTTTAAAGATGTTTAGAACTCTTCGACCCGTTTATCTCACAGTTAATAACCGTCACTAAACCTCCCTGGCAAAGAAAAATAAAATACACATATATATAAAAAGGAAATATACTTCATAATTTAACTATTAGCAGACAAAGGTGTAATTCATTCTAAAAGCCAAAGATGGTTAACCATGTTCTATAAAAAAAAAGAAAATTTGGCTCTTTAAAGGCCCAATCCATAGTACTTAAAATGGTGTCTCTGGTTCTCCCTGGTGTTAGAATAGTGCAACTGCAATGTCTTAAATTCTCGTAGATGCAAATTTGTTTACACAATGGCTACAGACTTTATCGTTTTTTATCTTCTGGTAACTTCAAAAAGTCTCTCAGTATTTCAAACAAAATTACTGTCTCTGACCGGCTGCTCTAAAGCAGTACAGTGGTCACATCGTTTCATTGTTTCAGTTAATTTTTTTTTTAAAGGACAATGACACTCACAGACTCTCCGAGCAGGTCGTCCAGTCAAAGTTACCTTGTAAATAACATTGTTAAAATGCTGACAAAATTAAGACAATTGGTTCAATTGTAAATAAAACGTAAAAAATGATCTACTGTTGATTTAAGAACAAAAATATTTCATTTGCAACAGAAGCCTAAAACTAACAGAAAGCCATATTTCAACATGTTATTTTTTGGTTTCACACTGTTGTGATGAGGTCTGAGCCACACTCTGCCCAGGCCCGCTCTAGTGTAAAATGTACATTATAAAGTGAGACATGTTTGTTTACCTCGGCGTCTCTCTGACCAACACGGCCCGGTGGAGCTGCCTCTGGATGTGCGCCTGACGAGGCCCACAGGGATGGACGAACGGATGCACCGCGACCAGGACAAATCCCTGAGCGTACAGATCTCTGACCTGCACAGGTAGTTCTCTGACCGACGAGAGACAGAGCACTGATGAGACTGGAACCTCTGGAGGGGAGACCGAAGATGACCACGTCAACAAAACAGACCTCACAGTAAAATACAGTTTAACTTGATGAAGCAGAATAAATGTTAGTGATGGCGCTCATGAGACAATTTATCATTATTAGTTTCAAGTACTGATGAGTTGAAGTTTCTAAGAAACAGCTGATACAGTATGTTCACTTTCCAGGCTCACTAGATAACATTCGCCGTTTAAAAGTTCTTGGTTTTGAACCTCTAATTCAATGAAACCTCACATTTATGCAATGAGAGCACCACCTACTGAGCCTTGAAAATGATGACACTGCATCATAAAACCTCATTAGCTGTTGCTTCAAACCTCATCATCCCAAAATAAAAATATAGTTCATAGCTTTTTGGAAAGTACACATTAATTAATTTGGGGAATATGGTTCTTTTGTGTGATGAGCAAGTTAAAAATAAATGACCTCATAAGATACACAACCCTTTTAACATTTATCCTTTTCTTTTCACAGAGAATTCTAAGCATCGGGACAGTTAGTGCTTCAAAAATCAAAGATAAGCTTTTAGCTACAGAAAATAAGGGACATCACGGACCCGGCAAAGATGAGCCAATATCATTTTTTAATGAGACAAACATGGACGTGAGTGATAAAGTGCTTTAAAATTAATTATAGTGATCGGGTCTGCTGGCAGACTAAAGAAATATTTTAAAAAACCATAACAAGCTAAAAAGGTTGCTAAAACTTACTTCTTACTCCCCTTCAGACTCACTCACTGAAACTTCTTGAAGCATTAACAAAAGTTTATTCTTTGTCCATTAAATATTCAGTAACTTTGTCGTAGGTCCGATCATATTTGGTGAGAATGTCCTGAATCTCAATTTTATCAAATGTTCGAGGAATTATTTTATGGCTATAAAGGAAGTAAATATGTGCAGAATGATTTTCCTTCTTTAACTACACTCTTGGTACTACAACACCTCACATAAATTCGTTTTTTTCATACAAATTTGCAATATAGTATGATATTTTCTTCTTTAATGCCTTATACTAATGTATTCAAGCAATAGTTAATCAAACAAATGCATTACCAGGTTAGGTAGAACTTTATTGACTATTACTTATTATTCACTTTAAGTAACTTGTTGATACACTATTTTTAATATCAATGAAACTGAAAAACATGTTTACACACAAAAAAGATAATTGTATTCAATACAATTCATTAGGTCTTTAGCTAATGACTGATACGTATAAATGGTTGTAATGTGGATTTTAGATCTTTGATTTAATCTCATGACGCCGATCATTTCCCTCAGAACGTATAATGATCCTGAAGAAAGGATCAGGGAGATGGAGAAGGGTGACGGGCACAAAGGGGTACGAGGGAACAAAGACGGTGGCCCGTTATCAAGAAGTGACACATGGCATCTTCACGCTTAATCGAAAGCTAATTACAACCACAATAGTGAAGTCTGTCTTCAATGCCACACTCCATATGAGTCTGGATGTTTATGCAGATTATTCCCACATGTAATCTAGTCATTTAAAAAAATTGAGAAATTAAGAAATTATAGCAGAAAATTAGTTTTCAAAATTGCTACTCATTCGATCATTTAAATAGTCAAAAGTGTTGAACGCCAGAGGAAGTGTTTTTCTTCTGGTGTTTGGAGAGGGAGATACATTTTTGACATCAGTGTTGTGAAGTGATCTGAAAGACTCTACAGACAAGTATTTGTGTGTTTGTGATCTAAGAGAGGCATTTGAAACATGTGAGTAAGTCAGGAGAGTTGGGTTTGCCCTTTAAGATTTTGTATTTTTTTTGTGTCAGGGAAATGACAAGAATAATTGACTCTGATTCAGTTATCCAGGATCCAGTTATTCACAACACGCCAGACAAGGAACGGAAATATGTATTTCTTTCCCCCTCATTTCCAGAAAGACGGTGGGAATTGAGCGAGTCTGAATCTCGACTTTTTTTCTATCGAGAACAATGTTTTCACTGCAAGATAAGAGCTGTTCCAGGAAAAGCTAAAGGCTCCAGAGCAATGAAGCCAATTCTCAACAGTAGAGGTTTCCAACATTTCCGGCAGGGTTGAAAACTGGAGCAGAACAAAACTGGACTGGATTCATCTGCTTTGATCAACTTTGAAAAAGAGCAAAGCGATTTTAAATGCAAAAGAAGACAAGAGGGACTAAGATGGGACTTGGGGAAAAAATCCAGATGTGCAGTATTTTATGCCAAACCCATATTCCACTGGAAAGCCCCTGCTGGTGACACACACACCTCAAAGACTTAGAAGACAAAAGTATCCCAGAGTCTTGTCAGAGCACAAGGTATTAGCAGCTAATACACAGCTGGGGTTGTTATTAACACACACAATGGAGCAGAGACAGTTAGCAGAGCTTATCGTATGGATGCAAAGTGTTGTGACAAATCCACAGAGGGATGCTTGTGAGGACCGCCCTCTCGGGGTCGGTGATAGCAGAGAGTCACCGACGCCTAATGTGCGTTTGAAACAAGCGTCAGTTTGCTCCCGTCGAGCTCGGCGAAGCCAGGTGTGTCGAGGAGAGACAGAGCAAAGAGAGGGAGAATGAAATGAGGCTGTCGGTTTGTGCCTGAATGCTTGTCATCCCATTCAATCTCATTTGCATGGGTCTGGAGAAGAGAAAATAACCTGAATAAATTAACTAGACACACACATGGAAAAAAAAAGGATGTGCCAGCCATCTCATTTTCAATTTGTTCGCCATCAACTGGTGAGCTGAGCCACACACACACACACAGACACACACACACTTCTATTTCGGTTAAACAATGAGGCTAAAAAATCAGCAACTTGGCTCAGGAAGCACGAGGGCTTTTCATCGGGCCACGGCTGAATCAGGCTTCTGTGGGGACTTATCAAAAACAGTGATGATGATAATAGCAGCTGGAGACCGCGGTGGGGGTGGGAGATGACAATGATCCTGACACCATAAACAGTCATTAGCCGTCATTAGCTCTGCACGGTCGGCACTCACACACCGACAAGACGCGGGCGAGGAAGCTTATTCCGGAAAAAAAAAAAAAAGGCATAGAGAAGTTATTAGGGTGTTATGTGGCGCTTTAGGCTTAGAAGGCAACTTCTTTTATGTCGTCTACCTCGGTGGGATTTCAGAAGTGGCAGTGCTAGGGAACGACTGGTCGCTGGATTTTAAGAGTACAGGAAGATGGAGGGAGCTGGCATGACATGTTGATAGCTGATGTGTGTTTAGGAAGGATGATTATGAAGGTAGAGTTTGTTAGAGCTTAAGTCAGAGGGCTTAGGATGAACTAAATGCAAAAATATTGCTTTAAGTTCTGCTGCTGAATGAGTTTGAATTCTCAGCGATGAAGCAGAAGCAGAAGATGTTGCAGTTTAAACAAACAATTGGAGTTAATGGTCTTTTGTGGACAAGTTTTCATATACATGCAAAAGTTGTTAAAGGACTCTGTAAATATTATTTATACTGTTCTGTTTACTGCTAATGAGTCAAACTGCCATCTCTGACCCTGTTAAACAGGGTCAGGGTCATTTCTACACTGGAGGCTCTTCCGTTTTCACAACAATGCGATGTCCTGCCAACAATGTAAGGAAGTGCTGCTTAAGCATAATTAACTTTGTATTTAAGTTCTTCAAATAATATTTTGGCTCAAAGTTTGCTACAAGAGGAAAACTCTTTAGCAACATTTTAAAAGTAATTCCATGAATCCTGTGAAATAAATTATGTTTAAATATAAATTATTTGGCATCTTCTTCAAGTTAATAATGTTATTTGGGGCTTTTATTTGTCCTATTGTTCCTTGTTTGATTATCATTTCCAGAACTTTTGATTGCATTGGGTTTTTGTTTTCTTTTTGTAAAAAAAATAATGGAAAAATGTGATTTGTATTTTATTTAACATGAGATTATAAAAAAAACTGGGGAAAAAAAGTGTCTATTTTGTGTGTATAAGCCAGTTGAAGAGGGCATTTATCCAGTCATTAAATATCATCCCTCCTCAAATCACTTCACCAAGTCCTTCTGTAGCTCAACACTTGTTGAACTGCATGTCACACCCTCGTTCAGCTGCTCAGCATGAACTTGTGTGTTTAACTGTTAGAGGTTCACCACCATTGATGTGTACATAACGGCCATCACCAGCAGCAGCTGTTCCCCCCTCGCTCGGCTATTTCTGTTACACCTCGAAGAACTGACCACATGATAGCGGCTGTGTTTGTGTGCGGCGCCTCACTTTTTGACCCCGGGTTCTCAGCAGCTGCTTCAGGAGCACCGAGTCACTGCAGCCACTTGAAAAGGATTATTCATTCCTCGAACACTTCTCTGGATTTTTGCGTGCGAGACTGTCAAGGAGATTGTGAGCGGATGTGTGATCTTTGTGCCGCTGAATGTGCCTGAGAAAGAAGGCACTAAGCTTGTGAGGTGATGCATTAGCTCTCACTGCCACCCGGGAGGCTTATCCCTCCGCCTGCTGGAGGTTCACGTTTATTTAAATGGGCCTCTAATGACTTACAGAGGTTGTAGGCAAGGATCGGTGCCAGAACAGCCACTGTAAAACTAACTTCCTATGGCCAGGAGCCCCCCACTGTTTGGGGAATGCAGCCGCAGGCAAAAACAGTTGTTCATCAGCTTCTGAGCCCTGAACAGCGCTCGCTTCATCAGAAAGAGTGTCAAGTTCCCAAAAATGATGACAAGCACAAGAAGAGGAAAGTGTGAGAACAAAATGAGAAGCTTAAGGCACAAACAGTGCTAAGCACTCTGAGCATAGACGACGAGCTCCCTTGAAAGAATATTAATTCTAGAAAAATACAAGTGTGTGATAGAAGATAATGCGTGTAAAATATTACAGTTTCAAGCTTAGAGGTCTATTGTTACACTTATTATCATACAAAATATGTCTGTACTAAGAAGCAGACGTCCATCAAATGTTCTGTTTACCAGGTATTTGAGCTACGACAGCAGGCGTATATTATATATATATATATATATATATATATATATATGGACCCCTCAGTCCATCAATTGTTTTCCTTATTCATTAAGACCACATCCTCGGCAGTTTCTTCTCATAAAGGAGAGGCGTTTACTTGTTTCCTACCCAAAATATAATACAATTAATAAAATGACAACAGTGATGGCAAAGAAACTACAGACATGTTAGGATAACTGTTGCGTTAAAGCATTAATTAACCCAAAATTCAAACTTCATCCATTTTCTACTCACCCTCATGTCGACTAAGGGTTGACGAGAAGAATTGTTTTCCCGAAAAAATGTAATAAGTTTGGCTGTTTTAATCTTGTTTGTGGCAGACATTTTAAGAATAACAAGCGATAAAAATTGGTAAGAGCTTCCGGAACAATTCTTCTCATCGAGGCTTAAACTCGGTACCAGTCGATACAGGGCCGCACAGAAAAGAGAATAAAAAATATGCCAATTGGAGTTGGAGTCTTAATTATTACTCTCTGGAAGTTGCCAGATTTTCCTGAAACATCTACCTGCGACTATTTTCTCCAAGCTACTTACAAGAAGAGAATTGTCAATCAAGACCAGAAGAGAAGAGTAGAGGAGTGTTAAGGAAAGATAGGGAAGTACTGAAGTGCTAGAACAAGAGGTGCTCCCTGAAAAGTTGGGTCTTCAGGCAGACTGCGAGGCATTGGGAAGTAACACACTCTACTTGGGACCATTTAGTTGTGGACAAACCTACCTAGGGCTCTCACCGATTTAGCGTTACAGTGAAATGTATTTTTTGTGGATTTGAGTCTATCCTGGCTGTTTAGAGCAAGACGCGGCAGCCACCCTGAGAACGACTCACACAAATACGTTTATTGAGTACTTAGTCTGTAGATCTGAGTAGGATGTGATTCTTCCTGTGAGAAGTTTGCGTTTACTATTACACTTTTATATAAGTTTATGTATTTAGATAGCTTTGTGTGTCACAAGGACATTTAAAAGTCAGCGCTATCCACAGTCAACCCATCATTCTAAGGATTTTTTGACAGGTATAGAAAAGGAGAGATACGCTGGCAAATGACTACTCGATTCATATAAAAGTTCTTCTTTGTCTTCTGTAAATGGGTTTCCATAAAGGGTTGTGTGTCAATATATATTTTTCAGGAACTTTAAGAAACAATTCAGGCTGTCATTCGTCTTTGGTGTGTGACAATAAGATGCACTGCCTTCTAAGCTTTGCCTTTCCCACGAGATTAGATTTGACACAGAGCAGCTCTCTGCCATCTTTGCTGACAATCTCACTTGGCTTCTTGTATGAAAGAGAATGAAAAATGTGCTCTGATGAATAGCCGGAGCTGTGTCAGATCAGCATTTTTGTCAATCCATCATTAAGAACGCGTGGCCGGGTTTACCTGCGTGATGCACGAGGCAGAACAGATTTGCAAAATTGATGGATTTGTTTTCCATTTGCTCTCTCAGCCAAATTCATCACACACACACACACACTCAGGGATGTATCATAAGGCAGAAGGCATAAATAATACTCAAGACAAAGAGAGTTCCCTCCATCGCAGCACTTGTGAACACGTGGAAGCAGCCAGACCCCGCAGGTAACCGTGCAAACAGCAGCACACACTGCTGCGCGTCAGCTACATTATGTAGGTTTTAATGAGCCGAGTGGGTCTCCGTCTCTGCAGGGCGGCAAAAAGTCATCAGCAGAGTTCACCTCCTCCATGTCTGCTCCAGAGACCGGAGTTAGTCACACAGCATCACACCTCCCTTACTTCCCCCTGACTTCTGCTCTCTTTCTCACACCCCTGACTCACTTCTCTCCACAGTTCCACAACCGATATGGTTCCTGTCCCAGCTACATAATCCAGCCATTTCTCGCATTTGATGCGGCGCTCTTTTTTCGTGACCCTTTCACCCCGTCTGCTCTCATACTTTTTCTCGGCTCGTTATCGGCACGGCAACAACAACAAGAGTTTGGGATCAAAATGTCATGCCAAGGTGTTTCATACGAGGGCCTGCATTTGCTCAGCGATGTCACGGTTACCAACGGCACCAGTAATGACAGTCCTGGCGCCGTTGACATTTCTACAAATCCAGAGGCAGTGTTTGCCAAGATGCCAGTTCAAATGCATTCAATTTAGTGGAGCTGCAGAACATGTGATGAATGTGGACCTAATTGGGAAGTCGTGTTGTTAAGCTTACGATTATAAAATGATGGTTTCTTGGGTCAAGACAAATTCTAGAGTAATTTACTGTGCAAACATCAGGTCACTACATTTGAACAGAGTCAATTCAATTTTTTAATTCAATTCAATTCAAGTGTCTTATCATAACAAAGTTATCCCAAGACACTTTACAGTTGAAGTAAGACTATAGTCGATTAAGGAAAAAGAGATCCCAGCAATTCAACTTCTGTAGAAGTATAACCTCTGCCAAGGAGGTCATGGTCTCTGCCCCTTGAAAACTTATGAAGCGATTTCAATGAAACTTAAAGATTGAAATTTAACTTATTTTCTACTTAACCTCATTTCAACTAAGGATTGGGATTATTTTCAAAGTAATCCATTCCTTTTTGGAATTATAGGCAAAAATGTTAGTCCATACTAATGTAGCAACAGGCGCTCACCCATTATCATATAAACACCAAAATACTCCAATACTTTTGTACTGCTTGTACGTAATATCAATCTTGTATGTATTGTTTGTAGCATAGGCTACAAGAAAACAGGCTAAATCTTGCCAGAGCTTCATCATATCTCTTGTAAACAAACATTTGGAGAATTCCTTTTAAAAATTAGGGATAATTATAATATACAAATAACTATCGTCACTGCCCAGGTCCCTACCTAGTGCCTAGGTTCTCAGGTTGAATGGAAAATATGATCTGCTTTTATTTGACTAAACTTTTGTGATTACATGTGAGGCTTAAGCCGCACTTTTATTCCTTTATCATATAATTCAATAAATAAGGTTCCTTTTTCCCTTTATTTGGGTCACGGCCCATGATGTAAGATGCTGCAGATGAACATGTACATTGAAAATGCATAAGAGGATGACTTGCCATGGCAACCCCGGACTTAAAATGCAGAAAGATGAAGATTAAAGGAAACAACATTCTACGCAAATTGAGTACCCGTTGAAAATGTTCTACTTTCATCTGGTCCCACTGTAGATGAAGGTTGACTTGATTAACCGCCCTCATGTCAAGAGAGACAGATGTGCATCCATGGCTCTACATTTGACACCCAAATGAGTATAAGGCCAGAGAAGCAAACAAAAGGCAACAATTACATGGCAACTGTGGGAGCACTGATGGTTCCAAACGTAAATAAGACAGATTTATACTGGAATAGCAGATCTTGTTTTCCTCCAGGTATTTCTTTAAACTGACAATGGGGGAAGAAAAGAAAAATAAGATTGTTTCTATGATATGAACTGGTTTTTGTGTCAGTCTTAGCTATTTAAGATGCAAAGTTGTTGTTTTTAACTTCATTTCCACCAAGGTTACAGCACCGTCAGAAAGAACTAAGAAACCACTGTTATCTGTATTCATGTGACAGTCATCTGTCGGCACATTCATGCAGAAAAACATTTAAAAAAAAATAAAAAAAATATTCAGATTACTGTGTCATTTTTGGAGCAGGCTTTTAATGGGAACCTTTATTTTTCAGATAGCAAGGTAATGTTGTCTAGATCCGCTCCTCAATGAGCTCAGGTGAAGCCCTTTTTTTAAACAACTGGAGACATAGTCTCCAACTCGACAATTCTTGTTTAGACTGGATCTGGAACTTACAAATTTTGGACTAAATATGAATCTGAATAAATTTAGTTATCAGATGTTTTTGCCGATTTTCTTTTGTGTTGCATCAACTTGAACTTGTTTGCCCTTATCTGTGGCAGATCTATCATCTATCATACATAATGTTTGATAGGGTGATGACCTATATTCCTCGACAAGCTGACATTGAACAAAACTTCCAAGCTCAGCCCACACTCAAAAAAAGGTCATCAGTAATATGTGTATAAAGGAAGTGAATTTTATTTCCAATAGTGACCATAATATGCATCTCTCAAGAAAACGGCATTGGCTGTTAAAGTCTGAGAAGTAGAATGAGAACATTTCTTACACACATACATTTGTGTGTGTCTGTGGTCAATCATATAATCTGTGATATTGTGTGCGGATCATCGGAGACTACAATTCATGGGAATCAAATTAGAGAACCGGATCAAGACTCTTTGGAAAAAAGCCAATCTTGCAGGATAGAAACTACTTTCCTCCATGTTCAATCCATCTTCAACATCAGACTGGCCTCCTCTTCAGTCTGAACATTAAGCTCTCCTCTTCCCGACAGCACTACTTAGTTTAATAAACAGCCGTCCAGTCGCACACACGTCACGGCAGCACCAGCAAAGATATTTGTTTTTCATTACCGCGGACCAGTCGTCATGTCACGCTGGCTAGCAAATAATATTAATGGAAGCCAAATTGAATTAAAGCTATGGATTTGACCGTGGGTTGCCTCAATGTCACGGGCTGACATTCCCGTTCCTGTATACGCCTCTTATAAACACACACGCTGAAACACACACAAATACAAATAAATCCCCTTGCTGGGAATGAGGTCTCTCAATCTCCACAAACAATCAGATAATCCTTCAGGAATCCTTCACTTCTTTTGGTCTCGCTCGATCACAAATGGAGTGGGTGTGAGGAGAGAGAGGGAGAGGCTAGCAAGCCACACTACACAACCACACACAGACACAAATTCATAATAGCTGTGTTTATTCCGAAATAGAGTATAGCCGTCTTAAGCAGCTCAGGTGGCATCACAAGTTTACCATATAAATGACCTGCCTGACGGAGGAAAGATAACTGCTGCAAGTGCGTAGGTTTTTTTTGTGATCCAAGTGTGTGTGTGTGTGTGTGTGTGTGTGTGTGTGTGGTCCTGTGCGGCTGCTCTATTTATCTGGTACTCAGTTCACAGCAATTAAAAAGTTGCACAATCTTCATGTCTACAGCGTGTTTTGTTCTTATCAAGTGATTTAAGTTGCCAGATCTCTCCTACTCCCACCAAACACTACAGTTGAACCCATGTGCCAAACGTTAGAGTGCTGGTTTGAAACCAAGACGGCTGGCAAGCAACCAAACTTCATTTTGGCAGTGACAGTGTGCCTTCTGTCAGTTACAGTGTCGTTCTGGAGAGCCCTCTGAAAACCAACTCCAGTTGCTTTCCTGCTGGAGTTTGGTGTTGTACCCGATATTCTCTTGGTTGATCACTGATTATTAAGGTTATAGATCAAACCATTTATTCCATTAACGCTTTGGTAAGATGTCTTATTTTAGGCTCATCTAAAAGGATATTCATAGACTCTAATTGAAAAAATCAACATCCATCACGTAAAAAGATGCCTAAAAACGCCAGCAAACAGTTTTTAATAAAATATTATTAAAATAGTAGTGTTGTATTGCTGTCAACTGATTTAGCTCCAATTACATAAAATTAATTGACAATAAAAATACTTGAATTTTCACCCTCCAAGCTTGGCTTGAGGTAACTGTCGGTATACAATCTGGGAAATCAGCGTTTGTTCATTACGCATGTGTGTGTTGCATTCATAAACACAACTTTATTCATATAAGAATGTAATGTCTGATCTATTTTAAAAGCATTCTGACAATTGTTTGAAACATGTCAGCTCCAGAGAAGCTTTGTTTTGAAGGGACCATCTATTTTATTACGATGCTTCAAACAAACTCACTACTACACAGCTCACTGACGTGCTGGCCAAATAAAAACAACATGTTTTTAACCACCAGATGGTATAGACTGGTGGGGGTTTATTTTACTCTTTCTCTTTCATAAAATTGATGCTTTGATCCCCGAACTAACCTTACATTACAGCCTATATAAATAAAGTTGTGTTTTTGAACGTAACGCACATGCGCGAATAAATAGATGATTTGCCAAATCTAGTACTGACTCTACTGTCATGGTTATTTATTTTGTCCAAATTGGGTCGACATAAAAACATGCAGAACGGAGAACGGAGGACAGTCTACCGCACAAAAAACATTTGTATTAACCCTCGTGTGTTGTAAAGGTGGACCACCTCTACCACTGGATATGCATTTCTGGAAGCCAGGGAGGTCTTTTGTTTTCTGGCCTCCGGGTCACCTTGACCCAGAGACAACACAAGGGTAACAAAACAGGGAATAACACATGTAAGTTTTTATGGAAAGGAAACATTTTTAAAAATAGGTTAAAAATAGTGGCATGGGAAAATGTTGTTTGGACATCAGCGTGGTCGTCACATGTAGCCGGGAAACATTGCATTGTGGTGAAAGACATGTGCGTCTTTTGGGGAGTATAATATAATCAGGGTTCTTGCCAGTGCCATTCAGCGTAGGGGTCCCCTGCGGTGTGAATCGGGCCCTGAAGCTGTGTCTCGAGAAGCATAGGCAGGATTTTCCTGTTTTCCCTTTTATGAATCGTGTCTAATCATACCACCGTGATAATGCATGTGTTAGTTCTGTAAAGTTATGAATTTGTACTTCTATGTCTCGTTGTTTACATCTCTGTGCGTGTACAAGGAAGTGTAATTATTGATGTGGTGTATATTGTATTGTATTGCACAAACCTTCAAAACTTCACAGAATTTAATGTGATGTAGTGACGCTCGTCTCCGATGACTCTCAGTTTTGCGGGAAATCGATGCAAGTCCCGTAACGACCCTTCACAAATTAATTTAAAAAATAGGCTTGTAAAAAATGGGGCCCTCAAAATGCAGGAAATAGTGTTTCAGACATCAGAGTGTTACTAATTTCAAAATTTCCTACCCTGTAAAAAAATCCTGCTGAGAACCCTGATAATGTTTTATGTTGAAACATAGTGTCCAAAATGCTCTTCACTTTTCCTTCACTAGTAAAAAAAAGTGACGGAAATAGTAGGACCGGTACTTACAACTGCTCGTGTACGGATGTTACCTCAGCAAATGTATTTTTCCATAGCTTGTTAATTTCTGAAGTTCAATGAAGTATGATCCATGTGGTCACTCCCCACTGGTAGGCTGACTACTGGTTGAACTAGTGCTTTATTAGATTACATTCAAAGCACATTTGAAATGTAAAAAAAAAAAAAAGGCAATTATATTAATTGTGAAAGCCAAATACAAGTTTCTTGAACGAAAATCAATTAATTACTTTCCTTGCATTACTGCAATACCATTTTTCCTACAATCTATCCTTAATTCCACGATCATTTATTTTGGTATTATGTTTAAAGTATAGAAAATAAATTACATTTTAAGTTTCTTAAATTAAGAAAATAATCTTTGATTTCTGTGTGTGAATTCTCAAATACAGATTTAAATGGAGTTGTAGCCATCAAACTGTTGATTCCTACTTTTTCAGTTTGAAGGGCGTAAAAGGTTTTACTTTGGTTCTCAGACTTTAGAGTCCAACACAAACACAACCAAGAATATTGTTGAGTGTGAGGGATTCTTGTGGCACATTCTAGAGGAAAGAAGTTGTTTTCATTTAAATGTCTGCCCGGCCCTCTCACTCTCCTCCTCACTCCGTCCTTCCCTCTATCACTCCCCAACTTCACACCAGCTACACAATAGCAGAATTAGTATTTTTAGCAGCCAGATGCCTCTGGAGGATTCTCATCAAGCTTTCTCAAGACGCACTCGCACAAGAAAACCACACACCCACACATAATCAGACACACTATTTTTCATATTGAAAAACTCAAAAGCACACACACACACACACATACACTCCAGCGTGAATGTTCAAACCCACGGCAGCTTTGCAGTGATTGAGCAAGGCAGGAGGAGGTTGGAGGGCACAGCTACACCGAACAATACAGCTGAATCTCAGAAGCCTGAGTCACTTTATACCCTCAAGACACTGTAAAGAAGAGGAATTATTAATACAGAGCTGCTGACCTCAACATTTCTTCTGTGACTAGTTCAAAAGAAGCCGTTTCATGAGTTAGATGCTCGAATACACCTCCAGATTACAAAAAAACAAACTATTTGTGCTTTTCAAACCCGTTTTCAGGATCAGATAAAGCTGCTCTCTTTCATCTGCTGTATATTCCTTTCCTGTTTATATATAAGGCTAATGTGAAGTAGGTAAACTTACAAATACAAAAGGAAAGTCCGAATACACCACTCACTTGAAATAATACACATTAGAAATGTTTTTATCTTTCTGTCCAAACCCACAGTGAAACATCTCCATTTCAGTGAACACTGAAAAGATAGTTGGAAATATAAGAGAAACTTAATGAAAATGTAGAAGAACCAGTTCATCATATTAGGTTTTGGTGTTTTTTATTACATTTTCATCATTAAAAAGGAGTTTTTGGTCGTATTTCTGTGGTGCCCTTCAACAATTAATGGCACTTTTAAATGCGTCATTAATTTTTTAGTCACAAGATTTGTTAGAAACACGTTGAAAACTTTTTAAATTGATCAATTTATAATGCTAAGAATAACTGAGTCAATGGGAAAGATTAAATCATATAATATATCCTGGCCTTTTATCTACTGATGCTACTGTACAGTACAATGATTCGACCAATAAAAACAATATTTCTTCACCTGGATGAGGATGATTTTGCATCTTAAATCTATACAAAATTATTTGGAAAAAAAAAAAAGTAATGTTGCACCTTAAGTGACATAAATCTACATACCTTCTTTCCCCAACATGAAGTCGAGGAAGTGGTAGGTGTAGGCCACGCCCACCTTCGTCTCCACCTGTGGACGCCGCAGCGTGGAGTAGATGTTACCAGGACTTCCCTTCTCTTCAGCCTTCCTCAGTTTAGGAAGTCTACACCCCATCTCTCTCTACAAGGCAGAAAAGACCTCAGACAAAATGTGTGTACAAGACAAAAACAGAGCAATCGAGCATTTCCACTGATGTGTGCGGTGGCAAAATTTGAGCACATCAGCCTCTACCTGATGGGCGAGCGGCGGTACGGCCATCTCCTAATCAAATAGGGTTGATTAGAAGCGACATGTTTTATCAGAACGAATTAAAGCAGAAATGAGGCTGATTTGCTGCCCTGTCAGGCATGGAGGCGAGACGGCGCACAGACAAACCAGGGATGCTGGGATGTTATGTTTGTTTCACAGCAAGACTATTTATATGTTGATCCACTTGAAGGAGCTTTGGATCTCAACAAGAATAAACTTGGTGAGGAAATCAATTTACAAATCTCACTCCTATTAAACAGTGTGGTAAGTTTTGTAAATCACGGATCTAGAAATAGAATGAAAAAATGATTTTTAATCCACAGACCGTGAGAATTGTGTGCACTTTGAAAAAATATGGTTTATTTCAAAGAAGAGAAACACAAATAGTAATTTACCCCCTCACTCTCACTCTTTTTTTTAAACATATAACATTTAAACCAATAGTTACCAATCATTTCTCATGACAACATAGCTGATATAAAAACATTTCCAACTGACAAAAAAACAACAACTTGATTCCAATGATAATACTGTACTCAGTTTATTATAACTATAACTATAAACTCCTGATAAAACAAAAAAATATATTACTTTCTTGTATGAACCAAACCTAGACCTTCTAATCTTTGTCTCAAAATGTACTACTGGAACAAACAGTAATAATCAATACAATAGAAATTAAATATATGTTGTTGTTTTTTCTGTCGGAAAAGTGTTTTATTGAGATTAGATTAAAGGTTTGACTTTCTCTGAAGTAACATTAGCCTGTGATTCTGGACACGTCATGATGTCAAATTTACATAAAAATAACTGTAGAAAAACACTCTAGTGGAAATGAGTAAAACACAAACCATAAATAGAACTATCTTGTTGCAGAGAAACCAGTCCGGAGCTCCTGCTGATTCAGCCTTATATTGAGATCTATTTTTCATGCACTTAATGTTTGTTTTTTGTTTAATGTCAGTTTAATGTGCCTGTCGAGACATTTTTTCTTTTTTTTTTCATTTGAAGGTGTGTCTGTGAAATAATGCTGACATTTAACAGGTTTGTGGTGCAAAAATGCTCAAAGATCCCTGCTGGGCTCCTTCTCAGACACATCTGTTCTTTCTCTGCTACCCTTTTTTAATCAAACCTTCTGCATTAACCTGCATAGACCACACACCCTCCAAACCACATAACACAATCTGACAAGACCTCCAGAATAATCAATTTATCCTTCACTTTATAACATTGTATAATCAGTGAATCATGTTCGCTGGGGTCACATGCACCTGAGGCGCATGTGAGCAGCAACATATTGATAGATAAACATCGAAGAGTCACTCATTTACACACTGTGGACTAGTTTGATCAAAATCAAATCCTTTTAATGATTAATAACATTAAAAGGACGTTTTTATTTCAACACAGTATGACATTGATGCCGATTTTCATATGTAATTCGACTTGACTTCACCTGCTGTTAATGTTAATGCTGCCACTACCAATAATAAGAATAATACTGAAAGGGGAAGTAATATGTTGATTAAATTGATCTTGTACTCATCAGTATGTGTCTGATGGTACAAAACTGTCTTTTCATTGAAATATTTACATTAGAAAATGTGTTTAAGCCCCGCCCACTGAAAATGCTTTGTTTTTCTGGAGATGAAATCTGGTTTACCATAACCACACCCACACTACTGTGATTGGCCAAGCATTTAGGTTTGTCACTGCACTTCATCAATCCTGGAAGTCTCCACCTCCAAGGGACTTCTTGTATAAACAAAGCAGGGCGTGATTACAGCTGGCTGGAGGAGGAGTGAAGACCGTCATAATAGAGTCTGCTCTCGTAACCTCTTGTTTGCCGAGATTTCAGACGAGAAGAACTTTATAAAATAATAAGTTCAAAACATCATCATGATGAGGTACTTACTGCATCTTGGAGATGAAGACTTCAACATTTGAAATATGCAAGTGAGTCAGGAGTGCATATTTTCTTGAACCTTAGAGATTAAATTCAGAGACTTTTAAATCAAATTATTATGATAAAAGACAACTTGAACTTTAAATATTTGGGTAAATAAAACTTTAGATCTATACAGTTATAAAAAGCCATGCATAATAAAACAGTACAGAGCATAATGGATAATGGATTCAAACTGTAGTGGCTCTGAACAACATATGCAGGGGAAGAAAATGAGAAATGTGTAATAATATAAATCTCATTATAAATTGTGAAAACACAGCCTAGAAATGACTTGTAGTGTTTATAGCCGTATTACCGTGTGATTCAACAAAATTAAACTGTATTGCAGAGACAGTGCTGCACAAGTCTGAATCACAACAGTCAATTTAAATCACAAACCTGGTGGAAATTAGATGACCTCTACGCCAAATAGAATCTGGCTAGAAGGTGTGAAAGAGCAGGCAAGATCGGGGTAAAGGCCATTAAAAAAAAGACGGTTACCAAATATTCTCCGTCTAATATGATGTGACAGCATCGCTACCCTCAAGCCATCACGGCAGCTACACTTAATATTCCTGTCTGTCTGTTTAGCAAGCATGGAGAATGACACTGCTACTCCCGAGGGGCCCGATGCATGGACATTAACTCAACTAACGATCCTAACAGGGAACATTAAGCTCTGGGCGTGTGCTGATAGTTTTTAGTGTATGCACTTAGAAAGGTGAACGCTTGAAAGCGGAGTTTGGTTTTCTCACCAGCTTCATCATTTCACATTGCGAGCAGTAAATAAACGTGGAAAAAGAAAAGAGTGATGATTGTATAAGAGAAAAAAGAAAGATGATATCACACATCATCAGACTCGACTCTAGAAAGAGTTTCTCAAAGCCTGTCAAAGTCACACTGTGAGGAGCTTTGGGAAGAAAATGAAACTACTCTTAGACCGTGACTTAACCAGAAGTAACCTGACGTGGAAAGAGTCTTCTAGTAGTGAAGGAGGAACAGTTATTGACATGCATACGTCTAATCCGGAACCCTCATCACGAGGCTGCCAGGGAAACACTCCCACTTCACCGAATATAGCCAGCTCAATAATTTCACACCTTCATGCCGTTAATATCACATTTGTTTTGCCTTCTTATATTTAACCAGGTTATTTGTCAGTTCCTGCTGTGCTTGTTTAATTTATGTCGTCTCTTTCATCAACGCTTGGTTGAACACCAATGAATGAAGGATCGTTTATGTGATAGAAAGATTATATGATCCGTTTTTATGAATCAGTACCGCTGCTCAGTCTAAATAACATTCTTGGAACATAAATCTCTCCAGTTTAATCATTTTGGCCACATTATGAAATGTTTTGTGTGTATTACACACATTTCTTGTAGTCGTTTCTGCTACACAACTTTAGCGGCGTCACACTGATCCTTGTGTAATGCATTTATTGTGTTTGCAATGGATGTGGTTCATGATGAAATATAAATAATAAAAATATATTTTAATTTAACTGAGATGTGAACATACAAATCATTGTTTCATTAATGTTTGATTTAGTTTATCAGGCGTAGGATGTTAATATTTAGCATGTTTCATGTTAATAGATCTTGAAAGGGTCTAGAAGTTCATGTAACGTCTCGTCTGGTTACTGAGAAGATACTTCAAATGACAGAGACAAGACAGTTAACTGTAGCGTACATTCCTACATAACGTACCGTCTGGAAAAGCAGTGGTTTTGGAATCATCACAACCACATGCACCATAGAAAAGTGCGGACAATGACACTCTCTATCGTGGTCACAGCCAGTGTTCATCAAAAACTTTTATGCACAAGAGAAAACAAGTTAAACTATCTAAACGGGCCACACACAAGGTACATCAAGTCCTTAACAAAATAAAACTGTACATTGACATTTATTATTATCTTTCTGGTTAATTTACAACAAACAAAACGAGTATAAATGAGGTTTGTTGAGATGCAATAATTGGTGCTGGATATCCTGCTGCCTACAAGCCATTTGTCTGTGATTGTTCAACTGTGCAGACAATATTAAGGATGTTTGACGAGGCAGGCTTTGCTTCATCTTTAAATCTTAATTCTTTCTCTCTCCATGGCATCAACAAATGTCAACGTAGTCATCATGTCACTCTTTCTGGCCTGCACTCCTCTCCATGCTCCTGACCATCTGTCCATAGCTCCAGCAGCACAAGTCATCCCTGCTGAGCCTGTTAAGCGCCACAAACTCCTACAGTGTTCCCATCGAGCAGGGCCTTCATCCAAGTGAGCTCCTGGTTATGAGTAATTAAGAACACGCAGACCCACCCCTAAATATGTAGCCCCGAGGCTGGTCTGGCAGGGACAAAGGCAGGTTATTGTGCGGATGTAGAGCCGCCTTCGTGTGATACTTTGGAGGGAAGATGGAGCAGAGAATGGGAGGATGTGGTTGAAACGAACTGAAGATGACCCTCTGAACAATGAAGAAATGTCCGTTCCCAGCCAATGGTTAACCTACTGACCCACTCCCCCGTCTATGTATATGATGCTTTAATTTTTACATGAAAGCTATGTTTGTCTATGCTGAACTGCATTTACTGTATCTATTGAAAAACAACACTTGCCTCAAGGCAAAAACATTGTCTTAAACTATTTTCTTTACATCCTCTCACTTTATGAGCTGATTTGATGCCTGAGAAGTCAACATTGATGGAAACCAGATAGATTAGATTAAGGCTGACACTCTGACCTATGGGGTATTGATCAAAATTCTTGATAAGGAACTGATTCCAGAACCTTCACTTGGATACCAGGTCCTGAATGATAGTTTTCTCAAAACAAATGTTACATTACACTTGATCTTACATTAACATTTTTGCTTTGTTAAATTTACGTTCTAAGCTTTTTTGTTACATGGAAAATAAATAACAAATAATTTCCATTTAAAAAAAAAAACACTTGCTATGTAAAATTAATCTGATGTTCACTGCCTATAGTCACAAAAAAATCTGCACGTTAAGTTTTGATCACACATGGGTACAGAAACTGGGCACCGACCGAAATGTTTCGTGCCACAAAAGAAGTTTGATTCTCAGCCCTAGACCTTCAGATATCAGCTTGATTGATCATTTTATATTCTTTTATACCTCAAATACTACCTCTTTCTATTTATTTTGAATTTAGTTGCATCGCTTTCCGCAAGTGAAAATGCGTGACTTGTTTTTCATCGTTTCTTTTTTGTTATCTCCTACTACTGATTACATAAGTCTTCTATTTATATAATTATCTGCATTCTGTTAATTATGTTAATTAAATGTTAATGTGACTATTTACAAGGCAAAAAATAAAAAACCCAACTCTCCTGACTCACTCACATGTTTCAAAAGTTGAAATCTTTCTCCCAGTCAGTCCCTCAACATGACCATGTTTTGAACTTGTTACTTTATAAAGTCCCCCCCCTGTCTGAAATCTAAGCCAACGAGAGGTTACGCCTAGTTTTTGCTAACATTCTGAACAGAGGGGTTGAAATGAAAAAGTACCATTCATATAATTATATGTTTTTCTCAATTGGTCATATGTTTTAGTGAAGCTAAACGGGAAGAAATATGAAAAACTTTAAATCTTGATTGAAAAAAATGCTTTTTCGGCTAGTTATCGGTTGAATGACAACAGTAGGCATCTATGTTCTACCTCAACTACATATCTGAGAAGTATTTTGGGTTCCAGCTGATTACAATAATACTATAATAGTAGAGTATTTATTTAGAGATTATGAACTTATGTCAATATTTGATCTTGTCAGCAGCTTGGCTGAGTGGGGCTTACGACATGAACGTGCTGCTCCGAATTAAAATTCTTGCAACAATAATGACAATGAATTGAATACACAGACTACCATACTTAAGTTGAGTTCAGATGGGTCAACTTAAAATACAAACAGGAGGTAAACCAATAGTGGAAGAGTAATTTAAGTTCTTATATGCAAATCTTCTTCCAATCACCTTCTTTCTTTTTTTTAACGTGAAAATTCAGTTCAGTTCAGTTTATTTTAAAAGGACACTGTGCAGTTACATTAAAAAGATGGCTGCACCAGATTTAGCAAAATGCTGAAGACAACATTAATATTGTTTGAGCCAAGACTTCAACACCTCTCTAGTTTTGGAGTAGGTAACTTCATAAAATGATGAATCATACGGATCTACTGAAAACGTGATTATATCCTTCGAAATCCATAATTGACTAAATACACTACATAAAACAGTTTTCGGCTGCTTAATGAGTGCAGCACAATTCTGCTGCCTCACGTGAACAGAAGCAGACTCTGACAGATCTATCTCAATCTGTTGTAACAAAGGGACTTTAAAGTTAATGACTTAAGACCTTCTGCCTCATCCTGGTTCTTAAATCTCGGGCAGAAAATGCCTTGACAGCAAAAAAACAGCCATTAAACATGGAGAGACGGGAGAGCGACTGATAAAAGGAATAAAAGGGAAGGAGTGAAGAGGAAGACAGACAGGGGCTAGTGGAGGGCTTCTCATTAGAGAGTCTCTTGTAACAGAGAGTTCTGAAATGACTGCGAGAGCTTAATCCGCCTCTGTGATGTGGCGGCTCTGCTACCTCCTGCAACGATAAGGGGCCATATCTGCTGTGAGAGGTACAGCTCCAGGCAGACGTAGATCACCTCCGTTGAAATATGAATATACAAATATTTCCTCTCATTTCTACTGATCCTACTATGAGGTTGCGGATTCTATCATTTAAACTCAGATTTAACATTTAAGATGACAGTTTAGCTATTAATTGGAGAGCAATAAGGACTTGGTTGAATTGTCCAAACATGATTGATGCTTTGCCACAGACAGTTAACATCTTGGCACATTCATTCATCAGCTTTATTCACATTCCCTGATTAATAATGCATAAATGCTAGCCATATGACGCATACGTTTCGTTTAAATGACACATTGAGTTCTTCACTTAACACAATTCAAGCAGCCGTTTTCGTATCATATGTTAAAAGCACTAAATGAATCTCTTAATAATTATCTTATTAATAAGGGAGCAGACCAATTTTATTTTTAACATAAACAGAAATAAAGACGATACGCTTGAGTGCATACTTTATAATAGGTATAATAGTTTTAGCCAACATTGGAACTACAGATATATCAGAATATGGTAGTCAAGTAGTAGTCAAGTAGTAGCAGAATATGGCTAGTAGTAAAGTAGTAGCAAACACAGTTTATTACACCATATATATATATATTTTTTAAATAAAGGGAATTAAGGGGTATTACGTGCGGGAACATATGCAATTAGACATGCGTAGGCAATAAAACAAAAACTATTTTGTATTGTTCTTTGTTACTAGTTAGGTTCTATTTTCCACATTTGTGCATCGGGGAGTAATAATAAAATAGATTTCTGTGTATTAAAACCAGGGTCTCAAACACTACTGGGGGACCATAAAACTATGCAGTCAGCTACACAACTAGAAGCATTCTCAATTTAATATTTTAATCTTATAATGGGTCCTCGTGTACCTGGAATAATCATCACAATTATTGCATGAAATTGAGAGACTTTGTTGAAAATAATGTGTTTTTTCTAAATGAAAGCAGTCAAGCTGCTTCACCCAATCCCTGGTGTGGAACTTCATTGTTTCTTTTCTAGATAGTAGACACGGATGATGCACAAAGAGAGATAAGTGGGGAGTCGAGGAGGCTCGAGAGACGGACAGAGCAAAGAAGGTAGAGAGACAGAGAGCAGGCTGGGAGTGTGACAAGATGCCTGAAGGGATGCAAGCCTTCCCTGAGCAACGTGTTGTCACCTCAAACAGAGGTTTAATGAGGCTGTTTGGGGCGGATAAAAACAAATCATGACATTGATGTATTATTCTCTTGGTTCCCTTTATAACCTGCTTTACTTTGGATGGTAAAGTTCCATGACAGAAGCATAACGGGATTAAAGTTTGTAACATGTTCGATTCCTAGAGTCAGCTTTTAACCTGGATTTATTGTAATCGGAGTATAAAAGAACGCCAATCACACCTTAGAAGAGGCTAGAAGAGAATAAATAATCCATTACATTGCGGGAAGAATAATCCAAAACTTTTATTGCCAGTGTTGTAAAACAACAGGATTTTTTATGTGATGGCAGTACAGATTGAAAGAATAGAATAAGATAACACACAAAATAAGCAATAAAAAAATGTAATCAATCACTTCACTTCTCTTTAAATCCAATAAATGTATACAATGTTTTGTCCAACTTCAATTGCCCAACTGTATTACTTTAGATTTACAATAGATGTTTCACAGTAATATCTACCGCCGCTTTTTAACATATGTGCTACAGGACTTAAACAAAGAAGTGACAACAGATTTAGTGCTTCCTAGGTTGCGTAGATGAGATTATAAAAGTATAAAAAAATGGATCATGTCCTGAAAACTTTGACTTTTTCTACATGAACAAACTAAACATATTAGGCACCGCAGAAAGTCTGTCTTGGTCCTTGCTTCCGTTTTTTTATTGCTTATAAAATATATGTATATATATTTGTCTGTCATCTTATTTTGTTATTGTATTCTGTACTTCCACATTTTATGTGAATAAAGCTACTTTCTTATTCCACAACAATAATAATGTTAAGTGTGAATCTTGAATGTGATTTGTTTTATTATTTAAGTTGAAAGGGCTTGAACTAAGGGAATCCGGATTCAAAAATGACTCATTTTTGTGTACTTTAAACACTTTAGAACAACTTTTCCAGATGACTCCTTGCTTCGTAAGAATTGCAGTGATGAATTTCTCGCAAACCTCGGTTTCTCAGGAAAAGGAATCTTGTTTTGAACACAACATCTGATGGATTCAGAGATGTGGGCGCAGCTTAAAATCCCAAATGTTTGCTTCACGCGGACCTACAGCACACGTGTCTGCTTTCGTTGGCTGTATTTAGTGAACATATTGCTCATGACAGGTCGCTTTGGCTCCGTGCACGTCTGTGACAAGATAACATGTTCAATTTGCTCAGAATCCCGAGTATATGAATGGCTGACAAGACCTCACAAATCAAAGCCTCCTTCTCCTGCATGACATCTTAAAAGCCTCTTCCTTTGAACTGACGCGGATACTGTTGAATAACAAAGTTATTTTCTCGAAGCCTCTAAACTCTCTCAGCGACAAATGGAGATGAAGCGCTGACCGGTTAGAGCTGGAACAAGAGAAGCAGTCACTCACCAGTCAGGTCGGCGCGGGATGTCAGGGACGGACGGAGGATGACGGAGAGACTGGAGCGTCGATGTGCGACCCTCCTCTCTGCTGCTCACGCCAGCTGAGGGGAGACACTCGGCAGCCAATGGGAAGAAATCACTGACGGAGACTTCGTTTGGAAAATGTCAAGTCAATTCAAAGCGTCATTCAACTATTGAACACGAGTTACGTCTGTTTGACGTCCTGGTGCTGCGTTCAACAATACTGGTTAAATTCGCAGTTATACTTTCTAATCTTGAAAAAAACACAACAAAAAAATCATATAGTTACAGACAATTGCGTGTATATTAAGTGATACTCAAAATTAAATATTTAAAAACTTAGCATCTCCAGTTATCGTTAATAGGTGTAACTTTCTAACAACTTTCTTCCCCAGGGAAAGATAATTTCCGACAGGTCATGAACGCGCGCTCGTCACGTTGACAGAGGCTTTCAAGAACGTTGTGGAAAATAAAATTGTTAACGTGAATGTCTTCTTAGTTTTAAATTTCTATTACAATTTGGCATATGCAATACCCTGCATACCAGAGCTAATGCATATCTCTATTTTATTGTCTGTCTAATGTGTATTTCTTATAAGTTGAAAGTTTTGACTGCGTATGTCCGAGGTTTATAAATACATCCCCTTTTTAGTTTGGTTTTCAATGGATACTCGTAAATCAATTAAAAAGAATAAACAGCAAGTATTGACATTTACCTCTTAAAGATTTTGTGTGAAAAATGCATTTAAAAGACATTTGGGTATCCATTTTCAGATTGGACGCACAATTGTAAAATATTAATTTAAATTGTGGTTTAATATGTTCCCTATTAAATGTGTTTTTGTAATGTCCCAGCTTTTAGATTTTCAAGAAGTAACCTCAAAGGAGTAGTTTGAGTCTTTGAATGGTCATTTAAAGAATTGTATTCATTTTTTATAGGACTCCATCTAGACTTATCTATAATTCAGAAATGTCTGAAGAGGGGTAGGTGGGTGTGGCCGGCTGGTGGGTGTTCCATGGACGCAGGACCCTGGGGATCTGAGACTCACTTCCACACTGTGACTGCAGGACAGGCTTGTTGCCAGGCAGGATCAGCCAATCCAGCACTGACTGGAAACCAACAAGACACTGAAACTGGGAGTGGGATAGGAGGAGGTGAGGTCTCTTTAATTCAGAAAAAAAAACCCACCACTGGTTATTTTAAATGCAAGCAGTTCTAATTTATTTTTTAACAAATCAATTCAAACATCACGACAAAACTTCAAACAAAAGGTGCAAACTCTCAAGAGATAAACAAGTAGAATATGATGTGCTTTTTATAAACTTCAAACATGTGCACCTTAACAACTATAATACATTGCATTAGACTTAACTTTATGCAGTTGACACCCAAAACCAGGACAACCACACCCCAAAACAATGAACAATGTACATATGTGTGATGAATCTGAAAGAAAGGGCAGAAGGGAGACTGACTGCACAGATGTGATAAATCCTCTCTCCGGAAACATGTCTATTTACAGATACAAACGTAGTTTTCAAAGAAATCAGTTGACAAGGGACACAATTATTAACACATAGTCAACACAAATGTGTGGAATGCACAATTTTGCTGAAGCCTTAGAAAGAGAATACAAAAAAAAAACACAAAATAAAACAAGACAGGGTACAAAATAGCTTATATTGACTTATGACAGTACTGGTTTAGGTAAACAAACAAAACAAAAAAATATTTATTGCTTTAGTAGTTGTTTTTTTTATATGCCTTGGGCAAATCTTCACTCTTCCTTGGAACGCTTGATAAAAACAGTCATGATCCCGTCTGAGAGAGTGCTGACACTTGTACTGGTGAACAGGAGAGATGTGCTAAAATGTTCCTTAAAATGTATTGTGACAGGACGGCGGCCATTGTAGAGTCGGTGTGAAGAGCTGAGGCGGATATGGTCTTAAAAGTAACGTAATTCTCCATTTTCTGAAAGGGAGAGAGAGTTCAATATGAGCGATAATTAAAAGATAACTTTAACTCATTGAAATCCCCTTTATAGAAGCATTAAGAGACAATTAGATCCAGGCTCCTTGAAACGCAATTGAAACATGTTATTTAAGATGTTTTCTATGTCATTTTTCAGTTAATTGACACAAAACCATAAACACCCCTAACTGTGATGGCTTGAACCATTACTTGTATTAATCTAAAACGATGTATTTAATTCACATAAATGGATGTTTATATGCGTTTACTACTTCAGTGACAATGGGCAGGCAGGCTCCGTTTCTGAGGAGGATACTGAGACTGGCGAGGATTTAGAATCTTTTGTTTCGCATAACCTGTAACATACTATGTTTTTTCTTAACGACTGGCTTCTGTGAAATGTTTCGTGTTAAGAGAGTTCAGTAGAACTTGGCTGCTGCTTCTCTTGACACACACTCAAACTCCTCATAGCGATCATACCTCTATTCCCTCACATCCGAAATCATACTGTACCTGCTCTCAGGATTAATTGAGATCCACAATTCAAGTCGGTTGATGGTGGTGCATAATAATTCCCATGATCCTTTGCATGAACTACATTTACATTCTTAGTATTATTGACATCAGTAATCTCTTGCAGGCATTGTACACATCTGATTTTGATGGAGATTAGATATAAACATTCTATAAAAGTTATTAAAAGGGATAGTCATGTTATACTTACCCTCATGAAGACTAAAGGTTGGGATAATTTTTTTGAGTAATGTGTACATTTTTAGAGTTAAAGGCAAAACCAAAATCCATTTTAATAAGCGATTGGCACCAAGTGGACAGACTTCCTCTAATAAGTAGATAAAAACACCCAAATACCTCCATACTGCTCGTTTGTAATGTCCATATTTTAATGAAGATGAGAAGAATATTTCCGAAAAAAAAAAAAAAAAGTCTATATTTTACATTTGTGGCAGACATTTAAACAATAACAAGTGGCGTAAACCTGAACTACTGGTGAAGTAAATATGGCGCTCCAGTGTAGACAGTAGATTACATGCGCTCTGGGAGCGCTCGCCATATTTACCCAGAGTACTTTGAGGTATATGGATGTTTTTAAGTGTCTTTTGGAGAAAGAAGAACCAGAGCATCAGTCGCTACCTTAAAATGAACATACATTTTTGCCTATAACTATAAAGGAACAGATTACTCTGAAAAATATTTGAAAATAATCCCAAGCCTTCGTTGGCAAGTAGAAAATGAGTGATACATTTGAATTTTGATTGAACTATCCCTTTAAGTAAAATATCAAATATATCTGATGGTAATTGCAATTTCAAATATCAGTTAAAAAACAATTGACAAACTTAAATATACTGAAAAAAATATTGGATAAAATCTGGTGACATAAACTGTTTAAAACTATGGTATGTGTATATGTATTTTCTGTTTGTATGATCAATGTTGTTGACTTGAGTATATCAATTTAGGAAACATAAATCTCCCATTCTTAGCAAACGTCTTCCTGGTGTGACAGTGGGTTTACCATTCACAGTTCGCCGAAACTGAGAACTCAGCGCAGTCACCAAAGTCTGAACCTCCGAGTCCACGTAGGTCTGGAATGAAACGGAATGTAAAAAAAAAGCAGAAAGAAATTATGCTCTTTTCAATAGTGACACGATTTCAAGTCCTGATGTGAATGTAGAATGACTGACACCTAGTGGTCAACCAGTATATAAAAAATGCTGGAAATTTTAACTGTAAGTAAGTAAGTAAGTAAATAATATTTATTTATATAACTGTGCCTCCATCACACTCCTGGAGTAAATACTGTATGTAAATATGTGTTTAATAAAGCAGTACGATGTCGTTTAAATGTAATGCATTAGTAAAAAGTAAATAGATTATTAATAGGCGAGTTGTAAAGAATGTTGTCACCCGAAAGGCTGTACCAGCTGGATGCCGGTTTACTGGGTAGTACCCTGCATCCTGTGAAGGAGATGGTTAGACATGGGAAATATAATTTAGTAATGTAATTAGACACATGAATTAAGAGAGCAGCAATTCTCTAATTATTCTAGCAAGTGAAGGCAAATGACGTACGGGCACTAACCTCATGGTAATTTGGGGCATTTATGTAGCCCACTGGAACCTGTGGGGTCACGTACTCGCCACAGTGGAACATCTGGTAGACACGAGTACAGGTCAAATTTCAAAGGATACTTTTAAGAAATGTTTTATATAACTTCAGAGTGCATCGGTGCATGATACAAATATGTAAGAAGTGTCTGAATCGGTAGATTCAAGGTGCATCAGATTTGATTTACAGGTGTATTCACGATACATCTGGCTCTAGACTCTTTGAATGGAAAAATGCAATGGTTGTATGGATGTTCCGAGGAACCCTAAATGCATATTTGATGCCCTTAAAAAAGACATGTGGTTCAAAGACAATGCAGTGAAGTAGGTGTTGGGAGGATATACAAAAGTATTGTTTAGTTATGGTTGTAGTAAAGTTTTTTGCTTACATCTAAAAACAGAAAGAAAGTGTTGACATGTTACAATATTGATATTTATCTAAATATTTCCATTGTTATTGCTGTGAATACATTTGAGTGAAATACAGAGAGTAAATTAGTATATTAATCTCCACCCTCAGGGGTGGTGATTAATATCCGAACTTCAGAGCCATCTTTATTTTTTTTATGATTTCCATAACATCCAGCCAAGCGGAGGTAACTATTCATGTATCATCACCTGATTGCAGACTCCATCAACCACAGGGGCGTGCACGGGTACAGGGGCTGGCATCGGGGGAGGGCACCATGGCCAGTAAACACACTGTGGTGCCCTGGCCCAAAACGACGAGCCCATAACATTAGAAGACATGAATCTTGAAACTAAATAAAAGGATTTTGATGGAGTTATTTAAAAAGAATATACAAATAACATCAGATTGAAAGGTTCTTACCCTGCTGCCTTTTTTTCATGATGGCAGGCCCCAATTTCAGTCGTCTACCGTTAAAACGAATTTGTTTCTGTAGAAAATCAAACAAGTTGTTGACCACAAAAAAACAGATTTATATATATATATATATATATATATATATATATTCAGGTGATAAATTGAACTACTTGAATACAATTTCAGCTCTATGAAACTTTAGAACTTCATGTCACTTACATCCACAATTGAATCAATGTTGATGTCTTCTTCAAAGTACACAAATCCATACCTTTGAGGAATAAAAGAAATAGAATTATGACTGGAAATACCTTTACCAAATCCAAACGGAAAACATTCACCTCACCCAAACAACAACTCACCCTTTGCAGGTTCCCCCATAGTTTGTTATAATTTTTACTTCTTTGATGGGTCCATATTGTTTGAAGAATTCCCCCACTTCTTGTTCGTCCACCTAAAGGTTTTAAAAAGAAAAAGACATTGAAAACAGACCTGGTCACATATCATAAAAACCTCAGAAAATAAATTCACTATAAGCTTTATCCAGAAAGCTTAAACATCATGTCCATGTCTACATATTTATAGTAAGTAAGTAAGTAATGGTTATTTCTAAAGCGTCTTTCCAGACCAGGGTCAAAAAGCACTTAAACAATCAAAAACAAAATATATATATATAGTTAAAATATATACTTTAAATGGCCAAGACATATAAGACAAACACATGAGTCTCAGAAAATCAGGGGAAAGCCTGGATAAATAAAAGTGTCTTAAGATGTTTCTTGAAGGAGTCAGTAGATCATCAAACACAGAGAGAGAGGAAGATCATTCCAAAGCTTAGGAGCAACAGCCTGGAAGGATTTCTCTCCTCTGGTCCGGAACCGTGTGCACAGAACCATCAGTAGATTCTGATCCACAGACCTCAGAGCCAGAGCTGGGGTTTAAGTCTGGATCAGATCAGTGATGTAAGGAGGAGCCTGACCATGAATAGATCTCAAAGTAAGAACCAGAATTTTAAAATTTATACTGAAAGAAACTGTAAGCCAGTGAAGAGTTTTAAGGATCGGAGAAATGTGAGTTCTTCTACTACAGTTGGTCAGAATTTTAGCTGCAGAGTTTTGTATTAACTGCAAGCGAGACAGCTCCTTCTTGTTTAAACACGAAAATAAACTGTTACGATAGTCTAAACGAGAAGACAGAAACACATGGATTACAAACTCCAGATCATGTTGTGACATCACTTTCTTAAGTTTAGAGATTTTTCTCAATTTAAGGAAACAGTTTCTTGTCAGTTTTCTGCAGTGTTGAGCTAGAGACATATCTTTGTCAAATACAACAAACAGGTTTCTCAAACTAAGTTTGTTGGATTGTATTTGTTCTTTTGAAGACACATTATCTAAAAAAACAAATACATGTATTATTAGATATCACAAAGTGCTATTAAATTATGTTTTACCATTATAATTAGATTTTTTAAAGAGCTAAACAGATGCATACATTACATTACATATTTGGAAATTGATATCAAAATGTTTTGTTTGAATGTGGCAAAAATCAACTTATTTAGATGATAGATAGGTATCCTCTTAGGAAGATGTGGAGAAAAGTATTTTGTATTATTGATACAATATTTGTTAAGCACTATAAAAAAAAGAGTTTAGAGTGTACATGAATTACTTGGGTGACACAATACGGACAATCTGACCAAGTCTGCCTTATCTTTACAAGACAAAAAAATGTCTTACCTCCATGCCAAGGCCGCCAACAAAGATGGCGTTAGGAGTGACCTTCCCCTCTGGCAAGATGAAACCATTGGGCAACTCCATTGGGGGGTACGGGTATCTGTCGTGGAAAACATGATAGTCCTGAAGGAAAATAATACAATGATTATTTATCATACATTATCCAATATAATTAACAGAAAGTGTAATGTATTCCATATACTAGTAAAACTCATCATTCACCATTAAACATTTTAAGCTAAACTAACTGATATTATTTTTATTATTGTCTTAGTCAGGAAAAATATTACAAAATGTTAAGTCTTTCAATAAATAATGTAACATTTAATAATATTATAAGAGTATTGGGAGAGGAGCAAGATACTTACCTAAATGTTAATATTGAGGTTTATACTATTTTTTAAAAATACACTTAAAAAAAAAGGGCACATGCAATTCAATTGAATTTGAATTTGGCACATATGGATTCATGTAACATTAATGATTTACTAGCAATCACATATTTTTATAGTATAATATTAATATTATATTAATTTATTACTACATATTTGGATCGATTAAATTGTTGAAAGAAATTTATGTTTTTAACCCAAGCCTTCATTTTGATCATTTTCAATGAAGTCAGTGTTGGATATTCATAAAACTACATTTAAAAAAACAATAATATTTAACACACATTTTCCGCTTCGAATACATGATTTAACGATTAGTGACTCATTTAAGAAAAACATTCTAGTAGAGTCAAGTGGAATAACTCTTTATCAGTTATAAAAGTTTCCAGCAAGTATTTGAATTTTCATATCATCTCAAACTAAGCAGTAACAAGATGGACAGTCAAGTGGTAAAATGTCGCCGCTGACACTGTTTTTCAACCATGAGCTAACGATGTTTTCATAGCGTGACGTACCGAGAAAGATTTAACTTAACACCGCATACGAAGCTAACATGTTAAAAATTGGAAATAGATGTAGAAAACTTGAAGAAAATCCACGTGTCTTGTTTATTTGACTTTCGCTGCTTCATGATCGCAACACGAAACTTTTCGGCGCAAATCGCAGTAGCTAACAGCAGCAGCAGCAGCATGTCTCCAACAGCGACCGCGCGGATTTTATTTTCTTTAGGGAATCTCGCATACAAATCCGAATTTTCAAGGAAAACACTTTAAGTCTAAACTTACCATATTTGAAAGGAATTTTGCGAATTGCGTTGATGTTCAGCACGTTTCACTTCAGCGACAGTTAACATCGCACTTGGACACGCCCCTCAGGTCACGTGACACACGACCTATCATAGGTGAGTGATTCATATCATCACTGACTTTACTTTAGCTTCTTTCTTTTAGTATACATTGCGTTTGGTTTTTCTTAAGCAACACTGTCTGTTTATATTTCACGTTCCTTACCCTGTAATTTCATATTGATTTATTTATTTTTATTTAAACAAAACAAACCGGTATTAGATTGTTTTTTTCTGTCTATAAGACAGATTTTTTTTCTTTCAAATGTATGTTTCTTATTTATTTAAGAGTTTATCCATATGGTAAATTATGCATGTATTGTTGTCCTTTTATTTTATTTTTTGGAATAAATAAAAATGACATTCCTCTTCATCGTTCATAGTAAAAGTCCAAAAGGGAAACTCTGCCTTATCTTAGATACTTATCAACGTGCCATGGACATGCTCTAACCCAGTGGTGCTCACACTTTTTCGGTTTGCGAGCTACTTTTCTAATGATCAAGTTCAAAAGATGTACCTTCATCAAATTTGCTCAACGTAAGTAATTACATACTTCACTAAGATGACTTGCACTGAATGAAATGAATGGACTGATAATCAGTCATGATGGAAGGATGTGTGGATTTAATCATCTTCATAAAAATACTGACATACATAAATAACTAGAGTCAGTCAGTGAGGAGCATATTTCCTCATTAGAAGATACTTTTCCTCTGAGAGTAACAAAAATGTCCATGAGACCTGGTCTTAAGCTCAGTGTCAGCCTGTGTTAAATCTCATCCTCCACTGCAGACAAGTTCAGACACGTATATACTAAACATTTCATTGATTTCCTACTAAAAATGGTCATTCATTCGAACCCAAATGGTGCACAAAAAATATTCATGTGTAAGAATCTGTGCTTGACACGAATTCAAGCCCTTTTCCTTTGTTCATCAAAATCAACAAATAATTCGGACGGGTTCATCCCTTTCCATGCCTCCATTTCAATATGTCGATCATATTTAAATGAAGCACAAGACTTAAATTTCTCCATTTCTGTGATCATGAAAAAACAAAAACAAATGAAAACATGAATTCAAACTAACAGTTTATATTTGTTAATTTTAAACATGTCTGATATGAATCACACAAGTGGATTATTTAAAATGTAAAACATCTTCAGACGAAGTTTAACGAGAATAGAAACTGTTAACCAGTAACTTATCATCATCATCATCGCTTTGTCTGATCGTCTCTGACGTCATTAGAATGTGTGGCTCACCTGCAACTGTTTAACGTGTTTGGGTTTCAGCGTATTCTTATTATATTCGTGAGATAAAGGTCATTTACAAATAGTCATCATGTGATGTTGTATTAATACACGTGTGTTTTAAGGACGCGATCACAAAAGGTTGGAACCTGCAGCTTGACTTTGATGGAACTGACGTCATGTTTCTGTGACTCTCGTAGCGATCAAACGCGCATTATTTTGTTCGATATATATATATATATTTTTTTAAACAAGCTTATAATTCTATATCGTTTTTTTGAATTGCGTAAAATGACTGTCGCACGTTTTGCTCTTTTTATTCTCGATTCATATGAACTTTGCCATGCGTTCAGTGGAAGAGGCGGGAGCTCTGATTGGCTGCTGTGCATGTCAATCAAATTGTCAACCAATCGGCGCAATAATTATTTGATTGACATGCACAGCAGCGAATCAGAGCTCTCTTTACTATTTTCTCATATCATATTTTATTAAATCACGCGATCTACTCGCAACAGCTTCGCGATCGACCGGTAGATCGCGATCGACGCATTGCCCACACCTGCTCTAACCTGATCAGTATTATTTAAGTTCTCTTCCATCCTCTTAAACTAATACTAACGTTAAAGCCATACGCTCGTCCCACTAAAAGTTATCTTCAAAGTTATTAAAGTGAATCCTGGCTTAAGCTTCCAGGGCCATAATTAAAAAATGTGTAAACCAACATTAGTTTTAGACCCAATCATTTTAAAAATGTAAAACATATGTGTGTATTATGTTAATATAAGTGTTAATATAAATTACTTACTTACTTACTTACTATTTAATCTGTAATTACAATAGGCACTATTTATCTGGAGGATTCATGTTTCATACTAATTGTGTCATGTATTTATTAAAATACATGTTTTTTTTAACAATTTCATTTGTATGGACCCATATCATAACAATATTTTGTTTAATACATTTTTATTTTTATTTTTAAACTGTATAGTTCTTAGTTTTTGAACACACTAATTGGTACTCATGACTTCCACCCTCAGGCTTGTTCAGGCAGCAGATTCCTATAATAGTGTTTTCACACATCGGACGCTAGATGCCAGCAGACCATTGACTGACTTGGTACTACCCTACCCTGTAGTCATAGTTCTCTCTTTGGTGTAGGACTCGTTGAAATCGTTTTTTAAAATATCATAATATCATCACATCCTTTCCAATGTACACTGAAATATTTAACACATATTATTATATCACAATTATAAAATAGGGGAGGCCAGATGGTTTGGACATGCAGTGACAGGGAACATGTAGGAAATAAAGATGTCAGATACAGGACTGTTCTAATGCAGGATTTGTATTTTTTTGGCCGCCTGATTTGATTGATCATGTAACATTTTCAAATATGGTATTATTTTAATCCCTTTTTTTTCAAAAGTTATTTTAATTTCACACCTCTTATAATGTAATTATTTAACACATTATTTTGACTTAATTTCTGTATAATACAATCTGAAATGCAATTCAAGTGGACAACAACATCTTCTACTTCTAATATCTTCTCATACTATTACCTGATCATATTGACCTACTCATTTTCATGTCTCAATCAATTCTTAAATGTAATATGTTACATATTTTTGACTGGGATTTGGTTTATCTGCTGGCCTTAAGGACAAGGTTAAGGTGAACTTTGAATATTCTGCAATGACGCCCAGGAGAAGTGCAGGAGCTAATATTAGTTTGCCTGGAATGGATGGTACTCTGGCATTCTTCCCTGAGATGCATCACAATAATAAAAACCCTTGAGCAAAAACCATTACACTGCTTCATTATAAATCTTCGAAGGACTGGAAAATAGCTACCAGAATAATACAGATGTATTTTAAATAGGCAGCATTATTGACATTTTGTGATTTACTGCTCTATAATATAGAGAGAATTAGAATTGTAGCTTTAACTTTAATTTCAAAGATATTTTCACTGGAGCTGCTGAAATTGAAAAGTATTCAAATGTTGTTTTTTTTGTATATGGTTTAAACTATTCGATTCTTAATGGGAGAAGAATGGCACCTTAAGTCATCGTTTAGAAAGATTACTGAAAAGGTCTTTATTTCAATTTCTTTACATGGATATTACTATGGGTGGCAGTCACAAACTCCCTTATAATTAATGTTATAAACATTAAAACGCAACTTTTATTACAATGGAAAGCAAAGTGTAAATTGAGTGAATTACTATATAGAATAAATTATTCAATTGTTTTGTGCCTTATAGAAACAGAATCACATGACAAAAATAATTGTGGAAAAGGCATAAATTATGGATATAAATTGAAATTATTATAGATATGATAGACAGTTGTAAATCCCAGGCGCATATTTTCAAAATAAAATGAACGATCATCGTTGATATACTGTATATATATATATATTTTTTTTTTAAAGTAAATAACACAATAATAATTGTACTTGTTTTCCATGTACACATTAATCCTCACAGCACAATTTAAAAAAAAGAGCCCTCCTTCAGTAGCGGATTAGGACTTCATTTGTCTGCAGCAGCTGACATGAGGAACCAGCGAGGAAACGCTCCTCGGTGCCCTGAACGCATCAGCACGTCCAGATGTGAGGGGTGTAAGACAGGGAGGTGTGTCGCTCCCAGCTGTCTCCCAGCTGTGCCTCGTCCTGTCTGCCGTCCCCGGGAGAGCGTGTGACCGACGGAGGAAGTTTGTATTCGCCAGTGCTTGACGCCGCATGGTCGCCGGTTCATCGTGTCACATGATGGCGGGCTTTTCTCCGTGTCTGTGGAGCCTGTGAGGGACCGAGTGACCGCACGAGTATGGCCGAGGCAGGCGAGAGGAGAGGCGGCTCCGGTCCACCGGTTGCTCCGGGTGTGAGAAGGGGAGCGAGCCAGGAGGTGAGCCGAGCAGAGCCGGTGTCAAACGGGAGCTGCAGCGACAGGAGCGCGAGCGTACAAGTGGACTCCCCGAGCAAACAGATCCCTCGCAGGAGCAGTCTGATCAAGGTAGGCCAGCAGCTCCTCCACGACCTTCTCGTCCCAGTCCAGGGATGGAGATGGATCATTCCATTATTGTAAAGTTGAACAACTTGAAGTTGTACTTTGTATGTTGGTGTTGGTACCACCGAGGAACCCTAGAGTCTAAAGATGTTTGCTGGTTCAAAACATCTCTCCATAGATATTTACACCTTCAGATAAACTGATTTTTGGTTGTTTTTAATCCTCTAAAAGTGTAAAAAGATGTGGTCTTAAATATAACTCCCGCCCTTATTTCCATGATGGCACAAACAAGATCCACATCTTAAACATCACATTTAGAAAAGTAGTTTTTGCCCCTAAGTTGATGCAGTATACCGAGATACTTCACTCTTGCACTGATCAAATTCTATTGTAGAAAAACATCAAATATTTATTGTGCATCATAAACTCACTTTAAAGTGAACTTGTCTTCCATTAGCACCTCAGATAAACCGACCAAAACGGCCCATTCGGTCTGTGAAAGATTTTTTAGCAGGACGTGTTCCCAGGTGCTATCACATGCTGTTCACTCCGTACTAAAGGTCAGACAGAAAAATCACTTACAACTAACCATCGCTTCCAAGGATTTGTGTACTAGAATTCAGCAACAACAAACAATAGGCGGAGAATTGTTATGATATGATGATCTTTTGTCCTTTATTATTGTTATTTATTTATTTACCAAAATTGTTTCATTATATTTTACTTCATATAATTGCATTTTGAATGTTTTAACAGTAAAGTCTACTTTTATTTTAAGATGGCAGTTAACCTTGTAATAACTCTTATTTTTATTTGTTGTCATGTAAAACCACGAGTTAGAGAGTTCCTCGGATTCACCAGTTGAGCGGCACGTGTTTTTTTTGTTCCAGCCCTCAACTCAAGTTACTTTTCTTTTGGGAGTTGTGCTCATTTAATGGAGATTATTTTTCTAATAAACACCACGTCGTCTTTATTTATTTTACTCCACATCGACCAAAAGCATTTCTCAAAAAGTGTTTTGCTGAAGAGAACTGTCTACTTGACATTGACTGATATTATTGTGGAAAAAACCACTGCACTCTTGCAAGATATTCTAACAGAGAAACATGAAAACAAATTAAAAGAAAATCTAAACAATAGAAGTTAATTTCCATTCGTTTTTTTATTTTGATGTATAGATTTTTTTTTTATTCCTAATGGTAACCTTTTAATATCAGTTTTTTTTCAAGATTGAAGCTTTAGTTCATCTTTGAAGCTGCAATGCTGAAAGATAAGAATAAAGAATACACTGAACCTTTTCGATTGGCAGTGTTTATCTTTGAATTAGGATGTAATCTTTGAATTAGGATGTAAAACTGCCTTTTGACTGGATGTGTACAACACTCTTCTCCTCAAGTGGACACTTGATGAACTGCAGCTTAATGCACATCATTAGAAAAACATTGAACACAGTGACCTCTCGAATGCAGAATGATTACTCAAGTTATCATGTCAGACTCTGTCTAAACAGTGCCATCTTTAGTTTTAGCACCAACTCTCAAGGTCCGATTCTGCACATGGCTGTGCATCAGAGCATGGCTATCATGTGTCTCTCAGTGTGCATCGCGCTGCCAAGTATTCATTCCTGCCACACACCGGCTGCCACTTATTAGCACTCCATCAGAGAGATGAGAAGAAGAGAAGAGAAGCGACCTGCTGTAGTCGATGATGAGACCTTCAAACTGCACTGATGCCAGCTCAGAATACCAAGTTTCCTAGAAACGTGAACGTTAGATGTGTAATTTAGGTCATTTTTACTAAAGCTTGCATTTTCTATCGAAGCAAGAAGTGTTCATCAAAGATACGATGGAATAAAGATACATGCCTGACAGGAAATATATTTGTAGGTTACCTGTTTGGATCTTAACTTTGATCAAATATTTAGCTGCTGTAGTGCATTATGGAACTTTTCCAATTGTATGTAGAAGCGCTCACCTCACAACACATTTTTAATGAACATTGACACCGATGGGATCATAAAATTACGTAAATCTTGGGACTATGTATGAAACGATCAGTCCAACCAATGAAGTATGAGCCTTACATACAGTACTTACTGTACCGTTGTGTTTTCTCTTCATCCACAATCCACATATTTATTACCACATATATAAATTGTCATACTTATTTGGACTGTCAAGTGCTAGAAAAACATAGGATTGACCTGTGAGGTAGTGCTTGATAGGCTGACCTGATGTTAACAACCCATGAAGGGAGATTATTTTATTAATCAGTTTAAAGGTTGAAAAGCCTTATCTCTCTGCTCACTACATGCTCGCTTTGAGCAGGAATTTACACGATTTGACATGGAGTTGCACATTTATAAATGTGATTTTAATAGTGTGCTTATAAATTCAAGATGTTGTTATGTTTCTTATGCCAAACACAGCAAGCAATTATCCCTTTTGACTCTGCTTTACAAAATAGCTTCAATTTTTATGTCCTTTTTTTCAATGTTGCCAGGGAAATATTGAAGATGTATATCCAATTTTAGCTAAACATCTTCATATATTTTTATTAAGATAATAGCCACATCAACAATATTTTGCTGTACAGGAATCTTCAGTTTAGTTGTGTTCTTTGTGATCGTGTTGACACTTCTCAGCGTTCAAAAAATGAACTCTTCTCAGTTTGATGTGAATCCAAACAGACGTGAAAAAAAGCTGTTTTTCTCCCCACCAAAGTTGCTGCATGTGACTGCATGATCATCTTAACACAAAGGAGTCATAGTATTTTTTTTTTCTTCCTGATCAGTCAGGAAAGAAGCCAGTTGGCCAATTTCCTCGCACGGTTCATGTTGCAATATTGCGATTAAGTCATGAGATGGTTGCTGATGCTCTCAGTAGCTCCTCACAATCACTGGAACACAAGCGAAAGTTTCTCACCTTTTTTTGCCCACACAAGTACACACAAGTACACACACGCACACGCGTATACAGGCACAGAAAGTATGTGACCTTGTTGAATAAAAAAAAAATCCACTCAAAATGTTCAACTACTGATGAACTGTGTGTTGTCATTGAAAGTTAACACTGAAACAGGAAGCATCTGATTGGTTAGCTCAGGAGGAAGTTGCTGGTATAATCCCTGTAAGGAGATCTACTGTTAGTTGCTTTCAATAAAAGGATCTGCCAAAAGACGTTAGTGATTCTTTTTTTTGATACCTCTGAGTCTGAATTGTATTTTATTTATTATCATAATATTTATAATTTTAATAGGTATCTTTCTCCCTTCCTTTGCTCCTCTGTTAATTTGCATATATCTTAGTGAATCATCTACAAACTGTGGTTCAAGTCAAGTTCTTTTATTGTCAAATATGCATGTATTAAGACATACAGCATAAATGAAATTGTGGTCCAATCTGACGCATATGAAAACTATAAAAAATTACAATTTCAATAAAGCTAAATGCTGTAACAAATCATTTGACTATGTGACATGGATTATTCTGATGTGACAAAACATTTAAACCATTTGTAAGAATTAATAGTTCAATATATTAATGAAGAATAATAAAAAAAAAATGATAAGCATATATGTATAAGAAATGTTTTAGGTGAATTTCCGTAAAAAAAAAAAACCGAGGTGAAAATCACCAGAAAAAAATAGGTAAATGTAGATAAAAATAACTTTAAAAAGTTTAGTTGGTGAAAGCAACGAATAAGTTCTGCTCTTTGATTTACAATAAAAAAAAGGTATTTGGAGCTTAAATCATTTTTTACTTCTTTTGTCTTTCAACATAAGTCAATAATCTGCTGAGGTTCATTTAAAGCATGATAATGCAGTTTTCACAGTTTGTGTGTCTGCATGCCATCGCTGCAGATCTTAAGCGCTGCTGGTTTTTGAAAGAGATGTAGAATCATTGGCAGGGAGATAGGCATCAGGTGCTCTCTATCTATTGCACTACACACACACAAACCCACACAAATGCGAACAAATCTCACCCTGAAGGCAAGAATATCAGCATTCAAGCTGTGAAACACTTATATAAAGAATCTTTGAACAGCTTGTCATTGACTTAATAATGAAAACAATAAAGCTGGCCTCTGTTTGAATACTAGAAAAACAGTCCACGTAACATATGACCACCATTCATTCAACTTTATGTCAAGACACGTGAATTTTTCTCAACTTCGACAAAAGTAATCTGTTTGCAAAAAGGAGAAAATATTGTCAGTTAAAGCAAAAATAAGTGACTGTTCACAGCATAAAGACAGTTTAATCTGATTAATAAATGAATCATAATTTTGATTTTGATACCTCATCCTTAAAAGCACATCTACTTTAAAGTCAAGGTCAAAAGTGGTGGAACTTGCAAACGCTTTTACGCACTATAGTTCTGATTGATCTGTTATTCCGTTTCAAGATTCCCCATTGTCTTATTTTGAAGTTCTTCCTGTTAGTTTAAATAATTTAGCACCTCTACCTCTGTTATCTTAAGTGTCATCACTTCTTTGCACCATGTCACTCTTATTTTTTTATTCCATCATTCCATTCCAATCTAACCAAGCTCAAATCTGGTTCTTTCAAGGTTATTTGCCCCCCATTCTGATTCCTTTGGACCATGAACACATAAGATTGATGATTTCACATGGTTAACTTACCCACCGATTGATGATTTTAATGTTGTATACCAAACCCTTACTGCAGGACTTGACAATAGTTATGAAGATATGCACCAGAAATGTTTAGTAGTAAAAAATATTCTTTACACTTTTAAACAAATGTAACACGTTCTATGGCAAAATCATTCTTTTTTTTTTGTTAAGATTAAAATGTATCTTAGTACACAATACACACAACATAATGATATGGCAAATACACTTGTTAGGGGTCTCAATATGTGCTTGGTTATACTGTTTGATTTGTTGTTAAATAGTTAATTGCAAGTTAAGAGCCAACCTTCCAGTGTCTTGCCAAGCGACCACACAAGACAACCCGGCAGCAAGACAAAACTGAACTAGCTACAAGCTGGTGCAAGCCAACTGCATTCTCGGCTCCCCATCAACTTCAACAAAGGCTTCCTGTCAAGTTGTCAACACTTTGAATGTAATTTCATCTGATTTCTCATAAATGTCTTGTTTCATAACATTTTTAAAGAAGGCTGCGAGAGGATGCAGATGACATGGGCTAAAACAAACCCAAAAAAGTATTGTATGCTCTCAACCATGTTAGAGAAACACTGGGTCAGTTAATGCATATGTATGTATACAACACCAGAGCACATGTATTTAAAGTATATGTGCTCTAGCTCGAGACGAGACCAGCAACCTATCCAGATGGTCCTCTTAAACTAGTACTTCCGGTCGTTACGATGGGATCACAGCGCATTAAAAAAACAGCCACACATACATGCCCCTACAGGAAGGTTACAAGTTAGTCATTTGTTCTACGTTCTTGTTTGCTTGCTTGTGTACCTGTAATAATTCAGAGGCAGGAACATTTGTCAGAGATTTCAACACGTAGCTGGAAGGGTCGAAAAGTCTCGAGCCCAATGTTTACATCGTCATTCATTTTTCAACAATCACCCACTGTATAACCATGGAAACACAACACAACCTCACTTATTTTGAGACAGAATTGAAACAAAATTGAAAACGAAAACTTTGCAACTATATATCAAGTCAAACTGTGTATTTAACTTGACGAAAATCTATAAACCCTCAAGGAAGTTGGAAAAAAAAATCTGCTGCAAATGATTTCCTGCAGGGTCACCACAATTTCTCTTGAACACGAATCCTGCACTTTGATTCGGCAATACCATGACTCAACCACATGTACTTCCTCAGGGTTGTTTACCTCTCGTGTCCTTTCCACTGCTGCAGTCATGTTAGCGTGCAACTCAACTTGACAGAGCTAGCTTAGGGAGTAGCACACATGTGTTGAACTAACAACATGCTGTTACAGGGCAAATGCCTTTTCCTTCATTCAGACATCAATCACCATCCATTGTTGCTGTTAAATAAAGGTCGTGCAAAGGTTATTATACTTGGTCAATGCACTAGGGGAAAGGTTTTGTACCATTTACAAGACCATGCAGGGTATAGTCTAATGATCACATTCAAGGATATATATTCATTTTCATAATTTTCTTTAGTTATGATAACATACTGGTTTGTAAATGGTTAAAGAGTTCATATTGGTTAAAGTTCTAAGAAAGACTTTCAAATAAGCCAGTTACGAGAACAACGACCAATTGTATTGCAGTAAATGTTGTGTTTAAGGACAACTACATATGCTTAAAGAATCTTCCAATTAGTTACAATTGCGTTGTTCATTTGATTAAATATGTTTCCAATTCAATGAAACTCATAGTAAAGCTTTACAACCCTCTTGAATGTTGTCTATTTTGGAAAAGGAAACCTAAAGGAAAAGCTAAATTCTGACATCACAGATCCTTTCTAGTTTGATTATAATTTAGATAACTGAAAAGTTGTGTGTGGATTTCTAGATATTCTCAGGACTGGATATACAGTAAAGTGCCTAACTAACACTTCTGGGTTTAGGAAGCTTTTGTAGGTTTCATAATTCACTTGTATGGCTTCTAACAGCTCTTTCTCTTGAACCCAACTCTGTTCAGAACTAGTGAGAAATAGTAAAACTTGTCTTTGTAAAACAAATTATTTTATTTCCGTGTGACTGCAGTGAGACAATGTGTGTTCTTTTTTACATGTTTTGGAATGTGGGTTGGTTTAATAATTAGAGCTTTGAGAACTCTTGCTGACCCAACTACTTTGTGTTGTTTGAGTGAAAATCCTGGCGGTGAAGAACATTTTGTTCAAAATCATGAACGTAAGGTTAACACAAAATAGCAAAATATTAGTTAGACAGATGCATTGATTCAATACATTTTGACCTCAAACCACGCAAGATGCTGAAGAGTCAAGAGAATCACTAACACAAACTAACCCAATGGTTAGGACTTGTCTTTAATTCAGTTCAGATTTAATGTCACAGAGGAAGGTGTCCATGTATTTAAACATGTGTAACTATGAATAGAATTTGAAGTCACGTAGAAAAGTGTTCTAGGATTTAAGGTTCTTAAAAATGACTATGCACACATCTCACTTTTGCTCCTGCTTGACTGAGATATTGGCTGCAAAACTAACTATAGACTCGCGGGGCTGTGAGGCGGGACCTGTTGGAACTTGACAGCCACTTCGACCAATCAGAGTGTTCGCTCTTGGACAGCCTGGCGGTGCTCTGGAGAGCAGGCTTGTGCATTGTTTTCACACTGCAAGTTTTTGAGCCAAAAGGGCTTTGGCTAAAGCCTTAGTCATCCTCCATCCACAGTTGTGTCTTGATAACGTGGTGTAATTTCTACAGACATTTTTAAAATAACATTATATTGTTTCCTATTTTCATTTCAAAATAGCAACCTATTTCCTCTGTTAAGTTTGGTCACAGTGGAACATTTTTATGTGTAAACCATGAGTCCACGTTTCTCCTTTTAAGGGGGCTCACATCCGAACTGTGACTCTACAGAGACGAGAGTGTTAGAGGTTGTCGAGCTCGGAGCAAACGGCTGCATTCTTTGTTGCCAAAGCAGCAGCAGTGTACTTTGAGATATTTTCATTACAATAGGACAATTTCTCTGGGTGTTCATGGGGATAGTTTTGTGTTTTCAATTGACAAGACGTGCCAGCTACAGGCACTCAGACTTTAAGGACACTTGTGGTTTGTCGAGGAAAGAGACCATATATTTAGGGGGCTTTTTGTCTTTTAACTGTCAAAATGAATTTTCATGGGCAATTGTATTTCCTCATAGACTACATTCAATTTTGTGACGGTTGTGAGTGACCATCAATCCAGAGGAGACGAGCGAAGGTCCAAAATATGATGTCGCAACAGAAAAAAAGACAAGGGGAAAAAAGGAGGGGAAAGTATTAAAAACATAAAATAAACGTATTTATAAACTGACTATTAAGAAAGATCCCAAACTCACCTTATTTACTTTAATGGGCAATAATATGTTCACCAAAAGGACAAAGAACTTGTTAATAAATTGTGCTAACAGTTAAACCAAATGAAATACAAAATCAAATGTGGAGATGTTAGTGTCGTACAGGGATGAATAAATACAGTCTAAGGGCAGCACTTTGCCTGTGTCTGCTTTTCATTAAATTAAAAACTCATCCATTTTGTGTCCTTTTCTGGGAGAAATTTGAGAAGTTTATTATCCTTATGCACATTCACCTTGGCTGCCTTTGTCTGACTAGAACTTGGAATAACCCTCACTTCTCCTTTACACTCCATCTATCAGTCCTCATTCATTCAAACGTCTCAAACTTGAGTCATTTTGATTCTACTCACTGAATTAAGAGTTATGCTGCCCCCCCGACGATGACTTCCAGAGCTGGCTTTGATCACATATCCACGAACCTCACAAGATCTTTTTTTTAAACCAGCAGATTTTGTTCCTGACGCAGCTTTTTGAGCTCATCACTCGGGAAAATTAATTGAAATCAGTGAAATCTGCAAGAAAGTAAAAGTGAGTTCTTATGTGTGTTTGGGGTTTAAAAAAGAGAAGCTGCCGTCTTTTTTGGGGTTAGCTGGGACTATCAGAACATGTGAAAGATAAGTATAATGATAGTGTAATAGCACTGCCATGCTTGTCATACTGTGTCAACATGTCCTATTCTTCCTTTTCTTCTTCTTCTTCTTTCTTTTCTTTTTCTTGTCATACTGTGTCAACATGTTTTTCTATGTGTTTTTCTTCTTCTATGTAGTCGACAATATTAGTTGAGCTCTGATAGATGTGTTCTCAAATATCATTTTGGAAGATGTTACTGTGGTTCACGAGGAAAGTGAAGTACATATTATCTTGGAAAACCCTCTGGCTAGTAAACTGGAGTGAGATTACTGCCACCGGTTTGAGCGAGTGTGTCTTCATTGTTGTACACATGTCATACGTGTGCTCTAGCTGTCATACACGCTCAACTTCACTAGTGCGCGCTCAACATTTTTCTGCTCAAATGTCTTGCGCGCTCGAAATAAATACAAGTAGATGTCTGCCACGAAGACAGGATTTCTCCACCAATCACAGGGAGCTACCTGAGGGAAGAAGGCGGGTCTTGCTGCAACTCATCTTCAGCTAGTTTATTAAAAGGAATTCAAATGTTTATTAAAATGTTTATTAAAATGGTTTATTAAAATGGCGCACGAAAACAACAGAAGCAATACACAGCCTCAAGTAAGTTATCATCATCACCAATCTGGTGAGAAAATGATCTAAATAAATAGTCTAATGGCGTGTAAGAAAGTCTAAATAGTCCAAGTTATTGGTTGTTGATTCAAAACTGATTGATATTTTGAGAAGACTCTCTATCAGCTGGTGTCTCAATAGGTTCTGTTGAGAAAAAAATGTGCCATTAATAAAGATAACAAGAAAAAAATAATTTTAATAATATAATTCATTGCAAAAATGGTGATGGTAAAATGCATTTGTGTCACTAGAGCAGATTTAAACATCAAAGTAAAAAATCGTTCCTGCTTAAATCCTTTGATATCAGAATCTATTGATTGATGGTGATATGTAGTTTAAGATCTTTAAACTCCTCACGATAAAACAAAGTTGATAATTTGGCATGAAATTATCTAAACTATCCCGGCAGTGCTTGAATGTTGTCATCTGATCGTTTATGCACGCAAGTATGATCAAGTAACTCGATACTCGTTCGGTTTCCGCTGGTATAAATATTGAATAGTTGAAATGTAAACATAACAAATATTGAATAATTTAAATTATTTCATTTATCTTTTCAATATCTGAAAAAATACATGTAAGCATTCAATATTCTGATGGCACTGATCTACTTCCATACACGTCCAAAAGACACAAACAGCTAACGACCTTTACAGCTTATAAACACATTTATAGCCTGGTTAAAAACAGCTTAAATCTTAAAATATAATTTCACTGTTTCAGGGGAATTTATTTTCTAACCTTTTGCCTTTTGATGATATTCCTGTTTATCAGTTTCCCTAATCTTTAATAAGGGGTGTGGTTGACTTCTCTATATCAGCCGTCGTAGCTTAACTCTTACCTCTGACAACCAAACTCCACCTCTTGCCCAGAGTCTGGACGCTTTGTTCAGAAATTGAAAAGTCAAACAAAGAGCCAACTGTAAGAAGCACTCGCTATCTGACCACGGACTGCTTGACATCAGCAAAACATCTTCATTTTGTTGGTGCTTTTACAATTATAAATGGTTTTACAAAGACATTTTTTGCTGTGATGAGATTTATGACTTACTTGTTGCTTTTTTCATTGGTAATGTCGTTTTTGATCGTTCTTAACCATGAGTTATTAAAAGGAATTATTAATAATTAATTTACTATCATTTTTTTTTATTTTTAAATAGTGCACTTGGTTCTAAAGCTATATCATTTAGTATAATAATAAGATTCTGGCAGGTCACCATGGTTTTGTTATTGTACTGGAAACACTATTCCGTTTATTCTGTGATGCCACCACAACATATTCCTGTGTTGCGTTTACAATATTTGCAATAAAAGATTCTGAATGTACATATGGTGGAAGACCAGGTCCAAAAGCAGGCTGAGAAAATCCGCATTGATGAAAAGTCAGTTGAAGGATATTTGTGCCACAAAAGTAAGAGATGTATAAATATGGAGATAGTTTTACTCAACTGTTTTCTTGTTTAAAGAGACTGAACAACAGTCTAATAAAACAGAATTGTATTCAATACTATCAAAGTATTTTATTAAACTTCATAAAACATGTATCTTTTAAGCTCATCTTCACATTTGGTTTCTTTCAGGAGAATGCTTCTATATTTTCCTTCTCTGCTGCTTTGACTTTTGCCACTCACCCGGTCTCACACCTTCAACAGGAAGTTGTTTTTGAGGGGGGGGGATTTGTTTCCTGTTACACAGCAGAGGAAGCATTAAAACCAAATTAGGCCGTTGCGTGTAAAACTTACTGAGAGAAGATGATCATGTCTCATTCACTAATTCTAAATATCATTTCTTTACTGCAGATAAGCTGCTGTGGAAGTTCCTGTATTTTATTTTTAGGACAAACGCAAAACACCAGTAAAACAGATAAGGATATAGGCATATAAACAAGTCATTATTAAATAGTATGTATTAGAGATACAAATATTTGAGGTAAGTACCTCAATCTTAAATGTAATGTAAAATGTAACTTGTTTGTTATCTATAGATTCTAATTGTTGAGAAGTTTCTGTCGAGATCAATCCAGTTCCTATTTGGGTTTCATGCACAATTCTGAAGAGGCTTATTATTCATATCTTTCCCCATGTGAATGCCTCCTCTGCTCCACTGTCCTGCCTCTGGGTGTCTCTGTGTATTTTTAGTGTTTCAGTGATCTCTCACTGTGTTCAATGAGGCTGCTGTTCTGTCCTTAACGATGTGGTCGGGGCATTTTACCCCGAACCATGTCCTCTCAGTTAAAAAAGGCTTTCCATTTATTTGTATCGGAGAGATAAGCGTCCGTGCAAAATGAGTTTGTCACAAGTCATACACAATTAAGGTAACAAGTCATCAAGGGACCTATGTAGTTGCTATTAATACCTCTTGTCAGCCACTACATTCGAGGGTCACAAAGATGGCGTCCCACACTTTTGCTTGCTTTATCTGAAAAATTCTTTGTTTGTTTTAATTTCATGTTCAAGCCTTGAATGGTCACGTCATCTTGAATTACCAACAATTACATTACCTGTCCTCTCCTGACAGGTCCAATGAAGCCTCTTAATTAGATTTAATCTGGACATTGAAATGTAAATAATTTAATAAAGCACCCACATATGTGCTTTCATCTCTTCTCCGTTCGGCTGACATCTGAGTGTTCCAAAGATCAAATGAATGGGCTCAGATAAAGCGACTCGGTTGATCTGAGCTCACTGTCATTGTAGAGGCATAGAATATAAATGCTACCGCCCGCCGCCTCCAACCGGTCAGGTATGATTAATGGTGTGATGGTGAAGGGCGAGGGCAAGCCAAGGCTTTTAGCGTGCTATAAAAACAATAACAGATTGGGCGTAGGAGTCTTAATGTAGTTTAAATAATCTGCATTTACATCTGGTTACATAAGACGCCACGTTTTTGTAATCCCTAGCCTCAAAGTGAGGCCTGGATATGAACATTGATATGACATTGTGTTGCTGCCACCGTGATGTACGTATTGAACCTTCACTTTTCATCAGTATCACTCATTCCTCTCCCTCTGCGTCAGGACGGGTCACGTGCAGGTCGAGAGAGGAAGAAGACGGTGTCCTTCAGCAGCAGCCTGTCGGAGAAGAAGATCAGCAGTGCTGCAGACTGTATCCACTCCATGGTGGGTCAACCATGTGACCAGTATTATTCAATATAATCTTTTGTCCTTGGATAAATAATAGGCTTATCAACATGACCCCTGAGTAAGCTTTAGTTGCCTTAGTAAAAATAGTTACATCTGTATATAAATGAATCATGAATAAAAAACCTAGTAGCTCTTCAAAGATTATCATACAGTTGTTCCTAAGATATAGATTCTCTTAGTAATTTTGATAAAATTAAGATAAAACAATAAAATAAATTAAACTTTTTTAAGCTTTCATGAAGAGGGATGGGTACCAATGCGACTGACTGCATTTTCAGTGCCTTATTTTTGTTTTGGATTATTCCATGATAAAAATGTTTTGGCTAAAATACAAACATTCAACATGTATTTAAAAATGTAGTTATAACAGTGGTACACACAATCGCACGCCACCTTCAGCACATAATTTAGCCCACAAATTATATTAATATAATAGTATTACTATGGAAACAAGTTCAAAGTTGATTCAAATTGTTCAGAAAAATCATTTCATTTAGTTTCAAAAGTACTAGTTTAGCAGCTGTATCGGATGAAACACGCCTACTACTAGATAAAAAAAGGGTAAATGGTCAAATGTAAACGGCCTAAAATAAATGAATAAGCGCTATTTTTAATTTGATATTTGAAGATTAAAATGTATAACTAAAAATAAATCCTATCAAGGATAATTGTTTTCTGACTATTGAGTGACTCTGATATGGATCTTACTCTTCCAATTACTCTTAAATGTACTATAACATGGTCTTTGTAATGATTCACAACATCATACAGGTATTGCTGTGTATTTAAATAATAATAATAATTTATATAGCACTTTTTTACAGTGGTTACAAAGTGCTTTACATAAAAGCAAACAACTACAGTTAAAAATGAAAATCGATTATAACAGCAGAGTAATAAATCAAGATAAAACAACACAAATTTAATTGAAGGAAAATATTACTACATAAAATGATAAACACTGAAAATAAAGTTGAGTAAAACACCTTTGATTCAACGTTTCAAAGTTGAGGTGCCCTGATGGAGAAGGCTCTGTCCCCTTTTTGATTGTAGCCTCGATAAATGATAATTTGTCTTCATTATAGTAGTTCTGATCCTGCCGAATATGTTTCCACAGATTTAAAACGCACCATTATTCTGCAGCTCAAAAGTGCATTTTTCTCTCCATATTTTACCTTTAAACAATGTTTCGCCTCTTTACACACCATCGTTCATACTGTGCCTCAGGTGGAGGGCATTGAGCTGAAGAAGGTGCGCTCTGGCTCTCGAGTGTACCAGCGTTACTACCTGCTAGACACCGGCCTGCAGGCGTTGTGCTGGGAGCCCTCGAAGAAGGAGTCGGATAAAGCCAGGATCGTTCTGCCCTCCATACGAGAAGTGAGTCTTTCTGAAGCCTTGCCTTGATGATGAGTCCATCCATTACTTCTGATCCATTTGTACAGAGGCAATGCAAATATTTGCAACAGTCAGACCTGTGGTCAATAGCAGATGGTGTGATTTTTATTGTCTGATGTTTTTTTTGCTTCTCCCAAGGTCCGCACCGGTCGTAACACAGAAACCTTCCGCACCAGTGGAGTTTATGAGCAGATTTCAGAGGACTGTGCGTTCTCCATCATCTATGGAGACTTATATGAGAGTTTGGACCTGGTGGCCAACACTGCTGAAGTGGCAAATATTTGGATCACAGGTCTAAGGTAGGAGACAAAAGCAACAAAAGGAAATATTCTTAAAAATAAAGCTAAAAACTCGAACACATACACCTACTTTAGGCAAGTTTGCTATCATCATTAATCACATTATAATACAATCGACTTAGATTCCATCAAATTGCTAACCAGAGGAAGATATTTGATACTCGTCACCATTTTTGTTACCGCAGTAATAAAAAAAACAAAATGCATTAAAAACTTTAAATGGATCATTTTACATACCTGAAAACGAGAAGTAGTTAATAAATAAAATAACTAAATAATAAGAATAATACAAAAACAAAAACCTAACTAAGCAAGACAATCAAAGCAATCTTCATCCTTTAAATTAAACGCAAAAAAACAACAACCCAAATATAGGTGATAACATAATTTGCCACTATTTAAACAGAGACCTGAGATCAATTTTCCATTGTTTCTTCAAACAGCAACGGTAGAATTGTCTTTAATTTCTTAGGTTGCAGGTTGATTTCTCTTTGCTTTAGTTTCTCGAACACGTTGTAGTCACATTAGCGAGCTTAAGGGTCATGTTTAACAACCCAATTTGTTAAGCATCAAAATTCAGCTATCATTGACAAAAGTTGCTTGTTAGCCGTTTGCTAATATCAAAACAACCAACATTAATGCGGTCTACGATCAATCATCAGTTTACTACAGGACTGTGAATGGATAAACAGCCTTTACTATCCTGTTGGCATTTTATAGTGTGAGACACAATAGCCTTTAAGGAAAACTAAACTCCATCTCTCCTGACTTACTAACATGTTTCAAATGTTGAAGTCTTTCTCTCCAAGATGTAGTAAGTCCCTCATAATGATTATATTTTGAAGTTATTCATTTATTAAGTCCACCCACATCTGTAGTCTTGGCAAATGAGAGGTTACGCGAGCAGAGGCCATTACGAAGTAATAATGGCTTCACTCTTCCTCCAGCCAGCTGTAATCACACCCCGCTTTATTTATACAAAGAGTTGCTTGAAGGTGGAGACCTCCGAAACGGTTGTAGCTGCGTGACATACTTTGATCCATGACCAATCACAGCAGAGTGGGTTTGGTTATAGTGAACAAGATTTTACCTCCAGAAAAACCTGTGGTTTTCAGTGGGCGGGGCTAATGCCCATTTTCTGATGTAAATATTTCAATTAAAAGAGAGTTTTGTGCAAACAGACATATACTGATGAGTCAACAAAAGCGGTCATACAACAATTTAAGATTCACTTAAATAAACACATTAGTTTCCCTTCATGCTAATTTCCACAGCACAGTCTTGTTAGTTAAGTGTAAAATCCAGACGTCTAAGACATTATCTGGTGCTTTAGTCAAAAACCGTGGCATCACTAATACACCAATGATTGCATGATGTCCTGATTAACTGCTTTGTCCTTCATTTAGCCCGGGTAAACAGGTCTGCACGATAATACATGTAAACCAATGAATCCGCCCTTATTCCAGTATCAACTGAAAGAAATGGATGAAAAACCAATTCATCCAGGAACAGATAATAGTTGGAGGAAGAGTTTGAGTTTTTTTTCTTGTGCGTTTAATCAAACGCACACAAACTCCAATTTATTTTGCAGCTCAGAGACACATGATACAGTAAGTAAGTAATTTATATTTGTAAACACTTTTCTAGACCAGGGTCACAAAGGGCTTAAACAATCAAAACGATACTCAATAAAATATATACTTAAAAGGTCAAGACAACACGTTCAATACATTCTGAGAAATTGTCAATATCAGCGGCTTTTGCAGTGAAGTAATGAGTGGTCGATGGTGATGAAAAATATGTTATTTTTAGGATGCCTTAATGAACCGGCTCTAGGGACTGTCAATTTATCGGTGTCTAGTGCGTCATCCTCACACCGCTGTAACATAACGTCATCGGGACCTAAGGGGGCTTCAACCTGACAGTGGAGTGGACTGTGTGTATAACTGAACAAATAAATATTGAATGTTTGGTCCAGACATACTGGAAAGCCTCTGGTGGGAGTGTGTGTGTTCAGTCAGAGCAAGTGTGAATGGAGATGCAGGAGGCTGAAGTTAAGATGTTGCTGGTGCTATATAAACTTTACCACTAGTGTGGTTCCATACTTTGTTACATAGACTGTTTAATGGAATAGATGTAGTATTTGGGATGTCACCCATCGGTAACCAAACTAGTGTTTTAAAGCCAAGCCGTGGTCCAGGGAAAGCATTATTTCTGATTAGCCAGACTCAAGAAACTGAGTTTTTGCGGGCTGAGCCAAATATGTCACTTGTAAACTGAAGCGCTTGTCTTGTTGTGCAAATTCAGAAAACAATTATAATGATGAATATAATCAAAAGAGAAATGTTGGGTAAAAAAGCAAAAATAATGTTTGTAGTTTACCAACATTTCAATAGGTGTTTGAGCACTGTGTACCACATAAAGTCAGCTCGAGGTCAGTACCAGGATGAGTACATGAAGCTTATAAGGTGCACTTTTATTTTTTTATAACATTAAATGATTTGAAGGTCACAGTATAATCTCTACACAAAGATATCTGAAGTATCTGGTATATTGTCTTAGATTACATACCAATTTAAAGTGGGTCTACAGAGATTTTTTTTTTTCTGATAACTTGTAGAAGGGCATTGCTGTAATGGGATTATGAGGTGTTTGCATGGAGACAAAACCCTCTAGTGATCATTTAGCCCAACTGTGTGCAACACATATAAAACAATGTTAACAAGCCTTGACTACATGTCTAAAAAAAATTGTAAGCTTTCCTGTCATTTATACTTCGGCTTCACTTTATAACCAGATGTTCCCCCTTGCCTCACAGTTGGTTAAACTGGTCCAAAAAAGCACTCCAGCCACCACGGTTGGGACACTACAAAATGAAATAAGTAAAGCATTACTTACACTACACTCTCTAAAATATCCTTCTCTCCTTGGCAGGTACCTGTTGAAATATGGGAAACATGCCTTTGACATGCTAGCTAACAGTCAAAACAGCCTCCGCCTTGCCTGGTTGAACAAGCTGTTTTCAACGGCTGCAAAATCCGACATTGATGAATGGATTTCCTTACCTTCGGCCATTAAGTTGGTCCAGGATGTGAACCCTGGTGTCAGCAGTGTGAAAGTGGAGCATAGATTCAAAGAACTTCAAAGAGTTCGGGAGAAGATGCTCAGTGTCGATAACGGACCAGAAGGAGAAGACATCGGTACAAACCAAGCCATCTCAGCCAGACAAGTCACCAAACAGGAGTTCATAGACGTCATCCATGATTTCTGCACACGTCCCGAGATTTACTTTCTGCTCGTGCAGTTCTCCAGCAACAAGGAGTTTCTGGATACCAAGGACCTGATGAAGTTCCTTGAGGCTGAGCAGGGTGTTGCACAGGTGGGTAGTACAGATTTCTCAAGTCTTCTCACATCTTTACCTGTATCACCAATGTCTTTTTCAGGTCAGTGAGGAAGCAAGCCTAGAGGTGATCCATTCCCATGAGCCGTCGGAAGAAGGCCGGCAGCAGGGATACTTGTCTTTAGATGGATTCAACAGATACCTGACATCAGCAGAGTGCCACATTTTTGACCGGGAGCACGACAGCGTCTGCCAGGACATGTCGCAGCCCTTGTCCCATTATTACATCAACTCGTCCCACAACACCTACCTCATCGAGGACCAGCTAAGAGGTCCTGCTGACATTTCTGGGTACATCCGTGCTCTGAAGATGGGCTGTCGCTGCGTGGAGGTGGATGTTTGGGATGGCGCAGATGAGGAGCCAGTGGTCTGCACCGGACACACCCTTACCCCTCCACTTGCCTTGCGCTCAGTGTTGGAAGCCATTGCAAAATTTGCTTTTGTGTCTTCCGAGTATCCTTTAATTGTGTCTTTAGAAAATCACTGCTCGCCCTCTCAGCAGAAAGTGATGATGCAGCATCTGGTGAGAATACTAGGAGGGAGACTATTTCAAGATCCGCCAGATGAAAAACAGTCATACCTGCCGTCACCAAATGCTTTAAGGCATCAGATCCTATTAAAGGGAAAGAAGTTAGAGCTGAGATGGGACAATGGAGATGGAGAGGTAAGTGAGGAAGATGAAGGTGCTGAGATGTGTCAAAGAATGCGAGCAAGTAACAGTGGAGGAGCAACGACAGGAATTGAGAAGGACATTTTACAGAAGAGCGCTGTTTTGACAACGGTCACTCGCTGCAATCCCCCTCATCACTCTCCGCAAAGATTTCTTCTCTTGAAGGAGCTTTCAGATTTAGTGACTCTTTGTCAGTCCGTCCGCTTCATTGACTTTCAAACATCGTCGAAAAGCCAAAGACCTTGGGAATTATGCTCCTTTCATGAATCGCTGGCTTTACGTCTTGCGTCTGAGAGCCCCGGCAACTTTGTCAACCATAACAAACACTTTCTGTCGCGTGTTTACCCGAACCCCATGCGTGTTGACTCCAGCAACATGAACCCTCAGGATCTGTGGAAGTGCGGCTGTCAAATAGTGAGTATGAATTTCCAGACAGCGGGCCTTATGATGGACTTGAACACTGCCTGGTTCCGACAAAACGGATGTTGCGGATACGTTCTGCGACCAGCCATCATGCGCCAAGAGGTTTCGTATTTCTGTGCGGACACCAAAGAGGCGGTGCCTGGTGTATCTCCACAGCTGCTCCACATAAAGGTGGGTTGGGTTTGAAAAGCTTTAGGTCATGAAGCTTCATGAAGCATTGTCCTTCTTTCAAGAGTTTAGTAGATGGTACTCTGCTGTGTAATCTTTGGCTTTGTGCAAAATATAACCTCCCATTATTTTTAAATGGCTTCCATTCATGGCTCTACCTCCAGAGCTTGGATACTAAAGAGAAACTGCTTCATTCGCGCCCATCATGAGTAATCATAATAATTAGCTTATAATTGCAGAAGGTATATTTTGAAGGTTTAAACAGTTATGGCTGCAACCTTTAACATTTTATCAAAATGCACACGCTTCCGGACCAGAGGAGAGAAAATCTACTGACTCCTTTAAGAAACATCTTAAGACATTCTTATTTGTGCAGGCTTTTCCCTGACTTCCTGGGACTCCTGTGTTTGTCTTATGTGCCTTGGCTTTTTAAAGCATGAATTTTAGCTGTATATTGTTTTTGATTGTTTAAGCGCTTTGTGACCGTGGTCTAGAAATCTGCTTTACAAATTATCATGACTTACTTACTTACTTACCTACTGGTTCTTTAGTAAGGGGGAACAAGCTAATTAAGAAATAAGAGGATTCATATGTTTTCAGGGAAAACCTGAAAAGTGTATGCTTTTGATTGTTCTTACTACTTACTTAAGATTTTATATTTATATATATTAATATCGGTGGTTGTAAAAACACTAGAGACCAACCTTCAGCAAAAATAAAATAGAATAGCCAGAAAAAAAGGACATGAAAAATACAACTCAACTATCGCTAATCAGAAAAACCCTGGGTTTCTCTGTGTTAAGATGCTTCCAAATAGTGTTTAAAATTATTTTTGCTTGTTTAAAGATCTATTTTTCAGTGAACTTAACTTAAACTATCATATTGACATATCAACAGTCACAGGTTTATACAATGTTGGAGAAAATCTGGTCTTTTCTTTCATAAATAAAACATGGCTCAGACAGTAATAATCCATGTAGGGCTAATGATTTAAATTAGACATAAACCACTCATGAATAAAACATGATTTTGTTGGACACATTTGGCTTTAGTTGAATCCTACCAAATATGCTTTTACAACAATATTAAATGAAACGTCTGCTTCACACTTTGAAGCCTGATCAAATGAGTCATGAACATTTGAAAACGTTCATTTATTTACATATTCCACTCACTCTAATGGGAAGTCTGAACCCAACGAACTGCTGAAGTGTGTGTGTTCGAGCTGTGGAGGAGAGCGATAGAAAGTAAGCCACATATCTTATGTCAACAGCAGTAAAGGAGGCATTTGCTCCATTAGATACAGGCTTCACTGTAAACCAGGCAGCAAGGCACTTCTAAAACACAGTTATACAACAATATATTGCACTCATGTCGTCTCATTACAATATTAAACGTCTTTATTGCGAGGGTATTTAAAGCAGTGTTGAGTAATCTAGTTATTATTTCCTTCCAAGGTAATTAGTGGCCAGAACCTTCCAAAGCCCAGGGGTTCAGCTGCCAAAGGGGACGTGGTGGACCCGTACGTCTTCGTGGAGATTCATGGGATCCCGGTGGACTGCACTGAGCGCCACACCAGAACTGTCCATCAGAATGGAGACAACCCTGTTTTCGATGAAAGCTTTGAGTTCCAGATCAACCTGCCAGAACTGGCCATGGTTCGTTTTGTGGTGCTGGATGACGATTACATAGGCGACGAGTTCATAGGTGAGCTTCAAATCCAACTTGGAATAAAGTTTCAATTTGAGTGAATGACCGCTGTCCTTGTTGTTCACAGGGCAGTATGCAATTCCTCTGGAGTGTCTTCAGTCTGGATACAGACACGTGCCACTCCAGTCTTTGACTGGGGAGGATCTCCCTCATGCACAACTGTTCATCCATGTGGCCCTCACCAATCGGAGGGGGGGTGGAAAGCCTCACAAAAGAGGCCTGTCGGTGCGCAAGGCCAGAAAAGGACGAGACTACACAGCCTTAAGAGAACTTGGAGTTCGTTCGGTGGATGAGGTCTTCAGGAGTGCAGCACCTCTGCTTAGAGAAGCCACTGACCTGAGAGAAAACATGCAGGTCTGTAGTCCTAGATTACCTTGTCAATGACTTTTTCTCCGCCTCAGGGGAGACCACTCATCACCAGCGCTGTCCTAATAGCATAAAGTAGCATGACGTGTCCTGTAGTAACTCTAGTTACTGCTGTATTGGTAAAAGCATCAACATGCTTATCTTCTCTGCTATAAAGTGAACACTAGAGTGATTGAACAAAGATATGGTTGCTCAGGAGTCGAAGCCCGTTTAAATCATTGGTCCATTTATTCAGGAGCTGTGTGAACCATTAAGTGCTGGCTGTGTGTGGATCGATTGAAAGATTTAAGTTTAGCCGGCCTTAATCAACTGAGCATGAAAAGTCAGCAAATGAAGTAGTTGAATTGGTTGTAGATTCCAAGCACAAAAAGAGGTTCTCTAGAGTGAATCGTCCTTCCAGTCATCCGCCTCTCCCTCTTTCCCGTCACAGCTCAAGGTCGCAGCATGCAAGAGACGCCAGTGATGAACAATTACCTAAAACTGTGTGACAGCCACACACTGATAACTGAATATTTCGCAAAGGTCTTTATAAAATGGATTTAACCTAGAGGACATTCCAAGGGGAAGTCACACTGTGCCACATTAGGAGGACCCGGAATGCGGGTGTGAGAACTGGCAGCAACAGCAGCATGGAATGGTAGTTGGAAATAACGCTTAAAAGAGTGCTGGCAGTCCAGTCTGTTGGTGCGTGTTCTGTTTTCCATGTATTGATCAGACCATAATGACCCACCAAAGTCCAATTTTTCCTGCCATACTCTACATGACACGATGACAAAATAATTCTCTCAACAAACTATTGCCATGTGAGGAAAATAAGACGATGATGACAAATAAAAATGTAGATTACAATTTAGAACGGTGCTAAAATATCAATAGGTAATCTCGTTAGAAAAAAACCCCCCAGTGCATTCAATGATATTGGTAAAACTACATTTCTGAAAAATACATTTACTTACTTGCAAGAGTGTTTTTCACGGTTTCAAGGGTAGAAACACAGCTTTCCATTTGTCCCTTTCATCTGGGTTAAATAAAAACAATTAAAACCAAAACTAAAACCAAAAAATCCAAAATTTCTCTGCATATAACACTTATCATACAAAATATATATATCTTTGAACTATTTTAAAAAACAATAAATGTGTGGATTAAATGAAAGGTGAAGCTAGAGAAAAAGAATGCAGTTCAGAAGGAGATGTCTCTTTCATTTACAGGTGTTTCCATGGTGAGTTTGAACAACTCTTTCTCTCAACTTGTTATTTTCCCTGACAGACAACAGTGGAGGTGTTCAGGGAGCTGTGCGGCGTGTCGGCCGCTGCCAACCTCATGCAATGCATTCTGGCTCTGAGCGCCAGAGTGGCAGGACCTGACGGATCGCCGCTGATCCTTTTTGACCTCCGGAACCACTACCCCACCCTGGAGCCGCAAGGGCCACTTCCTGACGTCCTCCGCCGTGTCGTCTCCACATATGAAATGGTGAGGAAGGAAATGACCTCTCGGTAAATAGTTATTGTTTCAAAACAAGAAGAGGAATACACCAGCTTCCATGAAAACCAAGGAAATCCCAAACAAGCGCTTCAGAAATCCTCCTCCTTGCATTTCCTGCCGGCTCAGCCCAACAATGACTCGGCGTCCCACGATAAAGCCTCACACATCCTGTTCAGCCACTATTGTTGTGTAACAGAAAAGTGTTATTGTGGGTTCCTTGTGGGGAGGAAACTTATTTAGTAAACCTCCAAAGAAGCAGAAAAAGTTGAGATGTCGCAGGTATTGAGTTAAGTGAAGGCTGAGGGCAAATCATGGGCTTATTTTTATTATTGTACATTAATTCTTAATTTAAACTTTACGTTTTGTTCCTTCTTTTATTTTCTTAAAAACAATCTTCCATATCATATATATATATTAAATACAAAAGAAAATACTAATTAGAACTCTTCCTTCCTAAGTTTTTTCCCATCGTATGAAGCCTCTTCATCTCCTCCTTCTTTCCTGTGGCTTGACAATTCCTCCCGCCAGTCATAGAAGATAATATGGGTTCTAGGGAAATTGAATTGTCCACCCCGGCTCTAAGAAATGGAATTTCCTCAGAACACTTTCTTAGAAGTCCTCTGGGAAGACTTAAGCATGAAGAAAAGAACGAAACATAATTTAAAAGCTAGCATCTGATCCATAAAACAGACTTTCTGTTTAGAAATTGGGGAATTTCCAGGCTTAACTTAGGAGATATAGATGTTTGTTCAGCTTTCATGTGAATGTTTCGCCTCATTTAGAATGCATGGTAGCTTTAAAAGTTATTATTCAAATCTGTAAATGAGTAATTTTGTGAACTAACAGGCAGACAGCAGATGAACACAACAATTACAAAACCAAATCACCTGGAGGTGCTTATGTAGGTCTGGCATATAAAGTGTTTTCACTCAAAACCTCCATCATCTATTTCCTCTCTTCCTCCTCGCAGGCTATTTCACCCTTGAAAGAGCCCAGAAAGTCATTCCCAGCTGTGCCTCTGAGAGTTGAAGGGATCTCTGTGATCAACACTATCTCACTCTACAATTTCACCATCTGTATGACTGCTGCAATACATTTTACCATCGATGTTCGATCCAGCACTTACATGAACATGACGGCCCAGACAACTTTTATTTGCACTGTCCACAGATGGATGACAAGTGTTTAGAAGAGCTGTGATGATGACTGATATCTCCAAACAGAATGGGGGCATTTTTTTTTAAGTCATTTTATGACCAGCAGTTTGATTTGGATCATAGTTTGAACGATTGTACTCGTCATAGCTCAGATGGTAGAGTGGTTGCCTGCAATCCAAAAGGTTGCAGGTTCAATCCCAGCTCGTTGTGTCCCTGAGCAAGACACTTTACCCTAATTGCTCCTGATGGCAGATTCGGCGCCATGTGGTGCAGCCTACTCCCATCAGTATGTGTGAATGGCGCTTTGTTACCCTGGTCTAGAAAGGCGCTATATAATTAGAGATTATTATTATTATCAGTATGTTTCTGTTTGTAGAAAACTCCCTTAAATAGAAATATTTACATTTAAAAAATGCACTGTCCACTGAAAACACTTGTTTTACTGGAGATTAAATAATGTTACCATCATCCACTCCCACTCTGCTGTGATTGGTCAAACAACAACATTTTCACGCAGCTTCATCATTCCAGGGAGTCTGAGTCCAAGGGACTTGTTGTAGAAAGAAGCATGGCATTATTTGCTGCTGTAGGATCCATTTTTACATCATAATGGGGTTCTCTATCGTAACCTCTCATTCGCTAAGATTTAGGACGGGGGAGAACTTTATAATGTAATAATTTGAAAATATCTTCATGATTGACTGAAGTGACTGGGTTTTAACCTTCGTTGCGCTTTAAATGGATCAGAACAGCAACAATTAGTAAGATTGAACAGTGCTTGAACTGCAGAATGACTTGTAGACTCAGTTGCTCGTCTATTTTTCTGAAACCTTGAGAGGTCGCTCAAAAACATAAAAAAGGAAGAAAGATTGAAAAGAATATGACAAAATACACAGAAATCTCTCTTCAAAAAATCAAAATAAAAGCTCTAATATCTTCCACCAGTTCAACACAAAATTGAGAATTTCTTCACAACAGATATTCACTTTGTGGTGTTTTAACTTAACTCATGATTTTGTCATGAATAACTTTAGTTAGAAATGTGTATTTGACATTCTCTGGTTTAGTAATATAGTTTATAACGGAGAATTCAGTGCTCACAAAATCTACGAATCTAAAGACTTGTAACACTTTAGACACACTTGACTTAAGATGAATCACTTTATTGTATCATACTTAGTTTCATAAGAATCTGGGATAAGAATGACCCCTCTAAAGAACAGAAAATTATCAAATTAAGTCTTAAAATCAGGAATTTCAATAAATTATATGATTTTAAACATATATTCTGGACATTTCTAATGTGGTCAGTTTTATAGTCCAATCTGTACCTCACACTCTTTGCCCACGTCGTCTGCAACACATGATGAACATGGAAACTAATTGAAAATGACAATTAAACCGTATTATAAAGTGTATTTTAAACGGACTGAAATACTAACCTTGACGAGTGTTAGCTTCAGTCAACCTGATGTGAAATCTATCATCATGTGACACAGCATAAGCCTCTGTATATCTCCAAGTTAAAAGTTAAATACAACTTTTGACAGGAAAACATTGACGCCTCGTACCAATATAATGGAAGTATTAAAGTTAGGAAGTGAGGAAATATTTTGACTCTCTTACAGTGACTTGTCTTAGATTATTCTTCTATAAGAAGAAGCGTAAGCGCTTCTCTTTTCTGAGTGGAACAAGTTGTTTTCTATTTCATAATAATCTTTGTATTCCAGGCGTGATTCTGTTGTGATGTCTTCTCAGAATGTGGGCGACTTTTTCTTGAACACCTGGAGTCGGATGGAATGTTAGGGGTTGTCTTGGTGTCATGTACTGGGGATGCTGTGCTCACTGCTGCTAAATGGCCTTTTTGCTGAGGCTCCATGTGTCCTTCCTTGTCATCAGCTTGCAGCGCCTCTGGCTAAGAGGAGTTCCAGTCTGCTCCTGCTGCAGGAACGGCAGCTCCCGCTGTGCTGGATGTTCGCTGCCAGTGTCGCTTTTTTGGCTTTCTGTGTCTGGCTGTCACTCGACATTTCCGTCAGGGGCCCCAGGATGTGTCAGTAGAGGGGTTATTAGGGGGGCAACATTGCTGCTAGGCCTACTCACATTGTCCTTTTAGCATCTAAGTGCAACACATTTTTACATTCAATCAACCCCTTTTTTCCCCTTTTTTCTACTCAGTCATGAGGTTTATATGGTTTTGATTGAGCTTTTGGATCCTTAAATCTTAAAGATAGACTTCACAAACATGTAACCTTGGATCATCTTTAGTTATGGCTGGTGAGAAATGTTTCATATTAAGTAGCAGAGTCATTTTATATTGCAGACCGGATGGTTGTCACAAAATATAAGTAGATTCATGTTGATATAGTGACCTATAAAGATGCCAGTGTTTATAATGAGGAACAGAGTTTATGGATCCGAACAATAAGTCTACAATTGGAAAATGATTACTGAAGGAGATTAAACACAGTGATCATTTTGATAAATTCATTTTTTTCAATTCAATTTTATTTTAAGTGCCTTTTATTATATTAAGGTTATATTAAGACACTTAAGACTATATTGGAGATAAGAAAAACGGATCCCAGCGGATCAACGATTAGTAAATCACAGTGTTGCAGTGGTGAGGAAAAACTTCCTTTTAGAAGGCAGAAACCTTGAGCAGAACCAGACTCGCTGTTGACAGCCTCCTGCTGTGACCGGCTGGGTGGGTGGATGGAGAAAATAGTGAAAGAAAAAAAGAGAGTATAAAGTCCAGGAGGGTAAATTGAGCCTCATATAACGAAAAGACCCATTCCTACTTCCTGTTAGTTATATATACATTTTGTTTGGCCCTCAACTCAGACTGCTAAAAGATTCTGGCACTTGGTGTGACTGAGTTTTAAACCCCTGCATTAAAGCTAGCATGTTTGCGGTGCGACACAGGGGCCCACATTTCATGAGGTTGGTCTAAAGGAAAACGGTGTCATTTATTAAAGTCTGTTCTTCTCCTTTAAATCAGTTAAATGTCGGCAAATTTACACCTTTCATCAAACTATTTTCAACTGATCAAACACGAACTTAAAAAGGTAAATTACACAACATTTTATTTATCTTTTAAATAAAGCTGTTTCGATTACACCAGCTTATTATGAGAAGATCAGGAGAGTCAATGTGAACAGCACAAAGTGAAGCAGCTTTGGGGCGATGCTAAATTAAAAAAATACTGTTTTTCATTCATCTTGTGTCGGTTGGTTCAGTCCGGGGGATATTTTCACAACCCTTTTGAAGATTCCATGCGACGCTGCTCTCCTTTATAAACGGTAGTATTCAACTAGAGACTGGGAAATACACATTTTTTTTTATATTTAAATTAGGCTTTTTTTTGCAACAGCAAAACGTGAAGCTAAAAAGTTTATAATTTCTAAATGTGCTTTAATTTTGAAGTGGGCTTGTTTCCCCGTCGTGAGATGTGACTCTCTTCTAAAAGGCTTTGAGTCGGGATACAGATTTAAGATGGTAATCAGGTAAAAAAAACGATCTTATTATAAGTGCAGTAAAGCGTGTGTGTGAGGGAGTAGGAGTATAAACTCTTCTAATACATGATTGGATCAAGTATGGAGGGGAATGATTAAGGTGTAGGTGTTAAAACTGTGACACTTCATTAAGCTCCAGTTGTTAATCAACTGTTGTGTAACTAAACATCGCACAAGTGTGTTGTGTCTCCACTGGAGCAGAAATAGCTCTCTGTAGAGCTGAATACTATTAATGTAGATTTGAGCGGTGGCCAAATGACTCCTGGCTTTGTTGTGATGCTGTGTGTGCCTGAAATAACAAGCAAGGCAGTAAAACACGCACGTGTATAAATCTGCGGCTGACACGTTGATGTCTTTTATTTGTCCACAGATGGTCCAGGCGAGCAGGGCAGTGATGGAGCTCACTGATGGAATCTACAGCCGAATTCTTCACACACAGACAACAGGTGTGTGTGTGTGTGTGATGTGAGCGTGGGTGGTTGCGAGGTGGATGCGTGTAACACACCTTCAAGTTCACTGACGGGCGACGCCCACACGGCGACATCGTTGCTCACATGCTAATTGATCATTTCATCACTGTTGTCCTGGATACGGTTGACTATGCATTTGTTAATGTTACACCCTCGGATTGCACATTCATAAGAGCTCCTGCATGCTGATCTCATCAGCCCCACAACATGTTGCAACAAGGTGCTGTTCACCTTCGATTCATGCACAATAAAAAAATGTTAGACTCTAGTTGGTACAAAGTTACGTGTCATCAGCTAAATAAAAGAGAAGTGTTAAAAGATGGAAGAGAACTATGTTCTATGGTTTACAAAATAAGAATTTTGGAGCTTTTTATCTGGAGTGTAGACAAGATCAGAGAGCAGGGAGGATAATGAAGGAAAATATCTTACAAAACATTCAACTTGAACCCAAATTTAAATGAATGGAAGAAAGAAGCAGTGCTTATATTAGCATTGTTAGCAACATTATTAGAAGTTTTATCATCGCTAAGATTAGCATTAGCAATGATGACCTCTGTTTCAATGCTAGCTTTATTATCAATTTGTTAATGTAACTTGATGAATTTTAGAAGGCTAATCCGAGGAAATTAATATCAATATTTGTATTAGATACATTTATTATTTAAAACATGATTGAAGAAAGATTCATTAACAGATTGTTTTGTTCCACACATTTGTTTGCATATGCTTGTACTGTTAAATAAGAGAACTTCGTGTTCCTAATTTTCAAGTTCTTCTTTTCTTTTCTTTTTACCTAACTGTTAACAATACTAGGTCCCTTGCAGAATTCAGTTTAGAAAGCAGACATTTGTCATTCAACTTTGTACAAAAGTTGTATTAACAGTCAAGGTTTAGGTTTTCAGTTTTAAACATGTTGCCAGTTTTTGTCCTGGACGGTGGACGTAATCTAACATGGCTGACCATGAGGTCAAAGACATACAAGTAAGAAGAAAATTCAGTTTTAAAAACGTAGCAGGTACTGTGCTAGAGTGGTAAAAGCAATGTTGCCAACAACAATGTAGGTTGTTTTTTGGGTTTGTTTCTGTTCTAGGCAGGTTCTATCATGATTTCAGGTTGAACATGACAACTCTTCTTGGAAGGTGAAGGTGTAATTAAGTAAGAAGGTAATTTGTATTTATATAGTGCTTTTCTAGACCAGGGTCACAAAGCGCTTAAACAATAAAATAAAAAAAACTCGAAAATGATATACTAAAAAGATCAAGATAACTCCCAGAAAAACACAGGTGTCCCAGAAAACCAGGGAAAAGCCTGCACAAAGAAGAGTTTTAAGATGTGTATTGAAGGAGTCAGTAGACACAGTAGAGTCAGTAGATCCATCAAGCACAGAAGGAGAGGATGATTGTTCCAAAGCTTAGTAGCAACAGCCTGGAAGGATTTCTCTCCTCTGGTCCTGAACCGTGTGCGAGGAACCATCAGTAGATTCTGATCCACAGACCTCAGAGCCCGAGCTGGGGTGTAAGGCTGGATCAGATCAGTGATGTAAGGAGGAGCCTGACCATGAATAGATCTGAAAGTAAGAACCAGAATTTTAAAGTTGATCCTGAAAGAAACTGGAAGCCAGTGAAGAGTTTTAAGGATCGGAGAAATGTAAGCAAAAGCAGAAAGCAGAAAATGTCGTGAATGATACTACTGGACGTGTAATTTCATCACACGCAGAACTTTGTTTCAGGCTGGTTCCACTGCACTGGCCGGATGATTGAATCATGGGTGATGTATGGAGCCGTGTTGCAGCTGAGTCTGCAGGGGGAGCCGTCACGTCTTACATAATTGATGTTTTCCCTCACATGGATCACACGCAGCAACAAGTAAACACATCTAAGGGTCTAATGGTGTGGTGTGTTCATGTGACGGTCCTCGTGCCTCATCCTGTCAACAAGCTGTGATAGTCAGGTGATCAAAAAAGAAACTAATGTTCTCATCTGAGGTATCACCCTAACATTCTTAGGAGGCCTGGGGCTGCCCGGTGGCAGAGATGGATGTCTGCAACTTACATCAGGTCACAGAGATGAAAGACGTGGGACGATGGAAGAAGGGATTGAAGGCTGGAGGGACTGGTGTGAAGAAATAAAGATTTATAAGACTTAAAAACTCCACACCTTGTATATGAGCCAGTGATGAAGACGTCTTCAGGGGATGATGGACGGACTGTAGTTCCAGGATTAATGAATGATGGAAACATTGAATAAAGTGAAGACAGAGATGAAGAAAGAGTAAAGCACAGATGGCTGGGCTGATGGATGAAGGAGTGGATGATGCATATGACGAATGGGTGAAAGCATGCATTTATGGATGGATCATTATCACATGACATATGGTTGGATAAAGGTTGGATTAATTGATCTTAATTGAGCGATGGAAGGATCTATCGATGGTCGATTGATTAATGAGTTCGTGGATCGATGGATGAATGATGGTTTATAAGTAATAAATGGATAGTTTGATGCAGAGATGAAACGTGAATGAATCAAGGGATGGTGCATGGATGTAAGGATGTGTTGTTATGTGAATGAATGAAGGGATGGTGGATGGATGAAAGGATGTGTTGTTATGTGAATGAATGAAGGGATGATGGATGGATGAAAGGATGTGTTATTATGTGAATGGATGACGGGATGATGGATGGATGTAAGGATGTGTTGTTATGTGAATGAATGAAGGGATGATGGGTGGATGAAAGGATGTGTTGTTATGTGAATGAATGAAGGGATGATGGATGGATGAAAGGATGTGTTATTATGTGAATGGATGACGGGATGATGGATGGATGAAAGGATGTGTTGTTATGTGAATGGTTGGATGAAAGGATGTGTTGTTATGTGAATGAATGGATGAAAGGATGTGTTGTTATGTGAATGGATGGATGAAAGGATGTGTTGTTATGTGAATGAATTAAGGGATGATGGATGGATAAAAGGATGTGTTGTTATGTGAAAGAATAAAGGGATAATGGATGGATGAAAGGATGTGTTGTTATGTGAATGAATGAAGGGATGATAGATGGATGAAAGGATCTGTTGTTATGTGAATGAAAGATTTGATGAGTGAGTGAAGGAATGATGAGTGAGTGGATGAAGGGATGATTTTCTCTGCAGTGATGTTAATCCATGATTGTAGCTCCACTCGAGGAGGAAGTAGAAACACACGTGCACACACTTCACTCCAGCACGTATGCTTGGCGTTGCCTAGCAACCGCAGAGAAAAGGTTAAAATCCCTCGTCTGTGGGTGTGTGCAGATGCAGATGTGTGTCCACTCGTCTCTGAAGTTGTTTGTTGTATCGTCCACTGCCTGGCCTCCTTGACGTCTGGACTCTGGTTGATACCTCACAGGGATGTGTGTCTCCTTTTAACTAGCTTCGTGGTTGCCGTAGCAACAGCTGGACAGTGGCCCGGGGCCAGAAGAAGCCAGACGCTCCACACAACTGATTGAAAGTGTAGCTAGCTAAAGGCTGAGCTGTCATGGTGCCGGGATGTTTCATCTCTCACCACTCTCACGTGTCGACACCACAACGTTGGAATATTTATTGTCGTTTAGCATTTTGCACTTTTATTGCTGCTTACTTCTCTGAAATACATGTATATTTATGAAAAATAGATCCCACACTCAACCTTCTTCTGCCAGCTGCTGGAGGATTTACTTTAATAAAGAATGACTGAGTGTCGTTTTGATAGCTATTTATGAATCAATAATAATTTAGTTTCAATTGATACATTTTAACCATGGATTTCATTTAGCTTTACGTGGTCATTATTTGGATTTTGTGAACAAATTATGGGACCAAACTATTTAGTTAACTTGATGAATATTATCTAGAAAATAACAATTACCCAGTACTTTATAAAGTGAAATAATTAAGCCTTCATTAACTTTTGTTTTCAGATTTTCTTATTAAACAAAATGTGGCTTTACAAGTTATGAACAAATTAATATTTGTTTTATACTTTTCTTTATATTTATGTACAGTGGGTACGGAAAGTAATGAGACCCCTTTTGATTTTTCACTCTTTGTTTCATTGCAGTCATTCACTACAATCATTTAAGTTCATTTATTAAAAAAGGAAAACTAAAATATCACCAGGTCATAAGTACTAAGATCACAGTGGCCTCCATAATCCTTGGAAGAAGTTTGGGACGACCAGACTTTCTTCCTAGACCAGGTCTTCCAGCCAAACTGAGCAGTCTTAGGGGAAGACTCTTGGTGAAGGAGGTAAAGAAAAACCAGAAGAGCTCTACAGATGCAGAGAGGAGATGGTAGAAAGTTCCTGAAAGTCAACCATCACTGCAGCTCCTCAACCTATCGAGGCTTTATGACAGTTAACCGACGGAAGCCTCTCCTCAGTGTAAGACACATGAAAGCCTGCATAGAGTTTGACAAAAAAAAAGGGGAAGGACTCCCAGACAATGAGAAATAAGATTCTCTGGTCTGATGAGACCACGATTGATTTCTTTGGCCTCAATTCTGAGAGGTATGTGTGGAGAAAACTAGGCACTGCTCATCACTGCCCAGTACTGTGAAGCATTGGGGGCATCATGCTATGGTGGCGGCATCATGGTATGGTAGCGGCATCATGGTATGGTGGCGGCATCATGCTATGGTAGCGGCATCATGATATGGTTGTGGCAGCGTCATGCTTTGGTGGCATCATCATGCTATTATGGCGGCAGCATCATGGTATGGTGGCGGTGGTGGCATCATGGTATGGTGGCGGCATCATGCTATGGGGGCGGCGGCATCATGGTATGGTGGCGGCATCATGGTATGGTGGCGGCATCATGGTATGGTGGCGGCGGCGGCATCATGGTATGGTGGCGGCGGCATCATGCTATGGGGGTGGCGGCATCATGCTATGGGGCGGCATCATGCTATGGCGGCGGCATCATGCTATGGTGTCGGCATCGTGCTATTGGGGTGGCATCATGCTATGGTGGCGGAATCTTACTATTGGGCCGGCATCATTCTATGGTGGAAGCGTCATGCTATGGTGGCGGCGGCATCATGCTATGCGGTGGCTGCGGCATCATGCTATTGGGGCAGCATCATGCTATGTTGGGGGCAGCAACATGCTATGTTGGGGGCAGCATCATGCTATGAGGGTGTTTTTCAGCTGAAGGGGCTGGTAGGAATTGAAGGAAAGATGAATGCTGCCAAGTACAGAGATATCCTGGAAGAAAACCTTTCCCAGTGTGACCAGGACCTCAGACTGGTCTGAAGGTTCACCAACAAGACAATGACCCTAAGCACGTAGTTAGAATAACATGGCTGTACTAGCTGAAAGAGGTGCTTCTACTCAATACTGAGCAAGAGGTCTGAATACTTACTTAATTCGTGATAATTCAGTTTTCCTTTTTAAATAAATTTGCAAAAATGTCCAGATTTTTGGGGGGTTTTTCTGTGAAGACTCGTGCTGAGTGATTGATGAGGAGAAAAAATAACTTGAATAATTCTAGTGAATGGCTGCAATGAAACAGAGTGAAAATTGATGAGGGTCTGATTACTTTCTGTACCCACTGTATATATTTAAATTCCCTATTGTATTCAGTAAAGTATCTTGGATTAAATTAGAATATTTACATGATTAATATCCAAAGTATTACAGAGAAATTTAGCTTATATTTAAAATATGTCCTATCCTATATATACACTGTATATACTGTATATACCATGATTATTTACCTTTATGGTTACAACCTGTACGATGCCTTATGTTCCTGAAATACCTTTTTATTTGTAAGAAATAAAGTAGTATCTTTATTAAATCATACAAATCATAAGTCCCTAAATATTGTGATTAAAAGTTTATACTTTCATCATTTTAAGTAGACAGTTATCATCTGTCCTGGTCCATCATCTTAATTAATTATCAGGAGCAAAGAATACACCTTAAAGAGTTATTAACTTTCATATTAATTCTTTCTAATATCTTATATGTCTCTTGTTCTGCAGCCATGGAGTTTCACGAGAACCTGCAGAACCTGGCGGGCAGGGAGGGTCTGAAGGGTCGCAAAGTCAGTCAGGCGCTGGAGAGCTTCAGCTGGAACATCACCATACTGAAGGTCAGCGAGAAGACCAGAGAGTCCATCAAATACTTTTGCCTCGCGGCCCCTCGCTCACCCACTCTCTCTCTCCTGCACTTCCTGTCCAGGGTCAGGCCGATCGACTCAAACACGCCAAAGCGGAAGTCCAGGAGAACATGAGGCAGGTCCACGACGCCGCGCTGACAGGAAACCTCACCAAGGAGGCTTCAGGGATACGACGGGTTCGCTCGCAGTCCAAGCGAGGACACGTGGAGCAGCTCGGCACCAGCGTCTGATGGACAGGAACACTCACTGAGGGCAATATTGGAGTTCATCTGCGACACTAGCTGACCATCCCTTCTTTTTACTGTTGGTTTATGTGTTTAAAATAAGTTCTTATTTGTTCTTAAAAACTGGGTTATTTTGCAGTGTTACAAATAGTTATTTTGTCAGAATGTAGCTTCTATTATTGGACGTTTTGACCATTTTTACATTTGTTAAATTGTGTGTGTATATATACAGTGTATATATATATATATATATATATATATATATATATACATATACAACAAACATCTTTTGATGAGCAAGAGAAACATTGATATTGCCTTCAAGAGTGTGTTGCTGTCCATCAGTTGTGTGTTGGTTGAAAGGCGGCAGCAGGAGTCGAGTTGTTTTGCTTGACAGACGCCACGTTCTTGACACTGAGCTGCTGCAGGACATTCAACAGTCGGACGCGAGGAGACGAAAGATAAACAGCAGCAGGAAGAAGAATGTACATGTGTGGTTGTTTGTGCGTCTGTAAATACACCCCCGATGTTTCAGCGTTTTTGATCCGTGTCTTTTATAGTCGTCTTCAAATCTATTCATCCAAGTTGTGATTAAAACACAGAATAAATTGTGTGATCAAGTCTGGTTCACGTTTACATGAATTTGTCATTTTGTCGTATCGGACCGATCAATAGTCACCGACAGATGAATACAATTTAATTATGAAGATTAAATTCTATTTTATTTTTTTTATATATATAAATTTCTCATTATTTCGAAAGGCATTTGATGTAGAGTTAGCTAATGTGGCTAACAACAAGTTTGATTTAGCAGCAACAACAACAGCTAACACATTTGTTACACTATTTTAGTTTTGTTACATTACAAACGAGTAGGACTTTTTATTTAATTATTAGCTTTTTGGCAAAGAAACTGGTTTAAAAAGACACACATTTGAAATGAAGAGAGTTAGCTTTAGCGTCTGTTAGCTTACGCTAGTGCCATTTATGAAACTTGTTTATTTTATTTTTACTGACAAATCATATCAAGGAAAGTATCAAACCTATGAACTTGTATTAATATTAATGTACAAACACATTAACTTACTCAACAGATAACTTCTTTTATTTAGCAAAGGAGCTAAATGCTAACACGTATGACAAAATGTTTCTTTAACAAGGCCTGAGGCAACTTTCAAGCTATTTCTAACTATAAGAATGTCCATAAAAAACTACTTTCAAACGAGTCAGACTTATTTCCAGTTGAATTATAATTCTTTATATCTTTGTGTATCCTTTGGTCGAATGTTTTGGTAACAAACTGTTACCAATTCCAAACATTTAAAATGATATTTTCCAGTAAGAGGGAATTTAATGCATTTAGTTTTTTATCTCTCGAGTACTGAATCATATAGATTTGTAGTTAATAGTTAACAGTTTAATAAGTAAATATGTAGGTTTATTATAGTCTTACATTTGCGATGCCACTGATTTAAGATCAGCTGGAGTCCTCAAAATACGGCCAGAGAGACTTGAGCTCTGGTCTAGGATCAGTGTTAAAAGCCTGGTCAGATGTTTTACATTTAAAAAGTCCTTGAAAACGGTCCTGACATGATTTATTTGATTAAAAGCTAGCGCTTCATAAATCCAGATGAATTTCCCAATAACGTTCCCAAACACTCAAGGTCATGATGCACTTTTATTGGTGGAGAGTTCATTATGCTGAGTGGACGATCTACGCGTGCATTTGTTTACATTGAGGAAGAAGAAACAGAAAATAAAAAGAAGAAGCAGATTTAAAAACATTCACAACAGAATCGACTCGAACAGAAATAGGACTAAAGATTAACCGTCGTCGGGCTTTAAAAAGTTCTCCTAAAAAAGATGGAACAGAAAGAATCACAGTCAGGTTTGGTTCCGTCGTGGTCCGAGGCACTGGTGCAGTTTGACGAGGTGATGACACTTTGAAGGGTTTGGAGGCTAGAAAAGTTCACGTGTGCAACGGCAGCAGCTTCCTCACGTCCTCCTCACAAGTCGTTGGGGTTGACGATGCTAAAGTCAGAGTCCTTGCTGTTGGTGGAGCCCTCGTCCGGGCTGGAGGAGCCGGACGTGGCGGCGGCCATCAGCGGGTCCTGGAAGGTTCCGGCCGCTCCCTCCGGCTCCAGGCGGACCAGAGCGCGGCCCCTCCGGACCGGGGGCGTGCGCTCAGCATTCCCTCCTCCTCCTCCTCCGACCGCCAGGAGGTCCTCGTCCTGGGACACCAGGATGTAGTCGTCCCAGTTCTTGCCCTCGACACACCCTCCAGCTGCCGCCTGCACGACACACACTTTAATCTACTCCAACTCGCAATTTAATCCACCGCCATTTAAGACGAGCACGAGGACACACAACTCACCTGCTGCTCAGACGGAGTCGTCGCCGGCCGGTCCTCGGCTCCCTCCGTCTCCTCTGCTCCCTCTGTCTCCTCGTCTCCCTCCGTCTCCTCGGCCCCTTCGCTCCCCCTGCTGCCATCTTCCTGTCGACCGCTGAACTGCAGCTCGAGCGCCGTCTGTGCGGCGGCGGCGGCGGCGGCGGCGGCGGCTGCAGCCGTGGAGGTGTAGTGGTCATCAGCGATGGTGATCTCCTCGTTCTCCTCAGCCTCCAGCAGACTCTGGTTGAACCGCAGCGCCCCCTTCAGGATGTCTTTGATCTGGAAGCATGAAACGAAAAAAAAAAATCAGTTTTTAAAATCACCTTCTAAACATTTTTAATTTTAGTATTTATTTTAAAAACTACATAGCGCCTGTGTTAGTACCACCTACATGATGAAATCACACGCTGCTACCGTGAATACTTTTTATAAGCTTTTGTGATCAGTCACGGAACTCCAAGTGAGCGATTAGAGCACACTTTGTACCAAATAAAACATTTATATTTATAAAAAGATGCATGTGACTTTTACATGTGACAGAATGTGTCTAGGATACATGTGACGGCGTCACTGATTGGCTGAACCGTGTCACATTTCTCTTTTATTGTAAACCTTACACTTGATTTTTTTGGTGTTTTTTTTTTGTATTTATATAAAATTACATATAAATAATGGAAAAATAAGAAGGAAAAACAAAATAAAAAACTTGCGGGTAATCAATACATTCCAACAGTTTTCCTTCTTAAAATCAAAGATCATTGTTAAACTTTAATGATCATCGTTTATCAGGTGAAGGTTTATTTTGCATTGTACAGTTGAAAGTGATTCATTCCGTGTGGGTGAGTCACATGTGTCGTCTGTCAGATTATTGTCAATTCTGTCACTTCCTGGACTGACAGAGATGGTCTGTTTATGTAAATGTTTTATGTTGGTACAAAGTTTCCTCCAATCGTGCACTTAAAGTTCACTCATAAAAAAGCTTTAAAAACACCTTTCCATTTTCAGTGTGTGATCATCTCATAGAAAGTGGGAAATAGGGTGAAGAAATGATACTTACACAAAATTATATTCATGGCCTCAAATGTCTTATTTAAATTTTTCTTTAAAGGGCAACGGATGTAAAAACTCTCCTGACTCACTCATTATGACCATGTTTTTAATTATTACTTTTTAAAGTTCTCCCCCGTCTGAAATCTTGGCGAAGGAGAGGTTACGAGAGTGGAGTCCATTATGACGTAATAATGGCTTCACTCCTCCTCCAGCCGGCTGTAATCACGCCCGCTTTGTTTATACATCAAGTCCCTTGGAGTTCGAGACTTCTAGGATTGATGACACGGGGTGACAAACCTTGATGTTTGACTAATCACAAAACAGTGGGCGTGGTTATAGTAAACAAGACTTAATCTCCAGAAACATGAATTGTTTTCATATACAGAATTATGACCATGTCATGTCCAGGCTTCCACACAAAACACATTGACCTGGAGGGACTAAGGTGGTGACGACGACACACCTGCTTGAGTCCAGCCAGCGACACCAGAACTTCGTCTTCTTTCTCCAGATGTTCCTGCAGAATCACCTCCTGGATTTTACCTGCGGTGAAGAACACATTTCTCACGTTGAGCAAAACTCATCCCGTCAGAACGAGCCATCATATTTGACACCTACAGATGTGGGAGTTCATCATCTTGGCACAGTACTTGCTCATGGCCTCCAGGTCGTTGATCTGACCCTGCAGGAAGGAAACCTGACACTCCAGCTCCTCGTCCTGCGAGCACACGGTCGCGGTCAGAGGTCAGAGGTCAGACGATTAAGATTCAGAGGTCTCCGCTCACCGTGTCTTTCTTGCTCATGCTCTTGCTGTGTGAGCGAGAGCGAGTGATGTTGAAGAAGGAGTCTTTCTTGGTGGCCGAGAGTGGAGGAGAAGAAGTGCTGACGTCGCTGCCTCCTCTCGACGGGGGGAGAGGAGGCGACGCTGACGATTGGCCGCGTCCGGTGGACAGAGATTCTATGCTCGGAGAGGAGCTGACGGTCCTGGAGCTCTGGCCTGACCCGCACCAGCACAGAGAGGAGGTCAAAAGAGCAAAGGTCAGAGGTTAAACTCAAGGGCATCTTTGGATCAGTGGTTGTCATCATTCAGAAGGTTTAGGTGTTAGTTAAGCATTGAATCTTTGACATAAATCAAATTAAAAAAAAACATAAAATTAGTTTTAAGGGTGAATTATCCTTTGTTAAACTGAGGTTTGTCACCCTCTGCTGACCAGAACCCGAAACTACACGAAGAAGCATGAATCAAATAAATTCAATTATGTGAATTTAATTCGATATAAAACAATTATATGATATAGTTTATTTTTCTTAAGATTTGTCAAATGTTAATCCATGATATCCATTAGTGTGTAAATATTCTGCACAGAAGCAATGGCTCCCCCTGCTGGTAAGGTTTACACCAAATGTTTTCTTCAAAATGCAGGAAATGCATCATAAACGATAGATGTTGGTCATGGAATTGTTTGGAGGGGGTGGGTTGACACAGGCGGTTGCCATGGCAGCGGTTACCTTGTGTGTCAGTGTGAGTCTGGACTGGGAAGGGAACCTGGGAAGCCCCGCCTGAAACTACATCTAAGAGAAAGTGAAGCCCGGATCAAAACCTCTCCACCCGTTAGTGCAGGAGCTCCGGCTTTCATGTCAAATACCTTTGTTCAGGTGGACCGGCATACTCTCAGACTTGAGCAGGCGGTAGTGCTGGTTCTTGACCGGACTCTGGGTGTGCTGCAGCTCCTGGTGTGGGGGAGTTTTGGCCAGCGGGTGAGGGATGGCGGGCGCAGGGACGGAGGGCTGGACCTCGCTGTTGATGGGCGAGAAGCCGCTGGAGCCTCCGGAGATGGCCGGAGCGATCAGCTTCCTGCCGAAGTTCAGCAGACTGTTGGAGACTTTGTTGATGTTGAGAGGAACCGGCTTAGTGCTGGAGCTGAAACGATACGAGCAAAATAAGTGCGATGAGACTTAAGATATTATTTTAGAAAATAGTTTTATATATTTGAGTGTCTGCCTGAGAGTCATTTGTGTTGTTGTCAAGCTTCAAACAAACTTGCGACCTTAAAGGTTAAGAATGACTCACAAAACACTCGACATGAGTCAAGTGTGTGTGTGTGTGCGTGTGTGTGTTATACCGAGTCTTATTCATCAGGTCGGCTCCTCTCGTCTTGTAATAATCCAGGTTCTGCTGGAACTGATAGTTGACGGGTCGCGGGTTGTTCTTGAAGTGGAAGAGAAGACAACAACAAAAACACATCAACGTCAAGTGTGTAGATCTGTTGAGTCATCGCCTATTTTTCTGCCCCGTCTGACGAATTATTTCAGACGTCAGAGCCGTGACTCGCTCGTGCACCCGAGGCCGACTCTGGTCACCGTCGATAAGTGGTCATGAGATTAAAGGTCAGTAAATAATGTCCCAAACTAACTATTCTGAAAGTTTGTACGCTTTTTTTTAATACCAAAATATTTTAACCTTTGAACTCTTAGTTAGAAACTGTGTCTTACGTTTAGGAAGACTGTCTGTCAATCAAAAAGATGCATCAAAAAATGATCCTGATGTATCCATTACATTATTAATTACCGCTGATCTTTATTTTGAGACGCTGAGATGACATTCACTTCTTCCCTCCAACATGAAAGCAGCTTTCATCTCTCACCGCAGCCATATGTCAGGGTCACAGAAACTGCACCGTCAGCAACACACCGATGACAGTCAAGATAAAGAGTGAGTGAGTGAGAAACTGATGGAGCTGCTCTGCGCTTATACTTAAATGGTCTCAGCTTCTACAAATCCAACTCAAACCCTCCATCTTCCTGGAGATATTCGGACATCTTTTAAAAAGAGTTGTGGGATCCAGTCATGCACGAGTAACACACAAACATGTAGTTCATACATCAATTCTTACTTTGGGGTCTCGCAGGAAAAGAGCTTTCTGGATGAGAGCGTTGATGTCTCCGATGGGAGGGTAGTGCATGAGCAGGCCCAGGCAGGTCTGGAAGTTACTGGCAGTGACTGAAACACAGCAGCACGATCACCACAAGATGCAGAAGACATCAGGAACACTGATTCTGTTAAATGGTTACAAGTACTTTTGTTTGTTTGCTGTAGCTAGAAAAGTCAACACCCTGTAAATATAGATCAAAGAACATGACACAACTAACCAACAGTTTCTTATTTCTAAACAATATAATCAATAAATCAATGTTAATTGCATCAATTATTCTAGAGCAACAACAAAACAATTAATTTTTACAGTGAATTTTGATCGTATTTATTTCCATTTTAGGCTGTTCTGCTCCTCATCCTGCTACTGGTCTACACCTTGCACTTGTTAAAGGCCCTATGGGTTTTCTTTTTAATGGGATTCCTCTAGCGGCTGAATGGTGGAATTGCAATACGGTGAATTCTTCGGGGTTTTTTGCCCATTTTTGCCAAAGTCAAAAGCAGATAAAGGCTTTAGTTGTGTCAGTTTACTTTTTAATTTTCCTATGAGGTTGAAAATCTCTCTCTATATTTCATATGAAAACACCGTCTCTGACCCAATGTTCTAAAGCAGATTGAGTCACATAAAACTCACAGACTGGGTGTGGAGTGAAGAACATTGTTAACTTAAATCTAGTGTTCTACTACAAAATATGAAAATAATTATAATATTGTTAATAATGATGTTAAAAATAGTGTTGCTTTAAGTCATTGAATATAAACGATTGGCTAACATTAACACCAGGGATGTTTCGAGCTCACTGAGATCAGTGGATGACATAAAGTTTGCTCATGTCCTGCAGCCTTAATAATCTAATTCTTCCACTACATTCAAGCACTTAACACTGGTAATCTCGATGTTCCGGACTCGGATCCACTTGTGACGCATGACTAAGAGGAAGAGGGAACATTAAACACGAACGCACAAATAGCAGCAACCGTTATGTGTTTGACCGAGGCCACTTGGATTTAAACCGGCAGCCGGGCATGTTGATCATTTACTTGATTATCGTCAATAAGACTTTTTTTTTTTTTTAACTTCTCTTCCGCTCAAGTGTGTCCAGTTGGACGACTAGGTATGACAAACAAAGGCGGCGTACGTGCGTCTCGGATGTACAGCAGCATGGCCACGAAGATGTAATCCACCAGGTCCAGCGTGATGCTGTCGGCGAACAGTGCGTCCCAGACCACCAGCAGGTCCTGGAGGGGGAACTCTCGCCCGAAGAGCAGACGCACCCACCGGCTGAGGGACGAAGAGACACGGGTGTTTGTGTACGTGTGAGCAGAAGGTGTGGCAGCGTCAGGACTGACATGCCGTAGATCTGCGGCGCGATCTCCAGGCGGTTGACGTGCATGTGCAGCTCCACGTCGTGCCTCTTCACCAGCTGGTCCTGGATGCGGTTGACTTTGGTCACTATGGCAACGGATGGGCCCGAATCCTGGGGCCGCGCGAAGGGGATGCTGGTGAGCATCTCCTCTTTGCCCTGCAGGGAGAGGCTTTTTATAACAGTGTCCTTGATACGATTAGACCTCAATGTGGCAGAAGAACAGCTGTCCCCGATCGTTTGCTCAAGTGGATCAATGAAGACACCGTTTCAAGCTGTGATGACACATTCTCTCTGTACCTCTGCATTAATAATGGTGTGGAGGAAACATGCACTTTAAAAACAATATAACTAAATAAAATAAATAGTCCTCTGTCCACAACTGTAACAACAACAATCAGATCATGTCAGTTATGCTATAAAAAACGGTATTAAGTCACAGTATGTTGTTCATTGAGGCAGCCAACAACACTAACTAAGATTATTTGTTTACACAAAGAAATATTTAAAATCAAAATATATCAAGAAAACTTTAAACGTGTTTTTTATCGTAACAACATTAGTCTAACGTTCTGTTGGAATTGGAAATTAAACTGTTGCAGATTTGAGACATTTAAATTCTTTTAATCATGAATGTTAGGCCCTTTAAGACTTTTTAAGGGTTTTCGATATAGTTTAACTCTGTATTTGGAACATTTTCATCTAATTGTATTGTTTAAATATTATTAATTTTTATATAAATCTCTTCACAACAAAATAATGAAATCTCTTTAAATGACAACTTTAAATGTGATGATATTTACTCTTCAGTAAGTACTTTTTTGAGTCCCTTTTGTTTGAGAGAGAAAGGTGACAAAATAATAATAATCTTTGTCTGTCTTTAGATAATCGATGGGAAACAAGAAATGATAGTTGTGTTGAACAAAGCGCACTCACCCTCCTGACTTCTCTCTCATAGCTGGAGAACCAGGGTTCTGCTGTCTCCATCAGCTGAGAGAACAAGGCACTGGGAAGAGAGAGTTGAATAATAAATGCATCATTCTCAACTAGATGAAACACAAGCTCTTATTCTTCTCCTTAAGAAAATCTTTAATTCAAACCTTTCTAAAACCACATGAAAGAAAGAAGTGCGAGCAGACATTCACTTAACCTCCTTGGCAGAGGTAACTCTAATGCTCCAGAATACTCACTAAGCATCATGCTCAAGGTACACAGGGTTCAGCAAGCACTTCATCTCCTCGCTGTGGAAACACAGACACCAACAACGCACATTAATACTCCAATAGCTCATTTCGTGTCGTCTTAAGTTCACGGGTGTCTGACCTGGGGTCGGCCGTCTCGCTGGCGTGCTGGAAAGCCTGGTGGTCACAGTGCAGCACGAAGACGATGGGAGCCAGCAGCTCGTGCATCCCCTGCAGACACAGGGCGGGTCACTTTCTCTTTAATAATGATGGAGGAGCTGGATAATGGGCCATGGCAGCTTTAATTCAGACGTTAACGATTGTTCAGCCAAGTGTCACTTTCACTTTGTGTCCCTGAATCTTCTGGCAACTGACTCGGACTTCAGTGATTATTAGAAAGTTATTTGTCGGCTTGTAAGTCACGGATAAACCCCTACGTCGAGAGGATGTTTGTACCTGCTTGTACAGAAGCTGCTCGTTTTCTCTGGCATAACAGAAGAGGATGTCCGTCAGCTTGGTCCTCACTTCCACGTCCTGGAAGTATCGTATCTCTGGAAACCTTCACCAACAGAGATGACGTGCTTGAGATTTACCAGCAGGAGCTACTTTGAATTGTTGCTTTAGATGCACTTCTTACGTTCTCAGGACGTCCTGCTTGATCATCCCTTTAAGCTCTTTGTCCTGAAAGAACTTGTTCCACAAGCTCTGGAAAAAATACACAAAATCAGTCTCAAGAAGTTCTTTATTTGTTTGCAGAAGAAACAATATATAAAAAAACACATACATTTTAGTTGTTCTCAGTCCATATAATACTAATTACAGTATTATTACTGCTCTAGATCAAGGGTCTGAGACTCAACTGGTTGAGGGCCAAATGAGGTCAATTATTGTTGAGACTGGGTCACTGTCTTTGTACACGTCTTTAACCCAAATTGGAATCATATTTTGTTGTTGAACTTTTTGTGTGGTTCCACTCTGAATTAGGGTTATATTCTGAAGAGATTCCTTCGATCTTAACTATTCAATGATAACATATGACATGTTGATTTTTATTCCTTAACATTCATAAAAACATATATACACAAATCCAATAGAGTGCGACAGATCACAAGCTCACAGGTTTCAAAATTGACATCAGCTCTAAATGATATCTCTGGCATGACATTTCTTGCCGACTCACCCCTTCGTCCTGTGAGAGAGGGTTGTTGACCACCAGATCCTGCTGACCTGCAGCTTTCCGAGGGTTGGTGATATGCTGCCACAAATAAACAATTTTGTTACAAAATGAAAACTTTTCATCAGAATAAGCACTTTTTGTACTAAAAAGTCCCTCTTATATGGTGTGAGCAAACAATCGAAAACGTCCAATTTCTACGCTTTTTATCCAAGTCGTCAAAGATATTTGCCGCCAAGTAATCTGCTGCTGTTCACATCAGAAAAGAGCTTTGATGGGATTCTAGTAATGAATAATTATAATGTGTTCTGATCTTTCATTTCTGGAGAAACACAAGATTTATTTTCTGGCCAGAAATGCAACATAAATAGTGAAGTTAAAAGAGTAAAGGTTTGATCGGCATGTTCTGCTGATTTACCGTGTCTTTGATCTTCTCATAATGTGAGCGCTGCTCCCTGGTCTTGTTGATCCACTGACTCTTATCTTCAGGCAGAGCATCCAAAAACAACTGAGAAAAAAAAAGAGGGAGAAAAACTTTTAATTTGACCCTCAAAGTCAAGCACACGTGCAGCTACTTTCAAAGCAGCAGTATGATGAGGATCTGCCAGAGGTGCTTTATCAAACTCGATAGAAGAGCTTTATGTGTTTGGCACTCGCCTTCCAGCATACGCTCCGAAATCTGCTGCTCCTTAGTCGCCCGCTGATGCCTGCCTGCCGGATCCTGGCCAGGTAATTACTGTTGGAGAACAAGTCATCCCATTCTTTCCTGAGGAGGAGACGGAGGAGATTTATGACTTTCCTTCCAACACGTCCACCAGCAGTAAACCAGTAGAGCCCAGTGTGGGAAGTTGAAACACTCACCTGTACGACAGGAAGGTTGATGGCGAGTCAGTGCTGCCATCAACAGAACCACCTGCTGAGGAAAACTTAATCAAAATATGCTTTCTCTTGAAAAACGTTCCCTCTTTCATTAACAGTTTGTTTTCTATTTTCTAATAATTTCTAGTTATTTATATTTAATTTATTTTGCTCTGATTTTACACAAACATTTATTTATTTTCCTCCTCTGATCTTCGTTGTGAGGTCACCAGCTCATCCATTCATCACTTATTTGATCCACAACTTGAAGAAAGGAAAAGGCATCTCTGTTTAGCAATTGATGTGTAACGTGACAATAATTGTTTTGGGCTAAGATAATCTTAATTCACTTTGACAGTTTAAGGCAGGGCAGATACATTTTCTTAAGTGAGTACTCTTTAGGGGGCCACAAGGTTAAACAAAAAAAAAGAGGGTAAAAATGATGTTTGTTAGTATTTGTATTGTTATTATTATTATTATTTGTAGTAAAGAGAAGTATATAATTGGGAGGGGGGGGGGGATGTAGTTTTGATGAATATAGTATAATTCTATTAAAAGATATCAACCATCACATTTGTCTTGAAACAAATATATATATACATATAATTAACTGCATTTAAGAAAAAAAAAGTTTCCATGTTGACATAAATTACAACCATCAAAGTACATATAGTGTGATAAATGTTGTAAAGGAAATGTTTTCTTTCCCCATCAGATTATTTAAAAAAAAATCAATGGAGAAAACCACAATAAAAAGTCAATAATGTTATGATATGAATAAAAAAAACATATATTCATATAACTTTATATACCTATTCAAAACATGCAAATACATAACATGACAAAATTGAAGATGAAATTGTCAAAAGAAACATTGAAAAAGTAAAATATTAATAACACGGAAAGGAAAAGAGTTTACCGTCCTTTATGCAAGTAATCGTGCAATACTTTGATCACTGAATATCATCCTCTGACACCATTAATGGCTACAAAGGTTTATTACCTGAGTGTGTACGCTGTCACGTCATCGGTCACATGTTACTGCAGTACTTTGGGACCATCATTAATTTAGCAAATAATGAGAGTTAATGAAAAAAGGAGGCAGAAGCATCAGTATGATCTGGACTTGTGCTTCTAATAATGTTCACATGTCTTGCAGGTGAGGATGCGTTTAAGTGAGAGCCGTCTATCAACATCAATTACAGCTGTGGCTGATTCCACAGGGACGCTCGCCATGAATATTCATCAGCTCCACATGTCAGCCGTCAACCTTTTCACTCACACGCAGATGAACACAAAAACACCCTCCTGGGCTTTGACATGTCAGGTGACTCACACTTAAGCACGAGCCACCGGATTCTTTACTTAAGCCCCAATTAAGCTCCTCGAGACGATTACTTCTCCTCACCGGCATTAAAGACGCAGCAGCAAACATCAACACATGACTTCCTGGTTTGCCTTCTGCAGAAACGACGTGAATAAATGAGCCTTGTATGTGACGTACTGTGGTTCTTGTTGAAGTTATTGAGCGGGTCGAAGCCGGTCTCTTGCTGCTCGTCCGTCTGAAGCGGGTGACGGGTCTCGAAGTTTGGGTGCTGCATGGCTGCGACCCGGCCAAACCTACGCAAAGAGACAAGTTATCTCACTCATCTGTGTGAGAGAAAACTATCACCTCTGACCTTTCTTCCAAACAAAACCAATCAATTCGGCACAGGAATGTCAGTACTCACCGTCACTCACCTAAGCTGTCACTCAATAGAAGAGGTTGGTCTTTCTGCAGGAGAAAAAACAAGACGTTAAATAAGAAAGGCTTATTAAAGTACATATAGTCAATATTTTTCATTGTGAGGCATACTTGAAAGTATATTAAAGTTTATACCTTTCAAAACAACATTTTGTTTATTACTGGACCAACTGCGAATGTTCTTAAATCACAAGGTTTGGCAGAATGACAATATTTCTCAACCAATCAATGATCGGATCAATCCAACATGGCGGGGCACTACATTAGAGCTGATCGGTCAAACATTGTTGAAAAAGAGTTTCAAAGGCTGTTTTTAACAAATTTTGATTTTAAAAGTTCACTTCCTTTGTTTTTCTTTAACAACAATGATAATTTTCACAAAATATATTGACAATCTTCACCAAACATCAACAAAAACAACATCAGCCTGAAAAAGTTTGTTTACTTTGAAAACTGCAGATATGTTTAACAAACCAATTTTTCAACTGATTAAAAAACATACATGCAAATGCAAGAAATGCCTAAAAACATTAACATCAGGTCAACAAGTCATCTTTGCTACAGCAAGAAACTGTCCCTGGTCAAGCCTGATACCATGCGTCACTGTGTGGGGGGGGGCTTCTGTTGCCCACCTGGGGACAGTGCATGCACTTTCGTCTGCCTTTTGTAGATTTTTGACAAACGTATCAGGCATGGCCTGATGATCCCTTCTTCTATTTTTTTTTAAAAAAATCCTCCACAGCATCCCTGATTCCTCTTGTCAAAACACTGGCGGGTAGGAGAAAAATCTGGACAAATGGAGGATCTGGGACTTCATTGTGCAGAGCCAGAGACCAGAAGCCATTTCACGCTCGCCTTCTCCTCCCTGTAGGGTGCTCTGTAAAAGATTGACACTGATCCTTCCCTGATAGAAAGTCTCCATCTTTACTCTTCCGGAACTTAAACTTGATCACAAACTCCACCATCACTCACCATCACTCACCTTTTGCATCTACCTACACTTCTCGTACTATGTCAAAGATAAGTGCCAAAACCTGATCCACATTCAGACGTCGCCTTGTGTCAACTCACAAAACATATACAAACAACTCTACATATAGTTCTCACTCCATTGACCTGGAGCCACAAAATGAACATGCTACATTACATACATGCTACATGTGTTTGATAGTTGTCCGTTTATTCTGCTGCGATATTTTGAGATCATTCAAAACAAAAGACCAATGAAGTCAATGGATGGAATATAATCATTAAAAAAAAATAGTTAAAAGGCAAAAGTTATTTTAAGATGTGTGAAGAAAGATTGAAAGTCTAGAAACAATAAACACAGCTATGGCTATCTATGCATTGAAAATATGCATTAAAACGTTCAAATAGCATTTCAACAAAATTCAATTCCAAATAAGGAAACAAAACAGCAGGTAATTTTTCTTTAGATAAATCAATTTATGTAGGAGCAAATACTACAATAAAAATAACATTTTCTCTTTGGATTAAAGACACCAGCAGAGTTTATAGTCTGTCTAAAATGACTTCTTGGCTGTTGTCCTCCCCCATATATTAAACATAAGCAGTCATGATAATTAGGTCATTATGGAGGCAAATTAATAAATAAAATGAATATTTATATGCAACAATCTGCTCGTCACGTAGCAACAGACACTTCATATTTAATTAGGATAATAAAAATAAAGACCTGAATGCATGCATGCATGCACTCTCATGTTAAACTATTGAAATGTATTGTACAAAATGTTCATTTATTCGTACTTAACCATTATATATCATGAAGCTGGACCTCACGTCATCTGATCATCATCATCAACAGCTTTGACTAAAGATTTGTATTACTGTGCATCTGCTATTGTGCCAACATCTGTGCAGACACATTTCTTCACCTTTATTGTTTTATAGTGTCAATGACTGTATTGATCACACACACGTATTACATGTTATTAAATGTTAGAAATTGGAAGACAATGAGTTACTATAACCACAATACTAGGCAAACTTTTGGTAATCACTTCCAGTCAACTGGAGTTCACAGAGTTTTCAGCTTGATAATGTAGGTTAACAGATTCAGCCTCCAGTCTTTATCCGGCTCGGGATTATTCCACATTTATGAATATAGTTAGCCTAATTCACAGGCTGGCCCAATCTTCCACACGGCTTTCCGTTCTCCTTTGGTTTATTAATTGTGAAAATAACCAACAAAGGAATCTCTAAAAAGCCACTTAGCATTTGAATAGAGTTATCTGTCATAAATCAGATACTTTCTTCTGCAATAGAAAAGACAGAAATGAAACGTGACTGATGTGAGGGTCTGTCGTCTTGGAAACATCTGTTTGATTCTTCTATGAATGAATCACATGCAGTGAAAACTGTTGCCGTCGGTACATATGCTGAACTCTAGGTTGAGATCGTCTTGGTTTAAAGTGAAAATATGTGAAAATCTTTCAATGATAATTATAAATATTACTTTTTTCATATTTCCAGTAATGATGGTTTATTAATGAACAGTCATGACTTTAGTACTAGAACTCTCTATTCTCTTAACAATGTTTTCTACTGGGACACTTTGTCGACCTGCCCGGAGAGTCTGCCAGTGTCATGTGACCAACACTGATTTACAGAAGTGGGTTAAAGACATACATTTAAAGTAATAAATAAATAAAAGTTACCAGGTTATTTACGTTTAATGGAAACAGAATTTATGTTTGTAAATCAATTTATTTTAATTTCATCATAAGTGCATTACTACAGTCTTGTGACAGAAAAGATATTGTTTATCTCAGGGTGTAAATATGATTGCAGTGTGGAAATCCAGATGGCGATGACAGATAATGTAATGCTCTTGTATAAGAACATGTCTTGTTTATATGTTATTCAGCCTTTTTTTTTTAGAAACTCAAACGTACGTCAACTCATGCAAACACAAGTTGGAACCAGATGTGCGGACACAGTAAAAAGACACATTTTAAAAGGTCCTATAGCAAGATTTTCATACTTAATCTGTGTAGTAAATGGGTATAACCCTTAATAGAGAAGTATTTTACAGAATATGTTGTTCGCATATGTGCACTGTGTGTGTATATTTATATATATAAATTGGAATTATACATTAAATACCATGTTATTTCGTAAATTTAAAGGGAGGCACAAATAAAGGCACAAGTTTGCTATTAAAAAAAGAATTAAACAGGAAGAATTTTAATTTAATTCATACCATGTAGAATACATACTAAACAAATATGATTTTAATAATTCAGCTCTTTTAAGCAAGTGTAAGGTGCACTGAATTTACTATACTTCCTCTTCAGAATTTCTTCTTCATTTTTCAATGATCAGCATTAAAGCAAGTTATTAATAACACTGCAGAACTGTTGGAAAACCCAGAGAAACACAATTTACATCCTTCCCGCTATGGTGGACCACAGTCATAAAAATATTCTGGCATTAAAGTAATACAATAAAACAGTCCGAGCTAAAATTTCAAACACATGAATTATAAAATCTAGAATACCCAATCAACATGAAATAAGATTTAGCTTTTTTTAAACAAAACACATTTTGTCAGTGTCATGTGGATCCAGATGAGGTGTTCAAGGAGCTTCTTACCTACATAACTACCTACAGTCACATTGAAATGCCAAAATGTACTAGAGTCATCTCAAAGATTCACAAAGAAATGTTCTTCCTCTTTGGCCTTAAGGCTCGACTGTTTTTAAACTCAAAACAAAACTCCACATTGTATCCACATACTCCCAGAGTTCCATTTAATTGACTTAATAATTAAAGGCATCTGAAGGAATATCATGTTTTCAGTAGAAACATTAAATTATCGTGATAAATCCTCTTCAGACAAAGAAATCAATTGATTCATGTTATTCTAAAAAAAAAAAAGGCAGTGACAGGAGCTCACAAGCACGAGTCAGTGTCAACGCTGGCAGATTTTGAGGCTTTGACAAACTCCCGAGTTAAACAAACTCACATGCCTTTTCGCTTCAACAGGATCCCAGCCAGGGGCCGGCGCGGTCACATGCTGCACAGGAGGCCGACAACAAGAGTGGGATTCCTGAGGCGGACACATTGATCTTCAATGCTTCATCAGCAACATCTGCAGTAGCTTATGACACTCAACCAGTTAGTGACAAACACCTACAGTCTTTATCATTGAGTGGCTTTAGAATGTGTTGGGAAAGACTTTGGACACCAATGTATTTCAACATGTCATGTTAACACCAAAGCAGTAAAAGTACTTCAAAACTACCTCAACCAGGACCAACATCAAACACACAAGTGTCCACTTATTCAGCACATGCTTAAGAATGCAGTCTGATCGTGTGGAAACTGGCATGAAACTGCATTATAACCTGCTGACAGGGAGAGTTAGCATCCAGCAGACATATGTACTACCTACAGTCCGAGACAAGAAGTCAAATAAAGCACAAAGAGCAGATTTAAGGCATATATTTACGTGTAAATAATGATATTTTGGGTCACTAGCAACATCACATCCAGACAGCGTGTAGCTAGCATTGACGCATAGCAACAGTCAACCGACGTGGTTTTAAAAACATATATTAAAGGTTAAGAGATATTGTGAAAACATTAAAACATGACGTTAGTTCGACACGTTAGTAGTAACCGAGCAGACGAGCGGCCCTGTTGTTACTTCCGACTCACGCAACGGCTTCTGGGAACTGCGTGAATGACAGACATTCGTCCCGACGTGCACTCGAGATATCCGCAAAAGTCTCTCGGAACATACGTGGTTCTTTGAGGTGGTAAAGTGTACCTACTACGATGGCGCAGAAGTCTGCATTCTGCGGGTTGAGGCTGTCGGTGATTTGTAAACAGTAGCGAGTCAGGCGGATGTGCCGAGGAACCAGCTGACTAGTCACGTGACCCGAGCAGCCAGAGACACTTTTTTTTTTGTTTATGCTCATGAAGCGCGTCTCGGGCTCTGTTCTTTGACAATATTGACGCACGAATACACATAAAAGTACCATTCAAGAAATTTATATTTGATGTTGTTGTGAATCGATCTCAATGCAATCCCCGGCATTAACAATAAAATATAATTTGTTCTCTTATTTACGTCCATTATTCACATGACATTATATTATACTTTATTTACAATCATTATCTACCCTTTTTTTATACAAAAATGCTGTCAATTATTTTAATAGTAATAATTATTATTATTTTTATTATTATTATATTATTATTGCCAATGCAATGCACATGGTTTAATGTATTTGTTCATTCTTTTGCCAATCTGTTATGTTATATATACATATGTTGTTTGTTTGTTTTGAATATATTTCAATCATCATCAACATCAACTGTTTCTTTGCATGTTTTATATATATATATGTTGTTTAACAATTAACAAATACATATACACCATGTACATTGCATTGGCAATAATAATATAATAATAATAAAAATAATAATATTTATTATTATTAAAATAATATATATATATATATATATAGGGCCAGCAAGGTCTTCTCTGCTGGCCTAAAAATAATCAGAAAATAATTGTATTTATTTAATAAAAAATTAATTAAAAAAGCGATAAACCACACAGACCGTAGTGGGAGTGATATTTTGATATAATGCACTGATGTTGTGTTCATTTGATGATGATCTAAACGTCTTTTCAACCTATAACAGTACACGGTCAGATCCCTGTTCTGTATAAATAACCTTAAAGTAGTTATTGAGAGGGGGATTCATTTAAACGTGTATAAATGAAGGCCTATGTGTGAAATGCCCGGCTAAAGATCATATATATATATATACTTTTGGGGTCTGTAGTGACGTGATCTTCACAACATACTTTTCTTCAATGTACTAATTGACAGATTTTATATTCGTAATCGTTGCAAGGTTGTATTTGACATGACTGAAATGTTTTTGTTAGGAAAGCATGGCACAAACATTCATTAAAAAACGAATCCCAGTGGTGCTGCTAATATACAGTGAGGGTTAATTAAGTCAGTATTATGCTTTTTTAATTACAGCTATTTCTGAGGTCAGACACGCCATTATTATCTGTGGAGTACTTTGCATGAACAACTTGATGGCAAACTGCTGCCAGCAGTGGAAACATACATACAGCTCAAAATAAGACGGAGTAGAATGACGACCATAATTGTTGAAAAGCTGGAGCCCCTGGTGACAGGAGACAGTATCGGTGAGCTTTATGTGTTTGTGTAGTAGTGGATGCTATTCGTCATATTATTACCTCCTCTGCCATTAAGGCATTTCAAGAGCGCCATTATCATTGTTATTACAGCTAATATTACTGATGATGAGGCTTCTGTGGCCTCTGGTTGGCCCTGATGAAGATATTGTCATGGAAACAGGCAGAAGAAAAGAGCATTGCTTTATTGAATTGCTCCATAAAGCTGCTCCTGGTTCTCTGTGTTGCATCGACTCAGTATAGAGTGGAAACATACTCTGCGGCGCAGAGAAAAGAGATAGGAGCTGGGAGCAGCGGTGGTCATATGACTGAGGCAACTAGGAACGGCTGGCACAGAGCAACATAGAGGAATGTTGTTCTTCAGTACAATGAGGAACAGAAATAACACTGCACATCATCATGTTGGATATCAACCTAAAATAAACAATTGTAACTAAATGTCGGGATTTATGTCGTGTCAACGACTCAGAACTTTCAACGTTGATGTATTTTATTTAGAAACATTAGAAAATGTGCTTAAACACACCCTCTCTGTAATTGGTCAAGTATTGATGTCAAGTGTGTGTCATTAATCAGAAGTTTCCACCTCCAAGGAAATTCTTGTATAAACAAAGCGGGGCGAGATTACAGGTGGCTGGAGGACATTATCATATCAAAATGGACTTTGCTCTTGTTACACTCATTCACCGAGATTTCAGACAGGAGAGAACTTTATTATGTAATAACTTCAAAACACGTTCATGATGAGGGACTTACTGCATCGTGGAGAGAAAGACTTCAACACTTGAAACATGTGAGTCAGGAGAGTTGGGTTTTTACATTAGCTGCCTGTTTAATCTTGATCATAACCCATTTTCACAATAAATATGTGCATGTAATGATTGGTTTAACAGTCATGACTCATGTCTTAGAACTACAGCTATGATTTTAACAATGTTCTTCCCCACATAACTTTGTCTGGAGGATCTGTCAAAAGAGTTTGTGAGAGTCCAGTGACCACAAAACAGGTTAATGCAGAACATGCTTAACATGCAGAAAATTGGCAAAGCGAAAAGAAATTGCAGTCACGGTAGTTCAACACTAGAGGAGCCAGAAACACTACGAAAAAACTGCATATATGAGATTTAACACTATAGATATGAGCAAACATACCTCTGTGTTTCATGATAGTTTCATACCTTTACAGTGTTGGACAGAATGTTTTACAACTTTCTAAGCATAACACATACTTATGACAACAGAATGACAGAAACAAGATTATATAAAAAGCTGTTCTTTATTATTATAATTAGACTTTCAACAGTAAAACAATTGAATATGACAAGCACAAGATATTTGGACACATAACATTTTTGAGTATTTACACGTACATGCAGGTAGGGAATTACAAACTATGGTGGAAAACCCAGTTGCTCCTCACCAACATGTGAAGTAACAAAGTCAATGTTGTTAATCCGGTTGACTATGACTGCAGAATCAGAATCAGCTTTATTTGCCAGTGATGTAAGAACAACACAGGGATTTGTTTTGGTGAAGTGGAAAAAGTGAGACAATCACAGAGAAAATTATTATTTGAAATGCTATTTTTACATTATGACACAATGAGCTGTGACTGTAGATAGAAAAAGATAGACGGTGGAATGGATAGTAAAAAACCATCAGGCAGTGACACTCTTCTGTAAGGCATTTTTGGTTGGAATACATGGACATTATGAACAAAGATTTGCTATTATGTTGCCAACTAGGCAACTAACAACATTTCAGTGTGTTAATTGCTGCTACATTTTATTTTGGTGACTCAGAAAGCAGGTCTGGGAAAATACACTAGAATGAGACAAAACATTATTCTTTTCTTGACAAGTTAGCAAGCTCTTAGACGCAACATTACAAATGTAGCACAAAAATATTGACTTTAGACCAAAACAAGAAGAACGTTAAAGTCTGTGCTGGGAGTGTAAGTGAATATTTTGGATAAATATTTAAAAATGGTATTAGATTACATAAATTATATTGATCCCTCTGGAAATCTCATTCGGGAAATTGTTTTTCCAGCACACAGCAACACAGACTCTAGATTCATAAAACAAAAACAAGAACAAAGTGCAATTAAAATGTACATTTAAATGGAACTCTGAGGATAAACAAGTTTCTGAGATGGCTTATGAAAGCCTGTAAATCTGGAATGCTACAATCTAGCTATTTAATGTATCATGTAAACAAAGAAAATAACCAATATCTCAGTTAAAAATGGTTTGAATCAATAATTTACACCTTAGCTGTATTGATTTTTTCGGGGTTAAACAATTTCAATTCAATTTTGATTCTGATAACTTACAATAATACAAAAAAATGAGCAATAATGCAGTATTTTTAGTGTCATTCTAAAATATATTAACAACTATGGTGACAACATCCTAAACATGGAATGATAACAGTCTAGCTTCGTGTTATCTGCTTGTGTGAGGAACAAGGATGTGTTGAGCAACACCTCAGAGGAAACACATGGCCCAAGAGTGTCTGCTTCAGGGTCAGATGTAGCTTTTTTGCTCCTCCTTCAGTCCTAAAATAGTCTGAGTGCAAACATCGGCTCCTTTCAAAGTCGCTATCAAGCTCAAGTCGATTTTCCCCGTCTCAGCGTCGCCTTGGTTCCCAGTCCTTCTGACCTCCAGAGACTTGTCCAGACAGAAGCTCTGGTTTCCTCTCATGTGCTTGTGGATGGCACTGTAGCACTGAGCCTGGTCCTGGCTGATGAAGAAGCTGCGTATGGCTTGTGTGGGGAGGCCCAGTTGAGCAGACAGTGTGTGGATGGCCTCGTCGTCTGGGTTCAGACCCACATCCTGGATGAAGCTCTGCAGGATCCTCAGAGCCTCGTGAGACACTTTCAGCCCGAGGTTGTGTAGCTGCTCCCCGACTTTGAAGCCGTGATCTCTTCCTGTGCCCAAATCATGATCCTCCTGCTTCACACCGGCACATTTATCCTCAAACTCCTTCTTGAAAGTGCCAACTAAGAACTCTCTATCCTCCACTTTGGGTTCATTCATCGACTCTTCACTAATGTCTTCCATCATAGGCTCATCATATCCTTCACCATTACCTAAAGTCACACCGTCATCACCCTCTTCAGATTTGATATCTATATCGCCAAAGTTCCTCCCCCTGCCCTCCATTTGCACTCGGAATCCCCATCTCCAGCCCGCGTCAGACCCTGGCGGAGATGCAGCGCTCAGTTGCCGTGGCGACAAATGCGATGGCGCCAGATGATGGGATTGTGGAGGTTGATGCAGCGGGTCCTGTTGGAACTGAGGAGACAAAGAACATCCACTTTGACTGAGTGATGACACGTTGGCGAAGGGAAAACTAATTCACCCGTCTTGAAAAAATACCCATGCAGTAGTAACTATAGAAGAGAATAGAAACGTCCTTGAGTGAAGTTTCAGGGTCTCACCAGTGTGTCGTTACTCAGGAGGGAAACCCTCTCGCTGCACTGCTGAGCGCTCAGAGAGAGACTCTCCTGCTCATATGCTGCGTCTCGTTCAGCCTGTGTCAGGCTGAGGAACCTCCGGATCATACACAGGTTATCCCAGAGGGTCCTGTTCTCGGGACATGGATCCTCTTTCCAGCGCAGCAGCTCACACAGCCAGCCCTGCAGCCGACAAAAGAGATGGTCAGAGCCTGACTGGACCAGGGGTGGAATATTTAATACCCTTGTTTACCACATGATATACTGGTGCTTTAATGAGGAAAAGTGGAAACAAAGTAGAAGAAAAAGTGTACTTGAATATGATTTTTGAGGTTATAGTAAACATATAGGCAAGGAATTATGGTCAAAACATATCATTAAGATACAGAGAAGCCAAAAAAGAAATTCACATGAACTATACAAAAGTGTTTTGATGTCTATATGCTGTTTGAACATACATCTCAATATTGTGGTTTCATAACATGTAATGTTTGATATCATTCAGATCCTTAGAAAGAGCTGGGAAAGTTAAAATAAGTTAGCATTTTACGTGAGCCTCAGATCTTTCAATGACGTCAAATAAAAGGAGTTTTAAAGTCAATCCGAGACAGGAGAGAGACCGAAAGATAGAGGGGAGGAGACCAAGTGGACCATCTCCAGCCAATGGGTGGTGAGGATCAGATAGCGCCCACCTATCAGTAGCACGATTGAATAGCTCGAAACTGCTAGCTCTCTTAACTCTCACTCTCTTGACACTCCACTCCTGACTCTTGGGGCCTCATCCTCTCTCCTCTTCCATCCCGGTCCTTAATGGTGCCTCCTTCCTGCAACTGCTTACCTTCTCAAGACGCAAGCAAGCTACACAAATCCTATCTCCAGAAGCCAGCCAAGCAAGCCTGAATCTCTCTGGCTCCACCAAGCAACCAATCTGCTCTCCCAGAGAAGATCCATGCATCACATATTTGTGATCCCTTGCCCCGAGTAAAGATAAGTCTCTGGTTGGTTACGCCAACTCGCTCAAGGAAGATCTTTGCCAGCCTGCAACAAAGGACCAGGACCGGACCCAAGAAGACCCGGCGTCAGCTTTCCGCCGCCAAGCCTTCTTCACCGTGGTCCTTGCCAAGTCACGCCACAACACCACTGGATCCCGGGCCTTCATCACATGCTCCTCCTGCTGCTCACCTCTTCCTCCTCACCTCAACTGCCTCGTCACCATCATGCCTTCCTCTCTCCTCTGGACGTCGTAAGAGACTGTAAGATTGTCATTCTCGCATTGATTGATTTGTTGGGATTTTTCATATTCAATCATCATTCCATTACATTGTTCTCAACTGTTTTCCCTTTTCTCTTTGTTTCTTTCACTAAATCCTATAAAAAGTACGTCAGTTGCCTTTACAATTTTTCATATTTTTGTATAATCAATTTAAGAGCCTCTTACTCAGTGAAGAACATTAATCATGACAACAAGTAGTGACTTCAGTTAATGGGATTGATTCAAACTAGTGTTTCATAATTAATGAATGAGGCCAATTAATTACTTATTATCCACGTGAATTTAATAGTATCCCTTGGAATAAGACTCAAAGGTGGTCCTCCTTTCGTCAGTTATTTTTTACCAAGAGGTAAATTTAAACTTAAATCGACCAGAACTTAGATGTTATGAAAGTAAACCTTTTTATAAGGGCTATAATCGCTATACTTGCTTTTAACTCATGTAATACATTTTAAACCAAAGAAGATGCTTCGAGAATTAAAATACTAATGAAAACATTTCTATGATCTGTTGTATAGTTTCACTCTGAACTCACACCGATTACAGGCAAATTCATGTGGGGCCACATTATGACTAGACCTGAGCTACACGGATCACACTGCTTGCTTTTGGAACTAAAATGGATTTATTTGTGATTTCTTTAGTTTGACCCGGTAGGAAACCAATTAGCATGGACACATTCCAAAGTTAGCAAAACTATAGCGATGGCATCTAGCAATACTATTGTTGTCTACTGAGAAGTGAACATCACATTTTGTCACCACAGTCACATGAGAGTTAATTTATTTTAGTGATTTGATTGTATGCTGTGTTTATTCAAGTCTGGTATTGTGTTCTCTTGTTAGCCGTGAATATAGCTTGGTGCATGAGCAGCAATACAAAGCCAGAGGGAACTCCAGAACAACATCCACATTGAATCATCTGTTGCATTACAATTCCCTGAAACCTGAAATGAAACACCCTCATCCCTTTTGGGTTTATGTTTTTAATTAGACATTTTGAATTTGGAGTATTTATTTCATAATATATCTTCCTTTTTTAATGCTAATAATTAATTGTCAAACATTATTATGCATAAAATCCGATTATTGTTTCTAAATGTAGTGTCTCTAAATATGATTTGATGACACACTGTCTAGACTAGTAACGCTACTTGCACCTGAGGGGTCTTTGGTGTGAACTTTTCAATCTGCTGGGGGCGGGTCTAACATGAGCGGAAAGTCAAAATGGTGCATCGGGGAGGCAGTATAATATCTTTACATCATGAAAGTGTAAAAAGAGCAAAAGATATTTGGACGCTGACGCTTCTGTGTCCATCAGTTCCATCGACTTGACAAGTTTTCACTCTTTCTTCTTGCATCTCCTTTATGCATATATCTTGACAAAATCTAGGCTCTGATTGGTTAACACCGAAATATTCTTTTAGAGATAACTTGATACTACATGTTGCCAGAAGGGTGTCCCTAGAAATCTATTGAACACACACACATGCACCCACCAACATAGCAAAACACACACACACACACACACACACACACACACACACACACACACACACACACACACACACACACACACACACACACACACACACACACACACACACACACACACACACACACACACACACACACACACACACACACACACACACACACACACACACACACGGACACACGGACGGACGGACGGACGGACGGACGGACGCACGCACGCACGCCCAGTAATACATCAACTGTTATTATAAGACTTTATGAATTAATATATTTATATATAAAGCTTGATTCCCACAATAAAGTAATATAAGCTCTTCCTCATGCTTACAAGATAAATAAACAAAACTTGGAGGTATATTAGCAAACTATTATTTCTGTCTGCATATGAGAGAAACTAAAAAATAAGAGGCTTATCTTGGAAAGTAAAGCCTTACTAGTTTCAGATTCATAAACTAGAGATGATTCATAAGCAGGCTGAAAGACAAACACACAACACACACACACACCTGGCTGTGACCCAAAACCATCACACAATACCATCCAGATGCACAATGCAGATAAGAGACAGACACATTATGCATCGATCTCCACAACACCTGCTTACTGCAGAGGGAGAGAGCGAGGCAAGCATGATAGCCTCCAGGTGTTTGGACCTTTCCCAACTGTCATGAGCGCTGAGTGCCCCCCGACAACGATTTTCGACGGAATATTGAAGAGATGCATGATGAAGACGGAAAATGAGACGCAGCTAAAATCCCTGCATTGGATGAAGGAAATCATCCTCAAACAAAGGCAATAACAGGCTTATGGGTCTGCCATAAAACCACAACAATAAACACTCAAATCATGTGTGTGTGTGTGCCAGGCACAAATAAGTGGCTTGCTGGAGTGTGTTTTCTCAGGCAGCTATTAAAGAGATTATTCAGAGCACAATAGCAGCCTGATGCACTAATAACAGTCCTCTGTGGACGACAGATGCTGCTTCATTATCTGTACTTTTGCTCCACACAAGAGCTCTCCAGAAGAAAATGTTGCTTCATCAATGATCTTCACAAGTTTGTTTACCAACCTGACTCTTGGCAACGGACACCTTTGCAAACAGGGCCTGAGACACTTTGGCGCGTTTCATCTCGTGCTGGATCTCCTCGTAGATGGAAGAGTTGAGGACGCAGCTCTCCGCCATCAGAACTCGCTCCACTGTCGGGGACAGTCTGGTCTGGAGAGGGACAAGAGTTGGTGAGTGTGGACGACCCTGGAGAGTGATAGTTCACCCAAAATTCAAACCTTATTTTCTACTCACCCTCATCTCGACTTACGGTTAGAATTATTTTCAGAGAAATGTTTGTCTATAACTCTAAAAAGAAACAGATTAAACTGGATCTCAGTTATCATTTTAATCTTCGTCCAATATGACGTACTTAAGAGTAACTAATTTAAAAACCCAACTCTCTAAACGCACAGGTTTCAAGATGGTCCAGAAAAGGGCCGAGACGGTGCAGGTTTTGGATCCAACCGGTCAAGCACATATAGTTGAACCAATCAGGCGTCTGAAGACAGTAATCAATTAATTGTCAGTCAGGTGTTGCTTGTTTAAGCCGACACCCGATTCGTTAACTCATGTGTGCTTGATTGGTTGGAACAAAAACCTGCACCGTCTCGGCCATTCTCTGGGTCGTTTGACACCCCAGTATAATCTAAAGGGTTAAAGTCTTCCTCATGTTTCCTCATTCAAGATGCATTAAATCCCTAATTTTAATGATGAAATCTTAGCGAACAAGAGGTTATGAGAGTGAATTTTGTAACCTCTCCCAGTCTTTACACGGATAGCCTCGGATAATTCAGCTCAAGACAACCCTAAAATATAGTTCATTTTAGTTAAATTATTTTCAGAACAATTCCTCATGTCGAGGCTTCGATACAAGATGGATGTTGCAGACGAGCAGTATGGAGGTATTTGGATGTTTTTCAGTGTCTTTTTGGACACTGAGCTCCAGTCGTTACATTAAATTGAACAAACATTTTTGTCTATAACTCAATAATAATCTTAACCTTTAGTCAACATGAGGGTGAGTAGAAAATGAGTGAAACTTTAATTTTAAACTATCACTTCAATACACATCCTTCTCTGACCTGCGAGGGTCTGGGCGGTGTGGTGCAGGTGAACCCAGTCAGGCTTCTCTCCTTCTCCACCTGGTAGATCCTCTCTCGCTCCACCTCTGGAAGCAGCAGGAAGCTGTGCATGGCGCGCAGGTTGATGAGCAAAGACTGGGAAGCGTGTTTGGGGTCTTCCTCTTTACGCAAGATCTCTGAAAGCAGGCCCTGAGCAACCCACGCATGTGAAGAGAAAACAGAGAAACTTTAATTAAACCAGTTCTTACATGTTCATCTACAATTAGTTCCCGTTGATGAAACAAACACCTTTATTTGGTTTCTTTGCGAGATAATGGCAGCAGATAATGTTGCTTCTAAAATTAAGCGGAGAGGAAGGCTAGAATACTAAAAGAGATGTAGAAGAGAAAGTTGCATTTTTAGGGAAAAGTCATAAAAAGTATAAAACTCAAGTGCAATGAGCTGGAGATAAAGATGTACAGAGAGTGAGGCAGTGTTTCTCTGAGGGCTTGTGATGAGATTGCCCAGCAGCTGCTTCACTGCTGGCACCGGCACTGTGCTGCCACACACACACCCCCCCCCCCCCCCCCCCCCCCCCACACACACACACACACACACACACACACACACACACACACACACACACACACACGCACGCACGCACGCACGCACGCACGCACACACGCACACACATAAACGCACACGGTGTATTAATACATGACATCCACATTGGGGTGGGGGCATTGCAGCTAGGGCATGCCAAAGTGCCATATGCACACACACACAATGCACCAAACATCCATCCTGGAGAACCTCGTGGTCGCCTCTGAAGCTACAGCCCAGTGCTTCACCAAATGTTGCATTTCCTAAATATCCAAGCGTTCATAAACACTAGATCACTCTAGGACCTGCTATGTGTAATGTTTTGTTTTCTCTAGCCTTTTTTCAGAGATGTTTTCATTAACGTCCTTATGAGAGGTTCAACCTAGAAAATTAATTGTAAAATAAACTTAAATTGCCAACTTAGCTTAGCTAACTTAGCTTATCTAGTTGCTTACAGTGCTATTTTTAATGAGGTGAAAGTTTCCACATTGTAATACATTGTCTCTTTGTTATGGGTGTAAGAAAATATCAATACATTGATTTATCAAAGTGTTTTTTTTCCAGAATATAGGTCATCAATAAAGTGTGTTTTAAATAAAATAAATAGTTATTTTATTAAATAAAAATGCAAATAGTTCACAGTGTTTGTACATTTTTGGGTTGCAGTCATTAAGGCCTCCGCAGCTTAAGGAACAATGGAATTCCGTGAGATCCCGGCAACGTCTGAGGACGAGAGGATACAGTCGACTCCATTAGCTTTTAAAGCTGATGTTTTGGATATACTTTGGTTATAAAACAGATGAAAGCAGATACGATCATGTCAAAAGACATGTGGCACCGAGTCACTACTCAAACAATACTGCAAATATATCCTTTTTCCTTCAGTATACATTATCTTATCATTGGCACTGTATCGTGATATGAATTGCATCACTAGATTCTTGCCAATACACGCACCTACCCTTTGTTTATTTAAAAAAATAATAAAATTACTTAAATAAAATGTGTTTTCTAATATCAAATTTAGGACATTTTAATGATTAATAATGTAAAACATGCATTATGTCACAAAGGGAGTTTGTCTTGTCAGCATAAAAGTGAGACGACATTAATTCAAGATAAACTTCTCCTCTAAACTAACTTACTGAAGTAAAAGTTCTTGGTATGGATCTAAGTGCTCCTGCAACACTTCCACCGACCAGGCATCCAGTTTTTTTGGGAAAATATCTCTTGGATGGATTAAATTATAAAAATCAGTTATTATCCTCATTGCAAGACCACAGCAGTCATGTGACACCACTAACTTCCACATACCTGGGTCCTGTTGAAGGCCACTCTGGCGAAGATGGCTTGAGAAATCCCGGCTCTCTTCAGCTCCTCGCGCACACAGTGGTAGATGTCACCCGGGACATCCGTTTGGCCAAGATTACAAGCGCTTTTCTGGTTTTGACCTGCTACTGGACTGTCACATGGACCATACTGGGTCTGCTGGGGGACTTGGCTTTCAGCTGGTTTGGAGAAGACCTTGGTGGGCCTCCCTACAGGGAGGTGGTTGAGGAACTGCGGGGCAGCCGAGGACAGGCCCTGCCCTGATAGCATGAGGCTGACAGCGTACTGCTGGTTGAGGACCTGAGCCATCATGAGCTGCTGGGGTCGGTTCAGAGGCTGGGAGGGGTGAAGTCCCAGAGGAGTGCGAGCACAGATGTTGGGAACTCCGCCGTGAGGGAAGTGAAGACCGGAGCTTTGTTCCGTGGCAGGGGTTGGTACCGGCTGCTGGATCGGTGTGATGAGAGTGGACGGGTCAGTGAAGTGTTCAGTCTCTGCTTGGAAAAAAAAAGGAATAATTGTTTTTGTAATGTGCATAAAACAAAGAAAACAGTATCTTTGAAGAATAACGGGCACATATTTGACAAACAATTTGCATTGTTAGAAAAAATGAAATGTTTTCTCTCCAAAAATTAAAGTATGCAACTTCCAATTAATCCATAACATCCTGTTTGGTTCTGTGCTGGTAACATTTAGGAAGAATATATGATCCAATTTCAAGCTTTGTGTTTTATTATTATACTCTATTTATTATAAGTGTCATAAGTGTCAATAAGTCATGATCGTCTTACAGTTTGTCCAATTTTCTTGGTTTCCTTCTTATTCTGCTGTTGGTTTTCTACCCAGGTTTGCACGATTTAGCTGATTAGTGGCGGTCTCTTTTCTTTCTAAAGGAGCTCCAAAGCAGGAAGAAATCTGCCCCTGCCTCCCGGTTATCAGTTTGGATTCTGTCTTCGTTTTTTAGTTTAGTTGGATTAAATATTAAAGACACAACTTTTGGATACTCTGCCGTGTTTGAGACGGTTTCTGCTTTTGCGTCCTCTGACGCTCCACCCGTGACAATAATAAAATTCTAAAAGGTATAATCATGGAAGCCAAAAGTTAAGATTAAAATGTGATGTTCAAACAACTCTGATCATCTGTCATGCTTCAGTGGGTTTTCCTATTCATATGGATTTTATTTTTGTGTTGATGATCATTTAACATATTATTTTCACTTAAAGCTGTTTATATATTATTTTGTTAAGACCCAATACAAATTAAAGATGTTTTCCAAAGATCATGTATAATCAGTATTAATGGTGATAATAATATAAATCACAAATAACCATGATTATAATTTTGGCCACAATCTGCAAGCCTCAATATCTGTTGAGAATACTGTTTGGTAGAATTACAACAGGTAAATAAAAAAAAGAGATTACATTATATGGATTTGAAAAAATGAAGGCGATTAAAACAATAATGGCTGAAACCATAGGTTATTTAAAATATCCAGAGTAGCTTTCATCCAGATAAATGTAAACAATGTAAACAATCCTGACATTTGGTTGTATGTGATTCTCACCTTTGCATTTGGTCTTCTTGAAGTGTTTGTACCAGCGACCGAACTCCTGACACTTGCCGGCCGACACGTTTGCATAGTAAGTGCAATTGACAATGGACGATATCATGCTCTGAAACAAAGGGAGGAAGACGAGGGAGAATCATGAATATTTCCGGGGTCATGTGATCATGGCAGCTGCTCTCACACGTGATATTAATGCACTCTGTGATCTGTTATTAAAAAGAGCCTCAGGTAAATTGGCTAATATAGACGGATGAGAGTGTCAGCGTGAGCGGCTGGCACATGTTTATGTACACTACTCTTCTCTCCCCAAAGGCTGATCTTTGCCATCTTTACATCTGATTACAACTTTCATCTCCTCGTATTTATTTTAATCAACTTTGCGCAAATAAGGGGGTGATGGGAAGGAAGATGGGGGGAGGCAGCAAGTTTAGAAGATAGAATGAAATGGGGAGTAAAAAGGAGGTAGAGAGTCATTTTTCTTTATAACGCTGCTGATTCTTATCCAGCCGGAGGAAAAAATAGCAGATGGTCCGGGCTGATTATTATGAATATTAATAAACAGGGCCCTATCCAAATACTGCATGATTAATGGGAAACTGCTCCGGCTGCTGTGCATGCATTTGATTGCATTTGATTAATAATGAAAAAAAAAAAAAAGAACAGCAAGGAGTGAGAACTAGAAATGAAAGTTGAAAATGTTTTATGGATTTTTGTGTGGTTTCACTTTTTTATTTGGAGAAATATTCGTCTAATTTTATCAGAAGTTTTATCAATCTTAACTACATGATCAAATCTTTTAAATGATAACATTTGATTTTTTATCATTAAGACACATCGGAACATCGACCCCTCAAACAATCTTCACATCTACATGCTTCAGCAGAAAAGCGTGATCTGTATTTCTGTTCATAAATTCCATATTCCGTATTTTTAATCGAACACACACACATCACTTATGTGAACAGTGAAACTTGACTCATGCTGGTCTAATTTTTTTGTACAGATCCCATTTCATATCAGATCCAATAAAAGTTCCCATGGCAACAAAACACAGAGCTTCACTACTTTACACTTAAGAGTACAAAGAAAATCACAGCTTTATTGTCATTTTCATGTTTTTAAATCCAAATGAAGTAATTTTTCTTTCTTGTAAATTCGGTTTCAGTAAGTAAGTAAATCATATTTGTAGAGCGCTTTTCTAGATCAGGGTCACAAAGCGCTTAAACAATCAAAACAAAATTCAGTTTTCAAAATAGCAACTAAAATGTATTAAAATCGCTTGTTGTCAGCAGACAAATATCATGCAGATATAAACCAAATGTACACAATGATGTACACTTAAAGTTTTTATATACAGGGAAATCGTTTTTTGACAATATCCACAAACAAGTAATACATTTTAAATATCAATTATTTACAGCTTCATAGGCGGGTCTTAACCCTTGTGTTATCTCAGGGTCAATGTGACCCGGAGGACCCAAAAACAAGATGAACAACCTCCACACTGCATATGTATTTATGGAAGCCAGGGAGGTCGTTCACCTTGACAGAAGAGGCAACACAAGGGATAAAACAAAAACATTTGTTTGCAGGGTCACCTTGACCCTGAGATAACACAAGGGATAAAAAAGCGTTCCATTAGTTTCACATGACTTCATAAAAAATGTTTAAACTAGAATTAGCTCAAGAGCTCCATGTGAATGTTTAATGCCATTACTAGATGTGATCTAGTATCTTGAAGATCAGTGATTGGATTAAAATTAACTTCCCTGAGCCAGTCAATGGATATTATCCGACTCAAATTGAATTTCCATCGAGGGCTCAGGACAAAAATACATAAAACAAAAACATGTTAAAGCCGACAAATTGGTCTTTAAACTAAAACAAGACACGTCTGGTGAGCGACCTAGAATTGTGGAATTTCAATGTTGGTCACACAGATAGTGTAAAGCTCAGACAAAAGGATGGGCGGACGGAGACGGTATCGAGGTGGAGATTTATAATGGGTTGCTGCCAAAGCAGATGGGCTTTTTAAGAGATAGTCATCTCTCCATTTCTCTCCCACGCTCTCTATAGCTTATCTGCCTCTGCATCTGGACTTCTCTTCTGAGAGCAGTTTCCATCTCAGGCGCCAATAACACAACATGCTCGTGCCTGGTCATAAAACACACCAGCAAGTGCACACATTCTTACCTGAGACAGGGGACACTCCTTGGCCAGCGAGCTCTGGTTCATGTCCTTCAGAAGCTCCTTCAGAGCATTTCTTACTGTGGCGTGAGTCCACTGCTCTGCCGGCAGATCCTCCAACTTAGGGCAGCTGTGCGATATAAAGAAATAATACGCATAAATATTTGTTTCACTATTTGAAATATACATGTTAATTCATATGGCACTTTGTGATGTGAACAATACGTGGATGCCTTTGAAAAACTTGATATAAACATAACAAAAAAACAAAATATAACACATTTAGTTGATAACTTCACCATTAGCAGGTTTAAAATCCAGATTATGTTCATGATTGTGAATTATTCATTTAAATTGAAGAATTAAATTACACACTTATGAACGGTATCAAAAATAAAACAATAGAATAATGGCTAATAATAGGCTAAAATGAAAAGAATATGCAAACAATAGTCAGATATATTTCCAATTTCTTGTCAGCAGGTGATATTCTGGGCTGTGAGATCGCTTCTGTGACTCAAGTGCTTCTTTGTTTGGGCTTATTTGTGTTTTGACCACAATTAAATGTTAAACTGTTTACGTTTTACCTCTAATATGGTTTAATGTATTATATTTAACATTGTGTTTAAAATATTTTGTGGTCTAGATAACGGGCTGGGGAGAAGTTAGTAAACTTTAAAATGACATTTGAGCTACCCTTCGACACAGGGGAGTGGGCCGACACACTATTTTGTTCCTACAGATGAGCCTTTAATATAATTTTAGTTTTAAACAGTAATTCCTCTGCGAAAATAAATCATAAATAAGAAAAAGTAATGTTTGAAGGTAATGAACCTGTGGTCATAGACTGTATTATTCAAGACAGAAGATTTCAAAACACCCGAGTAGGTGCTTGTCATGTTCTACCAGCCTCTGGTAGCCAGTGTCCTGTTTTAACTTCTGTACCTTCTGTCGTCTGCTGTGTACTGGAAACCTAATTTCCCGAAGGAGATCTCCAGAGGGATTAATAAAGTCATCTAACTAATCTAATCTAAATTGGGTGATTGGTGGAGGTATGAGGTTGTTAAAATCCTTTTTTAAATCCAACTTTGAAAGAAATAAAAAATCCTGCACAGCTTAACTTATTTGGACATATTTAGACTCAAAAGTAGCAAATCGTTTGGAAGCTTTTCTGCAGTAGATCCGTGTTCAACTGTCCAATTTACTATTTCTTTCCTGATAGGATTTTGACTATCAACAGCTACCAGTGATTATCTGATCTCAGCAAATAAACTAAGATTAACTAGTTAATTTGAAGTCAATGACTGTTTTTAAGTCTGTCCTCGCTATTGACCTGCTCATAATGATATATATATAATGTACATTGAAATGTATAGATCAACACACACACAGGTAGCAACAACAACCGTGCACTATATCCCATATGAACGTTAGTTCAATATCATTGCAAATGCAAATGAGTACACGTGTACAATCTTGAGGGCATGACCTCTGAAACGTGTAAGGGTATACCTGTGAAGCTGTATTTTCAGGGTGATGACATGGTGAACATCTTGCAGCATGTCTGCCACCGTGGCATCTGGAGCATCTGTTACACAAGACAGCGGCATCGGGTTCCATCTGCCCACCTGGATCAAACCTGGCAACACACACATGCACTTTACTCCAATGAAAACAGGACACAAACATGGACTGACTTGAATTTAAGATCTAAAATCAAACAAAGAGATGAGGGCGACAGGCTAGTATGATCGAATTATGTAGCTTTTAATGTATAAATGAAAAGAAATAACAGTTTGTTAGGTACAAGTCAATGTATTTTCTTCTTCTTAACTCCAGCTCTGTTTTTTCAATATTACAGCTAAGATGATTAGCGGTCGTGCAGCAACCTTTCAATTATTAATATCATTAGCATCTCTCAGAAGACCTTCGCTTTAGATCAGCCATCAAAAGACGTCTTCCACACATTCAATCATTCAGCACGTCCTCAACAGCACCAGCTTGTTAAGAGCAATTCTAGTTTTCATTGTAAACAATCCAAGGAAATGTGAGCTAATGATACATCTATCTGTATAAAGAAAACTGGAGATGGAAGAAACTTTTACAAAAAAAAAACCTTTGACATTGAACTGACATGTTTCAAAGAGAATTCCTAACTAGTCCATGCACCGCTAACTTTTGATTATTTTCCAGCTGGCCCAAAAAGAGATTCCTCAGCCTCGTCACAGTAATGAGCTACGAAATCAAAACGTTTAATTGGTTTCTCTGAACTGTTTCACTGCCGAAATCTTCCAAGTGAAAATGTCTTAAAAAATGAAGGATCCAGTTTAAAAAAGTGCTTCTGGTGAACGACCTCCACCACTTTACATGATCAGCCTGTTAATGCAACATGTGCTTCTGGTGAGATGACGATCATCTAAGCCCCGCTGATGCCGAGCACACGTCAGTCTATAGTTCTGATCCACTTTTGGCTCCGTCTCTAGCAGCCATGTAATTTTCCCTTTCTTCTAATTCTTCTGTGATTATTTCTGCCCACAGTGCCACTTGTTCTTGATCGCTAATTATGTGTCATTTGCTGCCCACATGCACTACAGCAATTATTATTATGATTGTTATAATCACTACATTCTCTATTAATATCACTTTTCTATACAACTGAAATATTCCACATGTTGGGATTATACTACCCTTAAAAAATAGTTGTGTTGCAAATTAGTTTTAATGGTATATTTTCTTTTGAAATCTGTAAAAGTAGTTTAATATATTTATATTTCTCGTCACACATCAAGTCATCTCAATAGTCCTTCCTAGTACTTCTGTACTCATTTAATCCTTCATTCATCCAGTCGTTTTCTTTACCGCTTTATTCGTTATTGGGGGTCTCGGGGGCTGGAGCCTATCCCAGATTCTGTGGGCGAGAGGTGGGGGACACCCTGTACAGGACGCCAGTCTGTCGCTGGTAGAATCTGGGATAGGCTCAAAGGGATGTAATCATTTAATGTAAAAGAAAAATGGAATAATTGTCTTATTCTGCTTATATCTGGTACTTATATTCTAAACTATTTTGTCTCCCACCTCTTGTCTTTATGTGTCTTAAAATTATTTTTTTGTACTCGTACTCTTATAGATTCTTCTAATTGAATTATTATATAGGAAATAATAAATCGATTTCCTTTTTTCTTTTTTAAATACATGTTTTTAAATAACATTAAGAAAATAGAAACAACAACCTTCTCCCTAGAGTCTTTGTTTCTGTCCATTCTACTTTAACCTCATAACCTACTACCTTGTCCAGCTCTTTTTTTTCCATGGTTAAATATTAACTTTAACTAGTAAGTCTAACTTCATCCTATGTATCCTGTTCACATATAAAATGTGCTGTGCACTGCACTTTATATTCTTATTTATTCCTATTTTTTAATTGATTTCTTATTGGTATCTTTGCAGTTTCCCAAAGGGATTTTCCCAAGAGATCAATAAAGTTCTATCTAACAACCCAATAACATTTTATTCTCTTACTCCTCATTCTCTTTCTGGATCACATGTCAGTTACCGCCAACTGCACTCTCCTCTTCGCCTTCCTAGAACTCTATCCCACTGTAACGCATACTGCCCAATTGATTATATATATATTTGTGACAAACATAATCATTTAAATGTAACATCTTTGACGACCCTTGAAGAAAAAGTTGTTTCATAATTTTGGTTTAATGCATTTGGAGACATAAATAAATAAATGTCTCATGGATAATAATGAAGGATGGATGATGATTCAATTTCCAACTTTTATGAGAGGCTTTCAAGCCAAGAGAAAAAGGTATAATACAGGGGAAGGATAAAGGGGGGAAAGGTAGTAACAAAATTATGTTTCGAAAGTAAAGAAACTTATTAGATTAAACCATATATAATTGTTTCGCCAAAGAAGAATAAAAAAACAATAAAAGGATGATGTGCTTTTTCCATTTTCTTAAAACTTATTTTAAGGGACACAAAAAAACAGTATTAAGACAAATAAAAATAATAAAATTAAAGTATTAAAAAGGCTATATTTATATGATTTATAGATGAGGAAGCATTATTTTCAACAAAAGTCATGTTGTTTCAAATGGAAGCACTGGACTACACTTGGTTACGTCTGGCGACTTAATCTTTTCATGATGTGTTCAGGTACGCTATAGTTAATTATGTGTGACGCTCACAGCTGTACTTTGCAGCAGGTACAACCAGAAGAAACAACAGAGAGAATAACTGAGAGAACAACCCTCATGTTAACACTGTTTGAGAGGTTACATCTGCAGACAGTAAAACGATAACTATTTCATTTAGATCATGTCTCCTAGTTCACAGAAAACAAAAGATTTCTGTGGTAGAGATAAAAGGTAACACTCTCAGTATTTGAAGCCAGTGAACTCAACATAACAAAGGATATAATCAGAGAGGATTTTTTTTTGTGTGTAATTTATGGCTATTTATGCACACATTGATCTTCTGTGCCAATTTAGATTGTTGCATAGTTTCAAGACAGGGAAAACATTCATTCCAAATAATATATATTATTATATTATTGTTACCTTTAAGACAATAATATTGTTCGTCCATTCAATCTTTAAAATATCTAATTTATGTTGTTTTTTTCTTAATTCAGATTATAATTTAGAAAAAAAATGTTTTTAATTGAATTTGATTTTTCCCAGAATGGACCAGATCTTAAAAAGCAACACATTCATCTACGTCAATCTAATGCCGGTTTTAAACAATTATTATATGTTAAAATGAATTTGACGGAGAAGTATAAAAAACGCAGTTGACCAAGTGTCAACTTGAGGCTGGATGTTGTATTGCCCAAAGTCATGTACAGATCCAGCAAATAAAAACAGATCTTAAACATATCTACACCCAGGTTACTTTCAATCATAGAAATGCACGTTGAGTCTTGTTTTACTGACATGATAATGGCTTTGTAAGAATTATTTTGGTCAGAATTTTGGTCGACAAACTGCAGTATGTGTTTTCCATCTGTTCAGCAGTACCTTTGGCTTGAGCCGCGGAGCTGTGAGAGTAGCCCAGAGTCAGCAGAGCGATTTCTATCAGCTGGTTGAAAAGAACATCCTTCTTGACCAACACGAACTCTGCTTGCTCTTCCCTCTTCTCGCCGTCGGCAAGTCTCTCGGTGTGTTCCACGACACAGAAGACGGGCAGCAAGCTTCCTGACCACACAGAATAGTCTGCATGAAGACCCCAGTCAAATGAACACTCAACAGACTCCACCAACCTTTAGCCTGTTGCCTCATCGTAGCATGTTTCTGAGCCAACCAAGGGTTTTTGCTCCCTGGACTCCCTTGCCGGCTCCGGTCCTGGGTCGAAGGTCCTGCTCCATTGAGTTCCATTCGAGACAATTTGGCCGGTGGTTCTGAAACAGAACTACCACCTTCTCCTTTTGTTCCGTTACACAGGGGGTCCATCTGTGCGGTCACTCTGAGACGGACAGAAATCAGAGTGAAAGTTTATTCCATGTTAATCTTTGTATTCATTTCTTTGTGTTGTTTCCTTTGATCTATGTTCTTTATGCTTGCACTCGTCATCCCTTGCACTTTATTCTTGTTTTTATGACGTCTGCTGTGAACTGAAACCCAATTTCCTGAAGGCGATCTCCAGAGGGATTAATAAAGTCTATCTATCTATTCCGGGTACTGGAGATGAGAAGGGGGATGACTTTATTGATCCGTGTGCATTTCTGTTCTTCTGTTCTGCTCGGATCCAAATTCTAATTTCCCGAAGGAATGTTCCCAAGGGATTAATAAAGTATACAACTATGCTTCTATCTACAAGGACAGCTTATCAAATAACAGTTTAAACCTTTATGTTTTTGAAATCTGAGAGCAAAGTTAAAAAAGGAAAATCTGAATCTCTAAATTGCATTAAATAATGGAATAATATGAAATATTTATTCGTCTCCTTTCTTTACTTTCTGGAAAGCAATATGATTTTTTTCACTCCAAATCATTCAAGTTGTGGTAGCTTTTTCCATTTCAGTGCAAATGTGATTCAGGAGATGAATACATGCATCTTATTCTTGAATTTCCACTTATTCATACATGTATTAATTCAAATATATGTATTTATTTATACGCAATGTGTAGTAGGCGGAACGCTGACTCCATGAATGAAACATTTCCCAGTGCTATAGATATGAATATTTTATTTTAGTAGATCCAAATAATAAAAAATAAAAATAAATCAGTATAATATACTATTTACTATATATACAAATACTATTTCGTCAGACTCGAGTGAGATGAGGAGAGACGTTTCAAACGCAATTGTTGATAATAATAATAATGAAAATAAAGATAAATATGACGTATTCGCAGGTACTGTAGGTCAACAATAGGACGCGACCCTCGTTTATTTTCTAAAGGTCCAGATCCAAGATAGCGACGGACCGGAGCCGCTCACGGTAGCATCCGAGAGAAGTTGAACCGAGACGGAACCAACCTGTTCCCGTCCGCGCGGAGCGTCGCTCGGATCCCGCCATCATCACGTCAACACGGAGCCAGAAGCCAGGAGCTGTAGCCGCGATGCTAGAAGACGGTCAGCGGAACACCAGTGACATCCCGGCGGTCCCGGCTGGCCAGTCCGCCCCCTGGTGCTCCGGTGAAGAACACACTGGTGCTCCGGTGAAGAACACACTGGCGCTCCGGTGAAGAACACACTGGCGCTCCGGTGAAGAACACACTGGTTCCTCTGGAGAAGTTGACGATAAAACCCGAGGACGAGGCTGGTGTGTGTGTGTGTGTGTGTGTCTGCACTGGGTTACACATCAAAGCCCTGAGAGCAGAGAGACTCCCCCCCTCTCACCCCCCCTCTCTCACCCCCTCCCCCAACCCCCGCCAACACAGATGCATTAGCATATGGTGTAATAATGAATTCAGCAGCGCGCTCCATAAATGTATTAAATGTGACAATTGCGCATAAATCTATTTATTATTTGGTGCCGCATGCTGTTCACGCACGCGCTGCTGTCTTTAGGGGTGCTCGCCATGGTTACCGGGACGAGTGCGAAACTTTTTGGGGGCGACACCTATGAAGGACGAGAAATGACATCAGAGTAAATACATGTTTAAATATAGAACCACATGGATAAATAAATGCCATCTTTGTGTATATGTTTACATTTATTTATTTATACATGTCGTATTTTATTTATAAATGTATTTATTTATTTGTGTATTTATTTATTAATGTCGTCTTTTATTTATACATTTATTTATTTATACATTTATTTATTCATGTATTTATACATGTCTTTTATTCATACGGTTTCCTGGCAGTATGCAAATTAAGTAGGCGGGCCAAAAGTCAGTCGGGAGCAGGGATTGGTTAAACCACCTTTTTTCCTAGCGGGCCACATTTAATAATAGCGGAACAAAATGGGCGCCAAATGTTACTAATGCTGTGTCTCAAATCGCATACTAGCTTACTCAAAGTTAGTATTTTTAGTGCGTAAGTGCGTCTCAATTCTTAGTATGCGAAATTTAGTGCATCATGCACACTAAATTGGCGTACTAACACGCCCACAAAACTGAGTATGTTCGATGGACACTATCCACCCTAAACGTCTGCCATCTTAGTGACGTTGTAAACGGAAGGTACGTCATATATATATGCATATATATACATTTACTTACAGGTGCATTTTCCGCAGCAGTAGAAGGATGAGGAGTCTTCGCTGCTGGTACTAGCTTAAATATCTCACGAACATTTGGATTCTCATATTTTTTCTTTATTTCTTTTTCCAAACTTGCAATAGTGCTGCCAGCAGGTGTCATTGATAGCTTTCAAACAGCTGGTTGAAACCATAGTTAAATAGAAGTAGAAGAAGAAGCTGTCGCGTCATTTCCTGTTCATTGTTTGATTTGAGACATACTATCTGTGGAGAATTTGCATACTAATTAGTATGTACACTATCTTGATGCATACTAACTTCTAGTATACTAAGAGAAGTATGCGATTTGAGACACAGCACAAGATCAAAATAACAGTTTTTTTTTCGTTCAGAAGTTTGATATACGAAACATGTATATGTTTAGATTATTTCAACACACGACGTCCCACGTGGCCTTTTTTCTAAAGACATACAAACATTTTATTTACTTGTTTCGAAACATTCTTTCAATGTAGTAACAAGTCCTTCTCAGACAGACAGATTGATAGATTGATGGATAAACTTTATCAATCCCTCTGGAGATCTCCTTCAGGAAATTGGGTTTCAAGTACACAGCAGACGATAGATTCATAAAAGCAAGAACAAGAAAGTGCAATAAAAAGAACAAAGTGCAAGGGAAGACAAAATCCAAATATAAAGAATATAGATTAAGATCGACTTTATTAATCCCCCTGGAGATCTCCTTCAGGAAATTAGATTTCCAGTACACAGCAGATGATAGAAGATACAGCAAGTTCATAGAAGGTACACTTTATACTGTAGGTATGCTAAACATACTCATTCCAACTAGCAAAAATAACAAAAAAAAAAAAATCAAAGGTTGTGTCTTAGTCTGTTTGAGACTCTGGCTTCTTCCAATACAATGATGTCCGCTTTTGTATCTTTGCAATTGCTAGGACATGATATGTAGCAAAGTATTGTATTGTGGGTATCAGGATGTGTATATGCAAGTAATAGTAAGTATAGCATTTATTGGAAGTAATAGACTTCGATGGTTTGAAAAATCTAGGATTTAAATTTAGAATGTTAAGGACTATTAAACACAATCACCGGATTAGCTTTCCGACCAAACTATTAGCTAGCCACTGGTTGGATGGTTAAAGGTTAAAGGTTAATTTCTCCAGAGAGATATCGCATGTATAACCTCTGGACTGCAGAGTTAGGGCTTTGTTATGATTGGCCTGATGAAACCATAAGTTGAGCCTATGGAAGCTAATACACACTCACTTGTCAGTCAACCACGCCCCTTATCACGCAAATTCTGGGAAACCGATGGACAGGTATATAATAAACACAAAATAGCCGACATAGAGAGATTAAGTTCAGCGTTAGCTTTCTGAACGACTATTGAAATTCAAAGATTCAGATTCAAAGCGTTTATTATCATAGGTACTGCGTACCATGAAATTCTTTCTTTGTTCCCCCAAGAAAAATGCACAGTATAAATATATATACATTTGAAAGAACTAAAATAAAAAAACACAGCAACATAACAGCGTAAAAACAAGTAAAAGTACAATTAGTGCTAGAGTTGTCGGCATGAAGTTGATGGTTGATTAGCTGTTGAGAAGTCGCTATAGAGTTTTGATGAGAATCTCATTGATTCTGAAGCAGAATTGTTTGACTACATCTTTAAAACTAGTTTTGTTATCGTCATAAATGATTTTTATGGAATGCTAAGAACACACTCTGGAGGTAAGGTTTAGTGTATTTTTGTGTGCTCCTTTCACTACCGTCATACTGCATTAATATGATCGATATGTAGAGGACTATGATATAAAGATTCGCTGGTAAATAAATTAAGTCACATTAACTTCTTCTCATAATTAGCAAGTATGAAATATAACAAGAAATAAAGACAAAATGAACACCTGACATGGTCAGATATGTATAGAAGCTTAACCAACACTTGGTGCAGTAATTAGAAGAGGTTTTTTAATGAGCATCAAGTTTTTATATACTGCAGAGATTATAGCGGAAGTAACAGACCCTTCACAAACAACACAATGAAATAGCTGGTTAGTAGTGATGGGTTGGTAACACTGGTGCGTCACTCCATGCGTCGAGCTCACACAGCAACATGACCGATACTGGGAATGTTTTGGACTGACTTTGATTCGCCAAACTGTGTTTATAAGGAAGAGTATCTGTCAAAGGGATGCGTCCGCTAAAAGGATCACGGATCATTTGTGTTTCAAAAAGACGAATATAGGGCAGGCTCCCACTGAACATTGAACAATTTTGATCTTGTATTTGAAAAATAAGGCATTTGCTGTAATTTCCTTGTCGTTTCGCTATTCCTCTTAAAGTTTTCACTTGATCTATTTTAATTCAAATTCATTTTGAAGTGAATCTTAGTTAATTTTTCATATTTTTTCTTAAGATTAAATGTCGAATTTGTTCGAAGAATTGACTTATTGATTTTTTTTAACGTCCAGCAGGTGTCAGTATTCATTGACATAGTATTGACACAGTATCAATACAGTGTTGCTGTTTGTTGAAACGCTTCAAAACGCCCATCAATACTGGTCAGACACAAACGAAGGATAAGAAATCAAACTTACAATATCCTGAAGTGAGAGAGCTCTTCAGACTTTGTGTCATAAGTCTCTTTAAAGTATCTGTTGTGGTGATCTGCCTGGAGGTGTTGTGCGGTACTGCACCTGGTGGGGAGCACAATTCAAGTTATTAGGAGCGGCAGCAGCAGCAACACACCATGCATTTGGCTGGACAACACAGCGGCAGGAAAAAGACAAAGAAAGAAACCACTGCATAATACCCATGGATAAAGGACTAAAACCAAAGAGGCTACCGGAAGGCTCGTGTGAATCAGTGTTTAAGTTTTCTTTCTAGCTGTGTTGCAGAAGATTTGTTCGAATTGTACTGAGATAAAGTTAATATTATTAATTAATCTTGATTATTTTGGTCATGTACAGTTTATTTGGTCACCATGGTTGGACGAAAGTAGTTCATTGTGTACTAAAACCCTTTGTTTATCCTCAAGTTGTGGTTAAATGCAAATAGCTAAAAATAAAAACTGCTAAATACCAATGTAAAATATGTATAGAACAATTCAGTCAAAAATGAGTTAGTTAAAAAAAAATTAAGATGTAAGACTTGGTTTCTGTTTGTGTAGAACTTGATTGAGGATTGTGGATTTAATTATTGATTATGTTTATATAGAGTAAACATATATTTGCTAAGTTGAGAAAAGCACGTGTTTTTAATTGTTAATTTTCTGTTGTGTAAAGGTTTTTCCCCTGTCGCAAGTGTGGGAAGCCAGAGCCTTTAAAATACACTTGACAGTATCATCCAAAGTTCATATCCTTGTGTTTTTCAGTGAAAGAATAAATGACCAGCTCCTCTGTTGCTGTTGGAGGTTAAAGGTGTCCATGGTCCTTGACAAATCAGTCTCTCCATGGTGTATTCCTCATTTTCGGAACATCCAAGCAGTAAACTTCAAGTCTGTTCTTGTTAAGGTCGGCGACCACTCACAACTACATGGAATTTGGAGTGTTTTTTGAGCGCACAACAGCTTTGTTTGGAGAATGCCTTCACTCATGTAACTTCCACTGGCAGTCCAGGTCGAGCTGAAGCTTGAGAGGCATTTTATGAACTACCAAAGATTGAGGATGATTGGAATGAAAATAAATTATATATTCTCCCGCACTGTAAGATGACTTCAAGTGTTCTACAATAAGATACTGCCTGCTCTACTCCTTTGAGTAGTTCAACAAAGTGAATAATCTCTCTGCAGCCCGAGCGAGTCACAGCCGGTTGCACACCGACTGGTTCACGGAGAGAGATGTCAATCAGCACGGTGACGGCTTCTCCTGCGCGTGTGCCTTTAAGTGTTTATATGTTTCACTTTCTCACCTCTACTTCTTCATCAGTGGCTTGTCGGCAATGAGGCTGGCATGCTAAACGATAATTAAGACCATTACACGCTCGCAGAGCTCTACCAGTACAGCACTCGTCTCGGGGGACGTGCAACCACGCACACAGCCGCGTATCTCTCCAAATTAGGTTAGATTTTCATTCCACCTCATCCAGCCTGGATGTGATGTGCTTATTATGAAGTCATGATATGGTTAGTGAGATTGCTGCTGTAAGGCAGAGGCAGCATATCACTCAGTTAAATGTGAAACTATCTCAGCCTCGTAAATAAATACAGCCTCAATGTTTGCCAGGAAACCAACATGCAGTCGTTTCCTATTTGTTACAGTGCAATGAAAAAAGTACATCATCTATAAAGTATGAAAAGCTGGGTGTCATGGTCCATCTCATCAAGCTTTTATTTTGTTGACAGTTATCTCCATCTTGACTTATGAGGAGCGATCAGCAGGTGTTCCTGATTTCCCTGATGGTCCCCGGCTGTTCTCAAGAGGGCGTCTGCAGCATGTGTTGGACTAAATGAAGCTTCATGAAGGAGCGTTGTGTGTTTCAGACCTCAGAGAGTAGCGCTTTTAAATAATTTGATTTTAGAGCAGAGAGTGACATCTAGTGGGCTCTGAAAATAAGGACACTGTTCCACGAAGCTTCATCAACCCTTCACTATCCTTACAGTGACTTTTAAGGATTTTAGATTTGAATCATTCCTGATTCCCTCTCAGTTTTGTTTAATTGGGCTCCTGTGCCTTTTCTGCCACTAGACTCTTTTAATAAATGCTTTTTCCTCATCGTTTTTATTTAAAAAAATATTTTTTTTAGTTATGGTGCCTTAGTTGATTTTTCAATCTAACACCCTGTTAGGATCATATGTTTTTCTGACTAGATAGGGTCCTGTTTGTGTTTTTATCAAATCGGTTTATAATTTTTTTTTTTTTTTTCATGCTTTCTCCCAAAACTGGTTGAAACCTCAAAACTAAAGCTGTGATTAATAATTAACAGATTTTTTTTTCTTCCATTTTAGGTCATTTTCTTTCCTGATTAAAACCACACAACAAGAAAACTTCATGCTGATACTTGACACATGCTGCAGTTTAAGTTTTAATGAGGTGCACAAAGTCTTATCTATTTAATTGATACGTAAATTTCTTAATCCTGTATATATATATATAAAAACAACCTTGATCAGATTCCCTTTTATGACGTGAAGAGACTCCTCTGGACCTCTCAGTTTAGATCTTCTGAAGCTAAAAGACAGTCGTATGGTCAGACTGAGTACATACTGTCTGACAGGGGAGTCGAAACTAAAAAACTATTGATAGAGCGCACTATTTGATAAAGTGAAAGATGAGTGGAGCCAAATGTGAACAGAGACGTCTTACAAAGAGTTATTTGATTCACAAAATAAAACCTGATCTTTAGCCAGTTTAACACAAATTAAGAACTTCTTCACGGACAGACGGGAAAAACTATTTCACTGACAAAGAACAGCTTCATTCAGTGGTGTTTTTCTGTCAATACAATCTGTCAGGGTCAACGCAGGGCCCATGAAATCTGCAATAAACTGTTCAAACTGGTCCGAAGCAAAAGGACAAATTAAGAACATGACATTGATTGGAACAGAAACTCCCACCATTGTGACATTCAATGTTTTGAAACCCACAAACGGATGTTGAGAATCTTACTCCTCAAATAGCAGCTGTGTGAGGACCTGATGTTAGATCCTATGTCTTCCCACCAGATTAAAGTATAAATGATTTACTTATTTACTTAAATAATTAATTACAAATCGATACAAATTTATTAAAAACGAGGAGATAATTGCCATATTTATCTTCTAGTTTTAACTTTAATTAAATAAATTCAATTTATGCAAGTGTTTCTTTCATCACATGGATTTATTGACTTTGCTAGAAAAGACAAGAATACTAGTTTTGTAAGAGTGTAATAAACTTTTTTATCCACATGAGAGCGCTGTTGTCCAAACACAGAAAGTTAGGCAGTGGCTTCACCCTGCCTTATACTGTATGTAATCCAGGAATTTTCGCATTGTTTATTTTAGAAAATACATAATTCGGAAGAAAACTATTAGTCTCCGGTTTTAACCTAGTTTAATAAACATAATGATTAAACGAAGAGTAAAGAAATGCATTTAAGTTGTATCATTCATATATCATTGTTCAGCCATATAAAAACGAGCCTTTAACATGTTATGTAAAATACTGTAATAAAATACCAAAGATATATAATTGTATTTAAAGATTTTTTTTTTGAGACAAAATTATTCAGTACAAATTTAAAATAATGGTAATAATGGGGGGAAAAAACATAACTAAAATTGCAGAAGATACGCCAACCAATCAGGACTCCCCTCGCCGTTAACAAACCCTCCAATCAGAAGACAGCACTGCGACAATACCTTTTAACATTTGTTGTAATTTTCGTCTTTGTTAACAATCTGTCTGACTGTGGAAAATATGCCCTTAACAAAAATGAAAAGAAAATGCATTCAATAAAATAACATGATTAAAAAAAAACTGTAAAGATTTGGAAAAACACAACATGATTTAATGGAATATATTAAAAGTATCAGAAACTATCTCGGATCAGATTGTGTTCTCCCTTACGTGACCGGATGCCGGCCATAAAGTTATTTATTTCAATACTGTAAGTGAAACAAACCAAATGCTGAACACTGATATTTCTGAATGAGATGTCGGTTCCAGGCTCGTCCTCACCGTTGGCGGGAACTGATGGATGTTTCCCGCCACGGCGCGCTGTAGATGGACGACAATTGATACCGTCGTCACCATTATGACTCTGCTGACAGGGAGAGTCACTCTCACGGCCGCGTCTCACTTTCAACCGGCTCGCCCCACCTGTGGGGCAACACCTCCTCCCGTCATCCACACACGAAGCAGAGGCGCGGGGGCGCGCGTCACACGCACCCGCCATCGACAGAGGGTCGCTTTGTGCTGACTTGACCAGATCTGTGTGTTCATAAAGGTGCGCTCCACACATTCAGACGAGCTGCTCCTTCTTTCCACTAACTTTGATGGGGACTTCGACATCAAGCAGGGAAAATGCCTGTGATGAAAGGATTATTAGCACCACAAAACACCTTTTTGGATACTATAGCCACGCGCTTCGATGGCACCCGTAAGTTTGTTACTTTCATAATCCTTTCCGGTCGATTTTACAGCTGCTTTTTACCATCATCTTTGAATGTTTGCTCTGCTTAACTTGGTAAATATTGTTCATAAAGCCCTTTTATTTGTCTTGTAGTCCAGAAGTTAGTTTTCAGTTTTCAGCACCATGGACAGTTACTCCCCCCTCATCTGCACGTGTAAGAAAAACGACTTATTAGTTCTTCAACAAATAAATGTTCCATTATCTATCTAAAATCAATGGTGAGTCCAAAAAATTCCTGCTACCGTTTTCGCACCAGCAGATGCATTTATCAGAATTAATTGGCGGCAGAACGACCAGCTATTCCCAGCGCGACACACACAGAGCAAACACCAATGTCAGAAGCTTCTGTCCATGTGTTTCATCTGTTAACAAGGTTTATCACCGCCTATTGAGTGGTTCAAGGTTTCCTTTTTCACAATCCAGAGAAAATAGTATGATATTTACTCAAGCAAAAGCAGACAAATAAACGTGGAGGGTATTCTAGCAACAACATTGTGATCTCAGAGGACAATATCGGACAGACATCACAAACATACAGTATATATGACTTGTGGACACAAGTAGAAGGTTTTTTGTATCTGAAATAAATTAGAGTTTATGTGATAAAAAGGAGACCTGGCCAGTGTAAATGTTATTTTCTAAAATATATATTTATATATATATAATATATATTTATTTAAGTGTCCACTACATTTAAAAGCGACATAGTTTAGAAATTAACTAAGATTTAAAAAAGCACTTAAAATCAGTTAAACCTACATTAAATGAAAGCAACTGGCAACTATATGATCTGTTGTTTACACCTCAACAAGCTCAGCTTTGGCTGATTTACTTTGCTTCACAACTCAAGCGGACAAATATTCATAAACCAAAGATTTTATTTGACAGAAGGTCACCAAAGTTTGATTTGGCTATTTTTGATAGTGAAGCTCAATAGATGAATAATTTAGTATGAATATCTCAATGGCTTAAGTATCAACTAACCAAGAAAAATAACAGGGACTTGTGGTGAAGCAGATTTAAATCATGAGGTTTTTAAATTAAATGTATAAAACGTGGTCACCATGCATTCAATATATTATCGATATGTAAATTGTCCCACTGTCTGATGTAATCCAACTGTGCCTGTACAAGTTCCCTTTTTCATCTTCTTCATAAATATTTGCTTTTACTGCTTTATAAATGGACAGTCATACCATAGAATGCAAACGAAAAAAGGCAAACCTGGAACACCAATAAGAGTAGCCCAAGCATTGACCCGTGAGGCACCCCATCTCAGATGTGATGCAGAGATGTGAGCGAAACTGAGTGAATATATGTCTTAGTATCATGAAGCTTCATGGAACAGTGTTTTCTTATTTTCAGAGTTGATTGAGGAATATATTTTATGGTCCCTAAGCGTATCAAAACAAACATCCATGATGCAACATATTTTTGCTTGATAAAAGTGTTTTTTTCTTTTAGATGTGGACTTGATGTTCTGTACCTGAAATATTCATTTATCAGTACTGGATTCTGTTGAAACTCACAGATTACAAGTGACTGTTGAGTCGTGATAACTCCTCACCTCATGGGAAACAATCCAGTGGTAAAAGTATTTTTCTTTTACTTCGCTTTGAAAGCATCTGGCCAAAATTTGTTACCCCGCAAAATGTGTTATCCTTTGGAAGTAGGTGGTCTGCAGGGCTCTATTTTTAGTCTCTTTGTGTTGTTTAGTTTTGCAGGTCCAGGGTTTGTGGTAGCTCACCTGAATTGAAGCTGCAATTTCATTTGTTGGCTCGAGGTAGATTTTCCTGAAAGAGATTCAAAGTATTTGCCTCCTTCTGTTGATGCATTCTCTCATTATTTTAGACTGAAATACTTGGAAAGGGTGCACGAACACAAAGTCAATTTGCAAAAAACCTTGGCTGTTGTTCTGCGCAGAACAAAATTGTGGGCTCGGCAAGAGAGGGAATGGCTGTCCTTGATCTCTGAGGGAAGAAATTAAAGGAGGATTTGCACCGTATAATGGGAGAAACTTGAGGCAACGGAGCCTGACAGGACAAATTGGCCTCAATGGCCTGGTCAAGAGCCAATAAGAGGGTTGAATCACTGCTACGTGATCCTCTTTGTATGAGGAAGCCCGGGCACACAGGTCAGACTTGGAAAACAATACATGCTGAATGGAAATAAAGTGCTGAAGCCAAGTCTTCAACCTGATCTCATTACTATCACAGGAGGGTCAAATTGTATTTGGAATTGAAAGTGAATCTACATATGATTGTTCCATTGTAAGGTGTGTCATGACTGGTCAGTTTCAGGCAGTAAATGAATATACAGTATATAACTGGTTTAATAAGCAACTTGTTTTCCTGACTTAGCATTTATTTTCCCACACAATGTATTAGCGTTAAATTACACTGAAATAAACACTGAGTAAAGAAAAGTATGTGTTTTTTTTTACCTTATAGTACAACACTAAGTACTACAGCTAATTACTAATTTTTTGCTCCATCAACTATTACTAAAATCAGGAAGGAACTAAGTCCTTGTCGCTCTGCAAAGGCTAGCTGTGTTGGGAGAGAGTGCAAATAGAGCACAGACAACTCATAGACTTGAGCTGGGATTATCTTTTGAAATGGGTTGTAGTTTCAATGAATTCAAATACTGTGGCAAAAATAAACAGTCCCAGTTTTTAGGAAAAAAGTGTTTTTTTCTTTAATTGACATCAATAAGACAAGACAAACTTATATTGTACCTCTATGCTCACTGGCAACACCACGATTACTCCTAATATTGCATTCAGGTACTTCGTATTTCTGTGAAGACTATTTGAGTCAATATCAACATGCAAAGCATTCGTCCATTTACATTTTTTTAGTTGAACTTTTGAAGTAAAGTTTGATGTATTATTTATATGATAATTAATAAACAATAATATGTATATGTAGTCTGGTGGTAACTTCAGTGCTTCTCTTGGACCATGTCAAGTTTAATCAGATCTGTTATAGTGTTTAGTAAAAAGTTTTCACAAAATTAAGCATGATTAAAAAATTAATATTTGATATACTATTTGAGGTGGCTGATCAAACTGTTGCGTCAGTTAACAAGATTAAATGTTTAATCTTTTGATCGCTAAACTTTTGTAAATGAAAACAGTGAAAAGCATAGATGAGCAGATGATGAGCAGTTACACCATAGCAAATACCGTTTACTGATTTCTCCATATTAACACCACTTAACCTAGACTAATGTGTAACTTGGTCCTCATCAAGAGTAGCTAACCTAACAGATCACCTAGTCAATCCATTCTCACATTGCAGGCCAGATCCAGTGATTATAATTGGATGTTGCCAAACAGCTGACAGGTTAATCCAGAGTCTGCTCTACAGAAATGAATTCTGCACAAGTTGAGCAATTACTGTCACATTCACGATGTGGAAGATTTACAACAGCTGTGTCTGACGCTGTGATTGTGAGAGTAAAGTATAGGAGGACGAGAGTGTGAGCGGTGAATGGCAGCAGGAGTAAGACAGTGGCAAGACAAAAAGAGAAAGTAACTTGGTATTCTGCTAGCAAAATTTTTTTATTGTACATGTAGACATTTACTTTCTTTCAACATTTGTAAGACTATATTAGCTGTTAAGCTATAAGCTGTGACTTTAATCTCCTTTTGTTTGACAACTGCACATTCATTTTTGATAGATACGTGTACTGCTGGGCGATCATTTGTATCGTTTTGAACATTTAACAATGATTATTTGAATTCATATATACGTGTCTCACCTTTTTTCCGATGTCATTTATTTGTTGCTTGCAGTTGTCTCCAGGCAGAGAACGACTGTGAAAGAAGTAATGAATGCAGTTATGAGGCAGTGAGGGAGACATCAATCATCCCGGCCTGTAGCGCCAGGGGGGCAGTGGGGCTCTCACTCGCTAAACCTAGAGGCACCGCTGATCCTGTTCTCCACAATGTGATGTTTAATCATTTCATTTGGAAGTGCAATCTACGGCTTGAAGAGCTTCAGAAAGTCTTGTACTTGCATCTGTTTATTAAATAAATGCCAATTCACCCATGATTGATCAAGAGGCTAAACCAGTTTTACACATGGATTAGAAGGTTATAATGTGGATCTTTTAGCAGGTTAGACAACCATCGAGAGCTCCCGGGTATCCAATATAATGGTAGATGGTGAGTCAGCGCTGGGTAAGGGGTTATGACATTTCTGGTCACAACAATCATCTTTGTCCCTGTAATAACGTTTGATAGTACAGGTGTAAATTGGTTGAGACTAGTGTTATAGTTCGTCTTACCTGTTGAACACAAAGACCATTATTCGCTTTATGGTCTCATTTTGTCTCTGTCTTTCCATGTCTCTGTACATGACGGTAGAGACGAAACATAATGTGGCGTGATTTAAATGATATCCAATAAAAACGTATGTCTCAGTCAAGTTTTTCAGAACCAGAAATGGGTTTTATTTGGATTCTGTCTTGGTCCTGTCTTGGCCTCAACACTCTGGTCTTGGTCGTCCCGGCTGAGGTCAACTTAGATACAGGTCTAGTTGATAAGTCTTGTATTACTTATGATTTAAAATTTTTGTGTATACAGTATTTATGCTGCTCGAGGGAGGGTCCAGCTTTGTAGAGGTGAAGGTAAATTTAGAATTTGTTTTTATGACCTACTTTAGTTTTGGCTTCAGGAAGATCAATTACTATTGACTTATCCATAAGTGTTTGAACATTCATTCAATAATGTTCTACTGCTTATAACTTTGTGAGGGATTTGAGGGCGCTATTAACCCTATGCAGCCAATCCCAGCTACTTAGGATTTGAGGCAGAGGACACCCTAAACATGACGCCAGCCTGTCACAGGATACATATAGACACAACTGCTCACATACACACTCACACCTACATATCTCTGTATGTTTTAAAGAAAATTTACTGGAGGTTTTTCTCCAAAAATAGATCTGCAAATTCTTTAATTCTTGGATCATATTTTACTAAATACTTTATTAATTCTAAGTCAATAATTAATCAATAATATGATCTAAAACACTGCACAAATTATATGATGGGATCTTGGTTGATTTAATTAAAGGTAATGATTATTTATACTTGTTCATTGTTCATAATAAGGGTCAACAAAGATACGTAAACAAATATTAAGTTTTGAGTTATTATGTACATCCACCTGGCCCTGACCCCTGGCATCTGATATTCTCATCCAAATTTGTTTTTGTCAAATATAAGTGATATTCAGTTCCACGTGCAATAACATGTATCATCTTAAATCAATACTCAGATCAATAGAAATCAAATGTGCAACATATGTCTGTTTTAATGTGAAGATCCTTGTCATTATGTGATAAATAGATTCATTTCAGTTTATCAAGCCCACGTCCTTGTGATCATTCATTCGCTAAATCATCACTTACTGTTTGCTCTAATGTGATTACTCATATGGCCGAAAGCCGTCAAGTACAGAACGCATAAATGATTGCTTTGAATGAATGGCAGCGCAGCAGTTTTTCACTAGTTGTCAGTCAAACCAACAGGCCTCATCACCAGTGCACCATCAGCAGGTTGGTCCTGCAGCTAAGGCAGGATTGGGGAAGAGACCTTAAAGACAGTGAGTATCTGTTTAAAGAACACATCTCAGTAGGATGGCAGCTGGTCACAGCAGGAGTTGTGCCCTGTTCAACTGACCACTATAGCGATTTCGTCAAAACAGTTTTGTCCTTTTCTTCCCTGCTAATGATCTGTCATGAGAAGGACACTTAACCGCAACTCAAATTTCAGTGCCTTATTTCCATTTTAGTGTCATTGTCCCTGACGTTTTGTATAGAACAGTTGCAAGCACCATGGACTGTATAGAAGAATATAGTCATAACAGTAATTTACGGCTTATGTACCAGCCCGGGGACTGGTACTGGTCTGTGAGATATTCGTTATTGGTTTGCACAGATAAAAAAGAAAAATTGTTCTTTTGATCATAACACAGATAAAAAAGAAGAATAGTTCTTTTGATCATTACTGCCTGAAAGGCGTTTCATTTTTTTTTGTTTTAACGACCAGATTTTCTCTCGAATAACATTAGCATGTGACTCTTGATTTGTGAAAACAGTAAAACACTTACTCTTTACAAACTAAACTTCTGTTTCAGAGTCCTCATTCAATATAAATTATGCTTAAACACAAACTCACTTATTAGCACAAAGTCTGTAAAAGCTAAGAGACTCAAAGATCTTGTTGTAACCAGTAAAGAGGTCTCGCTGATTCAGTGTTATGGTGCGATGTATTTAAACCTTTGTGTTGTCTCTGGGTCAAGGTGACCCGAAGGCCAGAAAACAAATGTGATTGTGGTAACGACCTCCACTACTGCATATGTACTTCTGGAAGCCAGGGAGGTTGTTGACCTTGACCCAGAGACAACACAAGGGATACTACAAACCTATTTGTTTAAGGGCCACCGAGTCACCTTGACCCTGAGATAACGCAACTCCCTATTTTTCCTTGTCGTTGGTCCGTGACACAAAAAATGTTGGGGTATCCTGCTTTACGGTATAGACTTGTCAAGTCCGAAACAAATTTATACCTACAAACTAGTAACCCAATCCCTTACAACTGAAAACAATTTCAGTGGCATTTTCCCTGATTACATTAATTGTCTAAATTACAGACAACATGTATTTAAAAATATAGTCATGACTGTGATTCCCAGCAAGCCCCTAAAACACGCTGAATCACGCACACATACTAGGCCCCAAAATTATACTGATAGAACATTACTCTTTGAAAGCGTATTACTATTGAAACACATTAAAAGACATTTTAAGTTATTAAAGTTTGCAATTTGAGAAAATAAAAAAGTAATCCCAAAAATTAGGTGGTTCATTGAAAAATTTTCTGCGATGGCAATCTAGAAATTACTTGACGACTTGTATATACGGTGTATGCTAAGATTCAAGATATGGAACGAAAAAAGTCCTACTAAACAATTGCGATCTTGTTAACACAGTATACATATATTTATATTTTGGTATCATAGCTAAATGATGGTAGATCTCATGTTTATACTGTATATTTTCCATATACTGCAACAGCAGTTACAGACAATAGTCAGTTTGTGACGAGCAATTAATGCTACAGCACTGCCACTGTGCTGTGCAGCCATTGGTTTTAATGAGTAAACAACATTTGGTGTGCTGGATAATGAAGTAAGAATTTGCTCGAGCTGTCTAAAGTATGTTCTGCTTCAAAAAGATTTGATGAAGATGGTTTGCCAAACTACCAGTAAGAGATTGTTTTACTTTAGTTCCAGCTTGATAGACTTCCAAGCTAATAGGTTCGAACCACATATAGTGTTGTGAGCTTGGCGGAGCAAGCTTATACAGTATATTAAGTTGATTTAAGAAGATGAACAATGCAAACCTAAATGCAAGAACCAAACAGCCTGTTTACACAGTGAAGAAATCATCCACATAATCGTCAATATTACTTATAAAATAGGTATATTGTCTATACTTAATAATAATAATAATAGTTTTTCTGTAATATTAAAACAAAGTACAATGTGATGAGACAATTGTCTTGTCAATAGAAAATATGTTATACTCAACCAATATACTTACCTATCTATATAAACCTATATAAAGTAGCACCATTTTTACACGCATTTATCCAAAAAAGAAACCATGGAGAGTATTAAAAAACCCTGATGTGTTTGTAAAGTATAGGTCCAGAGAAAATTACTGTTCATAGGTCATTTTAGTATATTTTATTTTAGAAAATGAAGGCATTAAGAAACAAAAAATGTTAACCTGGGAAAAGTGTTGCTGACAGTCCAGATGGGGCCCTTAATGCGTAACTAATGGGTAAACCACATGTTTCAAATATTGTCTAAGACGCCCTCATCATGACGATGTTTTGAAGTTATTACTTTTTAAAGTTCTTCTCCGTCTAAAAACTCAGCAAACGAGAGGTTACGAGAGCGGAGTCAATTATAACGTGATAATGGTCTTCACTTCTCCTCCAGCCAGCTGTAATCACACATCGCTTTGATAATACAATCAGTCCCTTGGAGGTGGAGACTTCCAGCATTGATGAAGCGCAGTGACAAACCTCAGTCTTTACCCAATTACAGCAGAGTGGATGTGGTTATGGTAAACAAGATTTAATCTACAGAAAAACAAAGTGTTTTCAGTGGGCGTGGGCTTAATCACATTTCATTAATCAGTTTCAAGGACCTTTAAGGAATTTGAATTACCAACCCTAATGGAGAAAGAGCGATTTACTGGCCACATTTGTTTATTCACATTATTTTGTAATTGTGTTTGTAAAGTATGTGTCCATACAGCACATGTTCCTCGTTAAACAAGGCGTTTAAGAGAATTCTCCGCCCACATCATATTGACACTTTGAATTGGCTTCTGCGTCAGCTATTGATTTCATAACACCGTGGAATGATCATAGACATCTGGTATCCATCTCTAAATCAAACCTTGGTTGCCATGGCATGTGCCTGTTCGTTACTATGGTTACTCTAGAGTTGACTATTTTGTGATTCTCTCCGTCTAGTCCTCCACCCAAACTCTACAACTTCACGGGTGTTTCTTCACCACATTTATCTACCAGAGTGCATTTTTCAACATCCCCTTCTTTTCCCCTTACCTGCTCACAGTCCCCCTCATTTCTCACCTCCCCACTCAGATCACTATCCATCTCCCACTCCCCCGCTGTTACCCTGTCGCTTTCTACCCCCATCCTCAATTTATACACATCACCTCCGCCATCACGTGCACGACTGTAGTACCTTAAATATCTCAGAGGTTACTTGAGGAGATCATATCGTGTATGATGCTTCAGTTTCAAAATATTAATAAAGACAGATTACAAAGACGTAAGTCCTCATTACCCAGTTCTCGTCCATGAGATCAGAAACAAATAAAGTTTGTGCTGTAGTTGAAATAAAGACAGGGTAAATAAAAAAAACACTATAAACAAATAAATAACAAGAAAAAAAACAACCCATTACATTCAAGCAACACTATGTAACATTTTGACATTTGGATCGTTCCCCATAACAATTGGTTTAATTTTTGAAAAAGTGTGACTTGATGAAGAGAAGATGATCTTCACTAGGTAACTTTGTCTGGACGACCCGCTGTACAGTCTGTGACTGTCATGTGACCACTAAACTGCTCTACATGAGTGTTTTCATCTGTTAGTACTATTAACACAGTCCATGAGTAAACACTCAACTATTAAAGTTTTTATTTTTTCAGGTTGGCACATTTTTTTCAGGACTTTTATATAGTTTTTTCACTCAACAGCCACCATAGAAATCAAACCATCAGTCTAATATATGAATGTTTGTATGAAGCATCTTGAGTCGACACACACACACACATTGGCGAGATGGAGACTTTACAAGATTGCAGCTATACTATTATGACACTAGGAGTAACAAAAACCCTATTATTAAAATCTACAGTCAGGGCCTAATAGATCAATTTTTGTAGTTTTTTTTTGCAAAAGCAGGAAAGGTTTCAGTACTTTAACTGTTATTTATGTAAAAAATGACAAGTACAAAGTCGAAGATCCTCAGGGTTTTGACGGGAGTGACTAGAAAGGACAAGATAAAAAAGTAGTTTTCAGAAGGACAGATACCATGGAAACGTTTGTAAGAAGCAGAAACAAGGCCAGACTCCCTTCCTATGGTTTGGAAATGTCCACAAGAGAGATGTTAGAGAAGAGGATACTAGGTAACAGAAGAAAAATAATGCAATCAGAGAGTTGATGTGACTGAGGTGGATGATCAAGAGAGCCTGACTAACTCTGGAAACTTGACAGGAAATGTCTGAGACTAAGAAGTAAAAAAAAAGACTGTTATCAAATAATGGTATGATTTGGCTTCAACTAACTAAAGGCTTTAGTATTAACCAACTACCAACTTCCTCTGAGGAAGATACCTTGAGAGAACCAGACTCATCGCTGTGCAGGACAGTAGTATCTTATCTCTAGTTCATTTGTCTTTAGTAGTTTACTTTATTATAACGATATTTTTAAGTACTTGCAAAAGTCCTAATATTCACCTTATATTTCTCTTGTGATAAACAGCTTTATTTTCATGACTCTACCAACAGTTGATACGCCTGTTTTGGCTCTCGAGGGTACTCAACGCTGTGTAGTACTATGTGGGACGGAACCCTTCTTTCCCTTTTTGGGTCTCTCTGGACTCTTCTGCAAACTATGAAACACTCTGATTCAAGTCGTCACGTCCACAGCATCTTGTTTTTAATTGTTATCTTAGTAAATCAGATGCAATTTGTGAGTCGGCCTCCAGTCAAAACAGCCTATCCAGTAAGTATACACAGAGAATCGTAGTAAGTCAATCCCATAATATTCAAAAGTAATTTAAAACGTGTCATATTAGCAGAAATACAAATCACTTTATCATAAACCATTCTTTGTTCATTTGGTGCAGAGGGGATTACGACAGTCTGGTTATTAAGTCAATCCCTCTGCTTTCATTCCACACCCCTCCTTCTCTTTGTCTCTTCTTGTCGTTATTATCTATCCTCTCTTCAAGTCCCAGCGGGATTTCTCCAGCTGTTGTTCCCCCGAAAGTGAGTTAGCAAGGGGATGAGATGCAAGTATGTAGAAGCAATTAGGTGTACAGTGGAGAGGAAACTTGGAGGAGAATGACACAAACGGTAAACAAGATTTGCTAGATCTAAAGTCTTTATCTTTAGCCAAACAAACGGGGTATCAGAGCGAAGCACAAACAGATGTCAGAGTCTTACGGGGGGTCGTGGAGAAGGTGAGCGCAAAAACATCGTAGGACATTAATGATCTCGGAATGGAGTGAGAGTTTGGTCCAAGGGTAGAGAGACGATGAAGAGTTATTAGGCAAAGGTCCAAGGATATAGTGAACAGCTGGCAGGAATGGATAGAGCGAGGAGGGGTGTTTAAGGAGAGGTTGTGTGGGCCAAGGTGCAGAGGGAATATGAGAGTATAGTGCTAGAAGGGTATTGGATGTGGGGGGGAAAGTAGGACACGGCGAAAATGGAGGAAAGATACAGATTCCCTAAAGGTCTTGTCACTCGTAAGCCATTGTAGCCACTTTAAATTGTTTTTTTGCTTATGGATGGAATCATTTGGATCAAATGAACCTTAATATTAAAATTAAATATTATATAAGTTTCTTTATAGTGTAACTTCTCCCAAGTTAAGTGCTTTATATATTGTTACTAGAAGACCTCAAAGCACGCCATTTTGTCTGAGCAATCTGCTAGAAGAGCTTACGTTAATAAGAAAACTGAACTTAATTAAATATTATTTTCCCTCACATGACATGACTGACAATGTTTTCTTTGAAGTGTTTCCACGTTTCACTGATGACTTGGCAGATGCATCAAATACTGTTTTGGGTTTTTGTGCGTCTAGAAGATATGCTCAATAGTTTCATATATTAGAAAGACAATGTTTGCAAACACAAATTCCCAAACAGTTAAACACATGTACAAACTATAAAATAAATAAATGAACTAGATCAGTAATTACATACAGATTATGGACTGTGTTATATTTCATAGTTGTTTTGTTCTTGAAATTACTTTCACAAGTTTCTAAATTTGACTTAATAGTTTGTAAATTGGTTTTAAAATTCAGTAAATCTATTTAAATCGTTTTTAAAATGTGTTTCAATAGTTTGTAAATGTGTTTAATAGTAACTACAGCTGGATCAATAATTAGTAAATGTTTCAATAGTTTTGTAAATTTGTATCAATAGTTCATACATGTCATTCAATAGTTGGTGAATTGTATCTATAGTTCAATGTCATTAGTTTGTTTCAATAGTTTGTACATTTGTTTCAATATTATGTTACATTTATTTCATTACTTTGTTAATTACTTTTAATTTGTAAATTTGTTTAAATAGTTTTATAAATCTGCTTAAATACCTGGTACCATGGTGGCGGGATCACATGTTGTCGAGGGCTTCATGTCACCTGCAGCCATGGCTGGGGGGGGGGGTGCTGATGGTGAGTGCCATGTCAACACTGTGTATAGTGGTGATGACAGATGGCTGGTGAATACTTCTCGAGACATTGTTGATCAGGGAGAGGAATATTTCGTGGACCTCCTCGATCCCACCAATGTTCTTTCCAAGGTCGAAGCATTGTTAGGCAAAATTATTTTTTCAGTAAATGTCCTCAAGTCACGAGCACATGTGAGACGGACTTTATGTTTTTGATGGTGAGATGTTGCCCGACTTGTCTGAGTTCACCACCGGCCTGAGGGACTTCATGTCTGACAGGTGGCCCCAGTGCAGAGACCCTTCCTGACCAGACACTTCCTCCGACGATAGATTCTTATTGTGGTCGGTATTCTGAGAAAAAACTGTGTTTTTAAGACCAGTGTGAAGACGATAATCACTTTTTTTGTGGTTTAATCAACAAAAGGATTGTGTTGCCTTGGTGGTATTTATCTTAGATCTTTATTTAATCAGCGACAACAATGGGATATCAAATCTGATTCTCAAGAGAGGCAAGGTCGTCTCCAAAACATTTCCCACACCAACAGAAATCTCTTGACATACAAAACAAAAGTACAGAAAAGAGCTGCAATGAAAAATAACCTTTTTTAACCGTGTTCTACTCGGACCATCAAAATCTTTTCCAATATGCTGTCAATTTGATTGACTTAGACTGTCGTTCTAATGGATTTTACTATAGATGTTCAAACTTTTTGCCACATTTGAACGAGCAGGGACCCAGTTTGAACATTTACATCATACTAAGAGTTATTTAGTTTATAAATTAAAAATAAAAGCTCCTTTATTTAACCAGTTAAATTCATCATTTTCAGTATTAAGGAGTTAGCATTGAAACTTACCAGCAGCACTTTGTGCTGTTTTTGACTCATTGACCTTAAATGACATTTAAACAATTAAAAAACTTACTTTACATTATCTGGTTAAAGTACACAGCTAATAACAGAGACCATGGGTCCCTTGCAATTTCCCGAGGGCCACAAATGAATCCACTTGCCCTACTTCGGACATGCTTAGTAACCTACATGATTGGAGTACTGTCTGGCTGTCGGGTAAATACGATATATGTTATCCTTGTTATCTGTTTGAACACATTTATCAGTTCCAGGAAATCTTATTAATCTGAAATTGTGATTTCTTATTAACCCAAACATTTAATTTCTAATTCTGCACTAAAGACAATATTGAGATTAAGGAGGACTTTGTGTTTTTTGCTTATTATCATGGATATAATTTGATATTTAGTTATTTAAGTTTGTCTATTTTCCTCCACAACTTACCTTGGAACCGTCATTCAAGACCGTATTTGGCCCTCCATGCTCTTAATTTCGACATCTGTGCTGATTCCCGCCGGGCAAACGTGTTGATTGATTTTGTGGGAAAAATATTGTTGTCAAGTCATCTTGAGGGACACGTACAAGGCTTGTGGTCCCTGCTGCTTCTATCTCGGCTCGAAATCTTTTGGTGTTTTCCTTCAGCAAAGCACGGCGACGACATAAAACAATTAAACACGAGGGTTTGCTGCAAAGGGAAATTATTGATGCAGAAAATAGATTTTTGTAATAAACATAATTGAAACAAGTTGCTCTCTGGTTCCCCCGTGAAGCCATTATTAAGAGGCTAATCTCTCTGTGGGTATTTGTGAATGAACATCTGCCTTATGTTTGTTTGCTCCTCATTAAACAAAAGAGCCTCCGCTTGCATAATTCAAACCCAAAATATCCCGACCATTAACCCTTGCTAATGCTTTTGAATACAGCCTCCTTCAACGTTGAACGTTTAAAGCATCAGATTCAGTGCTGATCCCAGACGAACTGTGCTATGCATTCATGCTGTTCAGCTTTGATATTTGACTTGAACGAGGTTCTGACACAGCGGTCCACAACTAGTGGGTAACGGTCCATGAGGCATTTGTTTCTGGGGCTGTATATAGAAAATATTTGAATGTAAACTAGTGAGAAAACGTGAAATTCAGGCTCTTTAAGAAACAAAATTGCTGCATAGAATCAGTCGAGAGCTTCTTTAGATTCAGCAATGAATTTTTCATGCACTTTTTTTTTTGCTCTTAGTATCTAAAAGTCATTACTCGAAAAATAATGCTGACTTAAAAAAAAAACAACAATCAATCAAGATTAAAACAGAATATTTAATGCAGAGATCTTACATGTGTTCCCGACATAATTTGATCAAGCCAAAACCATATGTACAGAAGGTGTAGCCTTTTGCGTCAAATCCAAAATTAAACTTTGATGCAGGGATGAACACATAATTAAAAGTTTTTTTTTGAAAGATCATCATGGCAATAGATTTAATTCGTTGCATAACTGTCGTCTCACAAGCTACAACAATGCACACACTGCTGTTAACAAACTGTAAAATAGGAAAGTAAATGCACAACAATTGTATAATTATTGTAATGATAGTCCTTTGTAACCCAACATGTAAAATGAATGTGTGTTTAGTTGAAGAGCCAGGTCTTGTCTCTACAATACTTAGACACAAATATATATATATATGTAATACGTCTTGACAGTCAAACCTGATTTTTCTGTGGGTTTCTGGGTAAACTGGATATTTGCCACTGGGTTCTGGAAAATATACCAGATGATATTCATTGAGGAGATGCAGCTTCTTATTTATCAACATTTGAGAAAATACTGGAGCTGCCAAAACACGCAAGGAGGAAGAAAAAAAGGAATCAAGCTGAGTGAAAAGATATAGATTGAGTGCTTCAGTCAAGATGCACAGCTTCATTAGTTGCAGCAATTTAAACTCTAGTGTTTTTTTTCCTCTTTCATTATGTACTAAGACACTTCACCTGTTGCATCCATTAAACATGTGCTTGTTGTGTGTGTCGTTCATCAACTACCAAGAGTTGTTGACTGCATACATTTTCCAGTAGACACACATGCAGACTCACAGACACAAACGCACACAAAATCAGAAAAAATCTACATTCACACGCGCCACAAGCACACAAAAACTAAAAAAAAATACACTCCCACATACAAACATAAACACAGACACACAATTACACACGCACATACATAAGCCCATAAAAACTCACAAACACACACAGACAAAAACGCAGACACAAGCGCATACACACAGACAAATGCACACACACACAAAAAAACACAAACACACACATAATCATACATAAACCCATATAAACTCACAAACAGATACCCACACATGCACTCCAAACACACACAAATGCAGACAGACAAACACACGCACACACAAACACACACAGACAAACAAACCCATACAGACACACGCACACACACAAATAAACACACACATACAATCACACACGCATACATAAGCCCATACAAACCCAGACACACACACATGCACTTACAAACACGCCCAGACACGTGCACACAGACACACATACCCACAGACAAATACACACACATACACACACAAACACAGACACACACACACCCCCACACACACACACACTCACACACCGACTATTCCAAGGGTAATGAACATTATCTGTCTCAGGACAGTTCACAGTTTTCAGCCATAATGAGCGAATGGAGTTTTAACCAGCAGCTCCACGTCAACCTAACATTGTGAAAGATTCTCAAATGATCTATTCATTCTGACGGCCCTATTGTGTTCCTGTGTCCCCCCCGCGTGTCCCCCTTTGTGACACCGGCTAATGTGATTCAAGAGAATGGTACCGAGGTACTCCAGCATCCAAATAGATCCTTCATTTATAAAGTTTAATGACCTTCATGTTTCCACCCACACACATTCTCTGCCTGAGCTGAAGCCTCTTGTAACGCCTGCTGAAAACAATTCAACCACAACTCTTAGCTTACAGTCTGTTCCAAAACAGGGAATTTATATATATATATATATACAAAAACAAATTTTAGCACCAGAGTGAAGTAGATTTTAAACAATATATCTGAGGAACACAAACTGGAGATTAAAATAATAATGATCGAATTAATTTTATTTTTCTGAAGTAAGTAGCTTTTTATGAGTGTGTGCTGAGCAAGATAATCCATATCTTTACAATTGAGTGGTAAAGGAATAAAGATCATCATATTAAATGTAATCGTTTATATAGCTTTGATTATATACCTAATATGGGACTTAATTCTTAAAGAATAAGATGTAATAATTGGACATACATGAGTGCAAAACCAATGACATAATACAATCATATTTGGGTCAAAGATGTGCGTAAATAACAAAATCATATGAAAAAGTGTTGCTACAGATCTCCCAAAAATAATAGCCATGAAGTCAAATTGATCAGGATATGGTTTGAGTGTGTGTTCCTTCCGAAAAACGTCGCCAATGAAGTCACATCATAACATTAAAAAATTGTCATTATGATGTTGGACTAAAATTCTTAGATTCAGGGTATTTTTAGTTGAGAAAACTCTCTAAATAAACTAGACTAAATACTTGTTTTTTGTGGCTTTAAAAGTAAAATAAACCAAAAACATCACAACACTTTAAAAACTTTTCTTTTCTTCCCCTTCACATCATCTTTGGAACCGGATGTGTATTTCTGCCCAACCAGTCGTGTTCACCTGGACGACGAGCGCTCACACACAGGGACAAGCCTGTCAGAATTGGAAATCACATCCGAGTTAGGCCGGATCCCCTGCAGGCGCTCAGATGAGCTATGATGAGGCAATCTTTACAAAAATAACCGTACAAACAATGTGTGTGATACGTGCAATAATGCACTCCAGAGTCTCCAGTGGAAACCTGTTTGAGATTCAAGGAGTCACCACACGGATAAACGAACTTCTTAAAAAGTGTCTCGTCAAGAATCAGATTTTATTCCTCATACGACCACAGACTAGTTTATGAACTAACGGATGTATCAATCGACAAGAAATCCATGAAAATATATGTTTCCATCTCTATATTTGAAGAGGCTAGATCCAGCGTGGAACTGAAATGTAAATATCGATGCATGGCAGATATTGGAAGGTAGATTAAACTAACCGCTGACTCTCGCTTGCAGACAGCAACTTCATCTTGGCCAACGCTCAGGTTTCCAAAGGCTTCCCGATCGTCTACTGCTCCGATGGCTTCTGTGAGCTCACAGGCTTCTCCAGGGCCGAGGTCATGCAGAAGAGCTGCGCCTGTAAATTCCTGTGTGGACCTGAGACCAGCGAGAGCATCATCCTCAGCATCGACGAAGCCTTGGAGGAGCGAAAGGAGTTTAAAGATGAGATCATGTTCTACAAAAAAACAGGTAATTAGCTGTTTTATTTTCCTTATTTCACTGTTTATTATGCTCTGTGCATCGGTCTTGTGTTTTGACTCATCTTGCTGGAGTGAAGGATGCTAAGAAACAGTATTACAGATCAATCTTCCTTCATCTTTGTCAATTAAAGTGTCTTTTTGGCTTCAGAGTGTCAGTTACGGCTCTTTTATGAGCTGTAAAAGGCTATTAAAAGCTAGAAAGTAAGATCATAAAAATAAAACCAGATATGAATCAGAGGTTTGGACTCAAGTCAGGTTTTACAATCCACTGTGACATTTATTGTAATTTATTTTTATTGTAATTTTTAAAAGAGCCTTAGAAAAGTTTCTTCCAATTTCTAACAAGTCCACCAATTTAGGAATTGTTTGACGATAAGACTTTCTGTTATTGTTGAAGTGTCTGACAACATATCCAACAGAAGAGGTACACAGTGTCACAGATAGATCGATATAGTTGGAGAAGCCTTATTTTAAGAATGACTACATGGCCCTGTTAGGGTTATTTTGAACATGTTTTATTCCAGAAATGTCTTATAAAATAAAAGAAAGTTTTTATTATTTATTATTTTCATTTATCCTTTATTTATCCAGGTTAGTCTCATCGAGAAAAATACAGTCTGAAATGAAACACTTTTTTAGTACAAAAGAATGGAGGTTCATGGCATGAGTAAGGGATGTTAAATGGTGTTAAAAAAGTAGACAAAATATAAATATACAGTAAATATTTAAAATGTGGCATAATGATATCGTACTGTAATATATTCATCATTTCATAATGTAACACAGTTTTACTGTGTTGACTCGTGTGCCAGATGGTGGAGAAGAGTTTGTGTTCAGAATCAACTTCATCAAACTCTCCACAGATGTGAAGTGTTTCCCACTTTGTGGTTGAATTAAATTAACGCACATCTTTTAGCTCAAAAATTCTTCTGATTGTCGCCACAAACGTCAGTCTCTGATTCGTTTGTGACTGCTTCAGAACACACATCTGTTACATTGGGTTTTTTATCTAGTCACTAACAAGCTCTTACTTATACTTCTGTTTCTTTTGCTAAAGTCTTAACACAATTAGTCTAGCGTAGGCTTTAGTGGCCAAAACATTCATTTAAAAAAGTCAGATTTCCAGTCCATTGGTAAATGTACTTTGTGCAGAGAAGGATTTTCTATTTTGAAATTAATTGAATATATATTTAACATATTTATTTGTCAATTGGCCTTTTTTTTTTTTTTTTAGGTTTGGGTCTTTGTTAAGAGTTTAGAAGAAAGTATCTGAAGTATGGGTAGCATTACTGCATGATCGCCAACATAACAATATTGGACTTGTTTTTCTTCAGACTTTTTAAAACATATGTAAGCAGATATGGGGCCATTTGCTGCCTGTATTTTTGCAAGAGATCCGCATATTGATGATGTAGATTTGTTTATTTCAGTTAACTAGTTGCAATATCTTTAATTTCCCATTTATTTAACTCCTTTTTAAACTGTATTTCTCTTCTCACAGCTATTAACACATATTACATTCTTTATTATAACATATTTTTATCCAGCAATAGTAAGAAAGTAAGTTAGTAAGCTTTATTTATAATGGATATTTCTTCAGTTATTTATCATTATTTCGTATAAATTAATACAAAACAACAAATATTTGTGACATAATTACATTTAGCCAATATTTCTCCCACCTTGCCAATCTGTTCATGTAAGAAAATGATAAAAAATGAAATCATATATAGTCAATATGATCCCATGCTTAATAATGTCTTGTCACGATTACATTTGCCTAAATAATTTCCCCTTATTAGACATATTTCCTTGACTGGCCTTCACAACAGTCATGGTACAGTAGCCTCTGAACAATAGAATGCACCCACCATCTGAAAGATAATTTGAATACAAAACAAAAAAGTCGAGGATGATTCTTCCATGTCTGTCCATTTTATTTCACCATACGTTCGTGGGCACAGTCGGAGCTGACTGTAAACAGACCTCTGATTGACGGAGCTCCGTCCCCCTGAGGGAAGGGAACGCCACATCCTCGCAATCAAGAGCCTCTTCTCTCGCGACGAGCTTGAAAGATCCTGTGACACGAGAGAGAAAAGCACATAAACACTGCCTGAGTCATCACCAGCCAGAGGAGTGTACGCCACGTGCGGGAACTCCACGGGAACCCCCGTTAATCAGCATCGTATCACTAATGAATGAGAGGGAAAAGTGTTCTTTGCTCACCGTGATACAGCATTAAGCAATTCTATAGGCGTTAATATATTAGAGATATAGACTTGAAACAGAACTTTTAGTTTGATTTGTGTACGTTGTTTTGTGAACCTCCTCTTTTGAGCACACATAACTTCCTGTATAAGTGAGGACTCAAACTAGTCAAACCATTGTTTATTAACTTTATTTAGGTCTTTGTCTCAGTCTGTCTGATAGCAAAACAAATCAGAAATCAGATTGACGGATTCAAATGACATTCTCATTGACGTTCTCTGACAGGTTATTACATTTTGCTGGGTTCCCCTCCAGGTCACATGGTCACCTGATTCACCTGAACAGTTTCAAGTGTAGATTTCTCTTCCTAGAAGCTTCAAAATGAACTTCCATCTCCGACCAAGCTGCGTCGTAAAGTGATCTTTGCAGATATGTGATATCTAAATGACTTTTCAATTGAAACCAATGATCACAAATGACAATATAAACTATATAAATTGCTGTAAAAGTGACTTCCTGAGTGCTACTTCCACTTCCTGTACGGTTGTGCCAATTTTAGTTTGACAATGACTATCATAGATAATCTATATTATATATTAAAAACTGTAATTATGTATATAAAATACAATATTTTTGGTTGAAATGATCACAATATATTTGTGAATGTATTTTTGTTGGAGTTTATTATGTTTCGGGGTTTGCATGTTGTTGTTCTTTAATTTGTTTATGTATTATTATTTTTATTAATTACTCTATACTGAGTTATTCCCTCTATCTTATTATTAGAGCATTTTTTAATAATTTATTTGTACATAATTTCTTTCTTTGTTGAAAAGAAAAAAATTAAAATAGCTGTGCAAACGTATACACGATTTTATTATTATCAATAAACATATTTGAAGAGAAAACAAACAAATATATTTGTTTATTATGTCCAAAATATTTAGGTCTATTTAGGTCCAAAATAGAATAAAGTAATGTTTCTTTCTGAGAATATGGTTTAATTTAAACAATATAAAACAACTATAATAAAACAAATCTAAAATAAATTGAAAAAAGGTTATAAGGTTATATTTTTATGCTTATTTTCAGGAATTATTAATACACATACAAAAAGAAAAAAAAGGTTTTGTAAATTGCCGGATTTTATAAATTGAAAAAATAGATTTTAAAAATGGCTTTAGATTCTGCACCGATGAGAGCAAACAACACGAGGGTGGACAACCAAAGGACACTGACCCACATCTCAACTGAAAGGCAATCTATTTAGCAGGAGATTGGACCCAAAAGATGGTTTCATCTCCAGCTGTGTCTTGGGGAAAGTGGCCCGGTCTATTTAAAGCCTCTGTTTCCCCCTCAGGGACTTCCAGCTGTAGATAGGTTTACTAATAGGTCTGGGATTTGTTGCGCTACACGTGCAACGTAGTGGTCTTGATAAGAGTGTTTCTGTCCCTCAGTGGCGCTGTTTTGGTGCCTGCTGGACATCGTACCCATCAAGAATGAGAAGGGAGATGTGGTGCTTTTCCTGGCCTCGTTCAAGGACATTACCGAGACCAAAGCCAAAGCCATCCAAGAGGACAAGAAGGAAGGTCAGTGTAAACTAAACGAATGTCAATCAATTCAGTTTCATTCCAGTTCCAGACCAACAAGAGTGAATTATAAATAATTTATTTTTAAGAGTATTATCTACAATATATTTTCTAGAGGATGTCATGGCTCATCGGATTGTTTGTAGATTGCCTTTTGGCTCAGCTCACACACCACTGTGTTCAAACTACCTCTCTTCTGCCACATATTTGATGTGCCCATGAGGCTTTTGATACCAGGCAGCACATGTAGAAAATCCTGAAGTATCATTAGTCCATGGGTTGTTTCAGTTGAGTTTTTTGTTAACTTAAAATGAGTTAAACAGTTATTTACAGACCATCTTGATGCAGAGAAACAATTCTGGGGCTTATGTGGATGCAATGGTTTGTTTTTATTGTGTTTCATTTTTGCTGGTTTTAACTGAGCTCCATGACAATAATGGTAACATAAAGCCGTCTAGGGTGCAAAATACAAATTTAGTGTTTCCATTTAGCTTCTCGTGGCGTCAAGTTAGCTGATATAAATGATCAATGTAAGATTGTCTTAGTTGGTCATGTAGGCCCAAACTATTTCTGTTACTACTATTGCCTGTTAACCCCCTGGGTCAAGGTGAATGAAACAAACATCATTGATGTAAATACTAATCTTAAACATCGGAGATCGATCATATTTCTTCTGTTATAAACACTTGTGTAATTGCACTGTCATGACACCAGAATATCTCCAGCCTGTCATTGTGCGCATGTGTTCACAGGAGAAAGGCTCATGTTTTCTGCTTCGAAGATGACTTGCTTCAGATATGATGGAAATGAATGCAACTAACGTCCCCAAACTACTGTTGAAAAGCATTTTGGTGGTCAAATAATAATTTTTAGGTATCTTTAAAATAATAATGTCTGTTCAAAATGAAACCAATAATCACAGTAAAATATGAACAAAAATATGAATAAAACCTTTATGTACATTAGAGCTGATTTAATATTTAAAAAACTCAGTTCAGATCCATGCTACTAGTGACAAAAAGGTTTGTTGATGTTGCTAGGCAAAAAACACACAACAAATACTCAGAATGGAACTCTGATGACAGGTCTAGTAAAAAGAACATTTCTATTGTTTATCAAAACGACGAACCACAACAATTATTTCACCCAGCGATTTATGATAAATAAAGATGTTCTGTGTGTCTCTGTGTTTGTTAGCGACGCTGCCTTGATTAAATGTAACTAATCATCAATCGTCTCTTGGCTGTAAATATTCAGCAGCATAGAGAGAAAATGTATTTTTGTCCACTTAATTTATTTATTCTCACGATACAGGATATTGGCTGATGCGGCAGATTGCTAGACAGAGACGAACACCATAATGCCGGTGGGTTTGACAAGCTATTTAATATAAATTTGGCCCATAAATCTTTTAAGACATTTGCATATTGAGAGTAGTAAGAAACAGTTGTTTGTTTGATACACAAAAAATATATGCGCCAAATAACTGTGAGAATGTAATTACTTACTTATTTAGTTTTGTGTTGTTTCATATTAACCATCTAATGTAGATTAAGGGAAACTACACAGTAAATCATCAGTATATTTTATTTGAACAACATAAGAAAACTAAATTAAACGTCTATGTATACCGTGACTTTTTTTTCTTGAGAGAAGGATTTGGCCCTATGATCAATAATCATTGTTCCACAATATCATGAATTATTCCTACAATATTCAATGATCAGTGCAGGCCTTTGTTAAGCAGTAATTAATTGAGAGAATATATGAATTCCTATTTACAATTCAAGATTTATCCAACTATTCCTGTATTTGTGCACCTCGAGTAACCTGCCGAGAGCAAGAGATATTGCAATTTTCTCAAGGCAAACTCGTTCTAAAACTGGTCAGACTAAACAATATAGTCGATTTTGCACATGAGGACAGAGTAGAGAGAGCGAGTGGAAAGGAAAAACTGTTTAATTGCTAGTGTAAACAACTCATCTTAGGCTACTGCCAAGTGTGTTTGATTGATCTTATAAAAAAGGTTTGAATTATGTACATAAAATGAATATGGCAACAGTATTGAATTAAAAAATAAATAAATATAGTTGGAATATATTGTCTTCCTTTGTGACATGATCACTTTATGTAACTCAATTGTTAGCCATATACAGGCAAGTTACAAGCAGAGCTCTTGCAGACTTTTAGACATGACAAACACACAGAAAACACCCAACTCTGAATTAATTTACTACAGGGTCAACTGATTTACCAGCAGTGGGCGCTGCAAAAAATATAGCATGGGGTGGCTGGACCATGAATTGCTGATGATTTACTAAAAGTTTGCCTGCTGAAAGAGATTCTTGGTTTCTAGCTTGTAGCACAGCATGTCATTATTTGACACAAGAGCATTAAACCTTCTCGAGTGGACCTTGAAAAGCTGTACGATATCAGTATTTTCTTATCTGTGCTATTTATCAACGGATGCTATTGCTTTTTACAGCAGATTCCTTCTGGTCTTCGTGGACTTCTGCTTTCAACACCATCACCCCCGAACACTGTGGTGTGTCATACACTTTGCATGAAGCTGTGTCCTGAGCCCCCTCCTGTTCACCCCACATATGACAGCTTAGCCAGGACTTTGTCAAATTGTGAGGTTCCTTGGCAACACAACCGTGGTGGGATTCATTAGTAATGCCGATGAATGTGAATATAGACAGGAGGTGTCACACCTGGAGTGCAGAGAAAATAACCTCTGCATCAATGAAGAAAACCAAGGAGGTTATTGTGAACTTCAGAAAAGCTGATCCTCTCCTCTTGAACTGCACATCGGAGGAGCATCTGTGGAGGTCGTCCTCTGCCTCAAATATCTAAAAACCTTAGCGATGACATGTGCCTGAGCACCAGCAACATGTCTTGCCTGGTCAGGAAGGCTCATCAGCAGATGTTCTTCCTCATGATACTGAAGAGAGTTGCCCCCGAAGTCTGTGTCCTTTCAACCTTCTACAACTGGGCTTTACAGGCTCACTGCAGGCTGCTATAGCTGCAGGTTCAGGAGAAGCCTCCCAACCATCATGGACATTTACAGCTTAAAGATGCAGAACAGTCGCCCAATTATGAAAGCATTGTATTTTATTACGGATGATTTATTTTGACAGCAATATCAGGACTGATGTCAAGTTAATACTACCTTAATAAAGAACTCATGGGCTGTGAACAATGTATACCTCAGGACTTAAATTCAGAAACAAGTGTTGAACGTACATGTGATCCTTAGAATGTGTCTCAGTCACTGTGCAGTCGGTCATAGATGTCACACATTTTTTAATTAAGAGAGAGATGAGTTTCACTCTGAACAGGTCACAAGTAAATTGAAGGCATACAAACCAAGCCATGGTACATAATCACATTTGTACCTTCACATAATACAATTATTCTTCTTTGGTTTGGTGTCATGGCTTTTAAATCAATTTCCCTCTGGATTAAAATGTTAACTTGGTGTGAAAATGTTGAAAAATCACCATGAAATCATGAGAAATGTTGTCTTCAGACCTGATTTTCTACCGTACGCACCCCTCAAAAACCCAGGTTAGTGAAAGTGTCAGTGCACAGTAGTCTTAGAGACCACATTTAAACACCCATCCTGCCCTCAACTCAATCATTCATACCTCAATGGTATTCCCTCTCAGAGCCCCTCATCCTCCTTCATCTCTAAATCCTTCAATTCTTCGTACACACATTACCACTCCTGACACCATTTGTTACAACATGGCCTCGAACGCCTCCTGAGGGAAAATCCTGCACACAGAACTTGTACCTGTCTATCGTCTAGATGATTATAAATTATTTGAACCAACTGTGTTTCCATGGCAACAGAAAAATGTGTTTTAGTGTTGAATTTATATTTCTAATTAAAAGTATTAGCTCTACTTGCATATATATATATTGTGTAGAAAGAGGAAGAAAATTGGACCTATTTGATTATTTCATGGGGGTCTTCTGCTTTTCTTTGCCCCCTTAAATTAACAAACAGAGATTCAATTGTGTAATTCTCCTTTGTATGTATAATATATTGTTTGAATGTCATAAAAAAAACTGGTAGGATTTGAATTTTCATGGGGGTCTTCTGCCCCTCTTCTCCCTCCTGAGTAGTCACATGATGATTTTCAATACATGTCCAGCTGTTTTATCGTCCATGCGAATTAAAACCCCGCGGATACACGCAGTATATGTTAAGATGTTGTATAATTGGATCCACACAGAAACCTTTTTTTAAAGAAAAAAAGTGTGCTTACGTTTATTTTTTATCTTAAACAAATGAAGGATCCAAATGGTTTCTTTGCTGTAGCAAATCTCCTCTTTCTTCATGTTATTCATGAATTCCCAGAATTATTTAACCTCTGCAACTTTGGTTTCTCATTATTCTCATCATGTGAAGCAGCTTCAACTGTGTTTATCTGTTCACACCCCCTGTCTGACCCACATACCTCGCCCACTTCCCCTTCGTACACCTTTCCCCGCCTTCCTTCCCACCTGTGCCACCGCCCGCTCTCGCAGGAATGATTATGAAAGCAAAGAGAAATTCATTACATCTAAAAATACGCGAGTCTCTTTCCCTGCGCTCGTGTCACGTCCCTCAAGGCAGAGCTGTGTTATGGATGAGCCCTGTCTGTTCCCCACCGTGGTCACTGGGAAACACACTCCGTGCGAGGAATTACCCAAATCTCCCCACACACACACACGCATGCACAGGTTACAAAGTATTAAAACACACACACACACACACAACGGATAGAACTATTTAAAAATAAAACACGGACACACAGGTTACAATGAATGAAGTATTAAAACACACGCACACAAAGTATAAAAATATTTAAACAAATTTAAAATAATACAGACACAGAACATTTCTTGATGTATAATAAAGGATACATTTGATATAAATCCCATTATTTATTTTGGTGTCTAAACAAGAAGGACCTGTCTCACCTGCAGTTGATACAAAACTGCAGCGAGAATTCTGACCTGCTCTAGTAGAAGAACTTACATTTCCCTGATCATTAAAACTCTTCACAGGTTGCCAGTTTCTTTAAGGATCAATTTTAAAATTCTACTCTACTGACTACTTCAAGAAACATCTTAAGACATTCTTATTTGTGCAGCCTTTCCCCTGTTTTTCTGGGACATCTGTGTTTGTCTTATCTGTCTTGATCTTTTAAAGCATGGATTTTAACTGTTTATTGTTTTTGATTGTTCAAGTGCTTTGTGACCCTGGTCTAAAAAGGTGCTTTACAAATAACCTCAACTTACTTACTTACTATTTATTTAGAATAATTGTTTTGGGGTAACAGATACAAACACACATAATGGTAAAAAGTGAATGCTATTTTACAATGGCAACTAAATTTAAAAAACGTGATAGTTATGATACGAGCGATACACAAGACAAGAGGATTGTTGGTTAGCTGCCAAAAAAAACATTGACCTCTTGAACCACAGCTCAAGATATGTTTACTTGGCCAGGAGCTGTTGTGTTTGTCATCTTCATGCGTTCGAGGATGTTGTTGATCCTACCTGTCAGTGACTCACCAACCTCTGACCGGCAGGAACCAGCAGGCGACGCTGGGGACATTTTTTCCAAAGAAGAACTGATCTGTCTGCCATTTATAAACCTTCTTATTGTGTCATTTTTTGGACTACATTTAACATCTTAAAATTTAGCGGAAAAAATCGAACTATTGACATCTGTCCACACCTTGTATATACTATATCAGGGTCCCCAAACTTTTTTGTACCGTGGACCAGTTAAATGTTATCATTATATTCACGGATTGACTTTCAGATAGAAAAATAAGTAAAAATACTTTGACATGACCTGCAAAAAAACGAAATGCATGAAAAATACATAACATAACGCTGAATCAGCAATAGCTCTGGACAGGTTACCTCAAGACTTTTGTGTATTTGCATCCATGTATATTTGGTTGTATGCTTAGGTTGGTGTTCTGTATGTGTGTGTCTACTAGCTTTTAGAAACTTTTTTCCCATTTGTAAGTTTGTGTTTAGCATTATTTATGTAAGGACCCTGAAACTGAAGTTTCTAAATGTTTTGTGTTTCACTCATTTTCACTATTCAAGAGTCACAAGCTAATGTTATTTAAGAGAAAACAAGGTGGGTTTTAAAAAAAATAAAATCTTTCAGGGTGTAATAATAAACAGAACATTTTTATATTTTTTGATTTTTTTTGTGGCCTGTTAACAAATGTCTCTTGGACCGGTACCAGTCCTTGGACTGGGGGTTGGGAACCATTGCTCATTGACATAATTTTCAAATAAAATTTTTTTTGTGTCAGGCATGGTTGACTCATTGACTTTCGCCCGCAGAGCGCCGGCGTGGCCGGGTGAAGACGAGCGGCCCGTTCAGTTCCTCTCACAAGCGGCGCAGCACCGTGCTCTACCACATCTCCGGACACCTGCACAGCAGAGAGAAGAGCAAGCTCAAGCTCAACAAGGTATCGGAGCTGCAGCGATAAGACGAGTCATCGATTCTTTTCCCTAAACACAAGATGGCCCTTTGGTGGAGCGATAAGTTCTCAAACAATCGGAATCAAATAGTTCTATCTACGTATACAGACGACACTGTTGATGCTGAGCTCAGCACTTAACAATAAAACATGGATCTTAACTGGAGCTTCTTTCATTCAGTATCAGATCTTAGCTGTGAATTTGTCAACAGGGTTACTTTGATTTTTAGACACATCAGATACAACACTGAGCATTTACACAACAAAAGAAAAAACGTTTTTAATTAAACTGTTGGTTTAATTTATAATTATTTAGATACTAAGGATGTGACAAATTAACGTTCTTTAAAAAAATATCGTACAAGGCTTGAGTTTGAAATGCTATTAAAGTTTGACATGAAGTCAAACTAATAAAAAAAGTTGGGTTATAAAAATAATGTGATTAATTGCCATTCTTTAACTACCGTCATAAAATCCTGCTTTTTTAACTCTCTGACTTCACTGTTTTGCCTTGTGTGTTTTCTTTTGGTATATTCTTTGTTCGTGTGTTGATCTATGTTGTCAGAGGTAGAAACAATGGTCAAAGATGTTCAATATGCTCGTCTTGGGCCGTCAACATACATTTCTTTGTCCCTTATTATAAACAAAACACCCTTTCTAGCTCTTTAAACCTGCATGTCGTTATAGTGCGAACAAATTTAGTCTTTTATGAGCCTTTTCTATTCCTGCCAAATATGTTTTTGACCTTGATGTTATTAAGGTTTCTCAGTCAGTGTCCCATTAAGTCAAGATTTTAATTATATTCTCGTTTAGAAACTCTATTAAAGGACCATTATGCGGCGCGTGTTTATGAGTTCTGCCATCATACAAGTGAAATGTTGTGATACAGTGCTTTAATAAAACCTCTTTGTTCGACACAGAATGTGTTTGGTGACCTGCCAGCTCTGCCGGAGTACAAAGTAGCAGACGCGAAGAAGTCCAAGTTCATCCTGCTGCACTACAGCACCATCAAGGCTGGCTGGGACTGGCTCATTTTGTTAGCCACTTTTTACGTCGCCGTGACCGTGCCCTACAACGTGTGCTTCATCGGGGATGACGACGATCTGACCCGCAGCACCACCGTCAGCGACATCGCGGTGGAGATTCTCTTCATCATCGGTCAGAACCTTCATGAGACTGAGAAGAAAAATCTTCATGTTTGTTGATTCGGTATGTTTTTCTTTTGCAGATATCGTTTTCAATTTCCGCACCAGTTATGTCAGCAAGTCTGGCCAGGTGATTTTTGACGCCCGGCAGATCTGCTTCCACTATCTGACCACGTGGTTCATCATCGACCTGGTCGCTGCATTGCCCTTTGACCTTCTCTATGCCTTCAAAGTCAGCGTGGTGAGTCACCTCCGACCTCCTTTGACATGACCTGCAAAGTCAACAGTATGAGAAGTCAAACATTTGTGAAATAATGAAAAAGATGATTGTTATGAGTGTCAGCAAGAAATGCTCTCCTGATACACATAATTATATATACTTGTACTAGCTGAAATGCATATATATATAAATACATATTTGATGTTGCCTCGTATTGTAACTATTTATGTTTGCCTCAGTACGGTACTGAAGAAAAGGAAAAAAATACAAATTATTTAAATGAAAATTATAAATATATAAATGATGATATAAAAATAATCGTGAAAAGTAAATAACCCTGAAAACCCTATAGAAGAGAAAAAGAAGGGGGCCTCACTATTTACCATAAAATCAGAGTTTATAATAATCATCCATATTTAATATACGATAAATATGGTTTCCAAGTTATTAAAATGAGTCCTCTTTGACTTTTCATCAAGGTGTTCTTACCCCTTTGTGCCCCTCTCCATATTATTCTCAATTATTATTCCAAGAATAAATACACTATTTAAAATGTTGTTTTTATTTCCACAAAAAGCCCAATTAAAATGCATTACTTGATAAGACTGATACGAATTTCACTTAAAAATAGGTTAGTGATCTTGGGAAAGAACAGACACAAAATAGCAAATAAGGAGAGTTACTTTCTGAAAAAAAGAACATATTTTTTGCTATTTTAGACCTTGAAGCTTTAAAAAAGAAATGATTCGTGAAAAATGAATATGCTATATAACCTCATCATCCTCTAGTGAACCTACAGACCTTACAGCATTCTCACCTCACTTCTTTCACAGAGTTTACATTAGCCTCACTCGCTCGTCTTCTTTCATCCGTTTCATAGAATTTATGGTTCCGCTTCCCTTGTATGTCCTCGTAGAGCAGGGACGGGCCCTTTAATTTCCTAAGGGGCCGCATTATTTGTAAGGGGCTGTCAAGCTAAAAGAAAGAAGGTATGAAGGGCCATGATATGGATCAAATGTTGTGTACAGGAGAAGGTGTATTCGTGTTATAACACTATAAACATGTGATTTTGTGAAAAGGAGAACTACTAAAAAAAGATACAAAGGTAAATGTAATTTCTACATTTATAGTTGTAGTCTAACCTCAAGAGGGCCAAATAAAGAATGTCAAAGACCCAGATGTGAACCTCGGGAAATGCCTTTCGTCAGTCTTCCTTAGAGGCTCCGTGTTCACTTGTACATCCATTATTCCTGAAAAGCCGTTACAGATCCGATGTCAGATAATCCCATTGCTGGATTGATTTGTGAATCAGACCGACCAATGTGAAGGATTTGCTGGACCTTGAGGGCGAAAATAGACCTGAGCTGGAAAGTGAAGCTGTTGATCCAGGAAATCAATAAGTCACCGCTGTTTGTGACGTATTGGTCACCAGTGGGCGAGCAGGTGGAAATGCATCAAATCCACTTCCTGATCATGTGAGACACACGACTGGTTATTACCTCGAGGGTCTGAGTGGCGCTGCTGGTAAAGAGAACCTCCAGTCTTCACTGGTCTTTGTGTTGAATTGTTTGTTGGTGAAGAGGGCAAAATGATACGACCTAGTCCAGAGAGAGCAGCTATATATGTACCAATTGTATCACACTGTGTTGAGACATTCAGACACACTTGTGGGAGTAATACTAGAGACTTACAATGTGTGTTTCTGGCCTGAAGCTGAAACTATTTGTGGACGTCGAGAAAGGAGATACGAGCGAGATGTAAAAGTATATGCATGTTTATCAGTTTGATCAAATGTTGCTCTGTTTGCACATGAACTCTGAAGCAACAGATGAGAATTTTGGCCACAATTTCTCGCTCCTGTACATTTTTCACGCTCGTAGCTAATATGTCTTTTGCAATTTTGACTCTCAGCATGATTAAAGAGCTGAAGATTGAATTCATTTTATTGACCTGGTTTTTGAAAGAAAAAAAAATCCGAACCCTAAATAAAATTCATCGACAAACTCGGTATTAATGTTTATATATTAAGACGATATTTAATACGATTATTTGTGAAAATATCCGGTAAGCAAACAACCGTGTGGAAGGCAAATGTTTTTTTTGAGCTGGTCATGTGAGTGAATGATCACAATGACTTGAGGTTGCTTCAGGCAAAGAGAAGGAAATACCATCCAGTCCCAGCAGTGCAGGCTTTCTTGATTTTAATTTCGCCACCTCGGAGACTGTGATTGTTGAGTAATTGCGGGATGTTCTGGTGACGTCCTCTCGGAGGATGGGGCATTTAGACTGGCGCTCCCCTGGAGGACTCCAGTCCTGCTGCAACACCGTTGCCTGAGGGACTCGTGGTTCTTCCTTATCATGTTGTTTTTCTTCCTGTTGAGTCTTTGTCCAAATGTTGTGTCCGTCACTGAGTGTTCAGATGATATTTACATCCAATTGAATGTCTCAATCAAATGAGAGCATCAACTATTTCTAACAGGAACGTTGATACAATCTGTCTACAAAGAAATTCATTGATTTCATTGTTCTCTCATAAGAATATATTTCTCAATATTTTACCTTCTATTTATTACCTGCGGTTTTCTTGCACCATCTCCAGATCAGTTGCAGCTACTTTGTAACTGTTTCATCATATTCGCTATTTAAAATAATCATGAAACTTTAAGAACAAATACCGCCAGTATTGGATAAACCAAAACATTTTGCTCTTGTAGAAATACATTTCACAGAGGTTAAAGAAATAAATGATAAACATATTTTTGAAATATTAAGATTAACAGCTGGTAACTAGGTTGTTCTGATGTGACCAGAACCTTAGGCTGAGAGGCCACCCATATAACACTGTGGTGCGAAACATTGAGGTGACCTTGAGAAACATGCATGGACGAGAGTGGACTATCTGGAGTGAAGCAATAATATAGATAATTCCTTAATAAACAGTTACCCGTAAATATGAAGACCATGCTTATCCCTTGTGTTGTCCCAGGGTCAAGATGACCAGAAGGCCCTTAAACAAATGTGTTTGCGGTATCCCTTGTGTCGCCTCTGGGTCAAGGTGAACGACCTCCAACGCTGCATATGTATTTATGGAAGCCAGAGAGGTCGTTTACCTTGACCGAGAGACAACACAAGGGTCAAGAAATTCTACTTTAAAGATGATGATCTACAGAGACCAACTGATGAAGCTTCATGTAGCAGTGACCTATTTTTAGATCTCAGTAGGTGGCGCCATCATTTTAGTAATGTGACAATACCTGCAATAGCAAGGTGAACGACCTCCCCCACTGTGTATGTAATGGCTGCTTCTACATAGGCAACCACTGGCATCCAGACAATCAAACAACGAAACCAAACACTAGCCCTGAAATACCTTAAAGCAGCTACAACCAATCAAGCAATACGCTCTAGAACCATTACTTACTTAACAGAAGACTACTAGGTAAGCACACCTCACAACCAACCCCCCTCTGGCCCTCATCCTCCAATCGACCAACCCCACACACCTCACAAAAGTTAATATATTTTTCACATTAACACCTGTGAATATGATCTCACATCATACACTAGTATCTTCTTTCTCCTCCTGGCTTGGTGTACATGTGCTCTCTTTCCTCCTCCTTCCTCCTTTGCTCCTCTCACCGATCCAGACCATCCAAAAATGGGTAGAAAAGGGCACAAGCTCTAAACTACACCCACCAGGCTCAATAAGTTCTTCTTCTTCCACCACTGCATATGTATTCATGGGAGCCAGGGAGGTCATTAACCTTCACCCAGAGACAACACATGGGATACCACAAACACATTTGTTTTCAGGCCTTTGGGTCACTTTGACCCTGATATAACAGGGTTAAATATTTCAAATTATATCGGGAAATTCTGTCAAAAATGAATCTCCATTATTGAACTCAGTAGGTCAGAAATTATTTTTATGAGTACGAAACCAACTCGATCTGGAAAGTGCTCACTGCTCTGTCATTTTCTCCAACATTATTTATGATCTCGTGGAATATAGTGGACTACAAGATCGACAAACAATAAAGTGCACCTGCTACACTGGTGTGATTAGCTTGCCGGGATAAAGGTGTGGCTGCAGGGGAAGAAATAATGAGCGTTTGTGCAATATTTATTGCCTTTTGTGTGCAAATACTGTAGGGGAAGATAAGCAATCATGGAGGTAAATGTAAATTTCACACCTGATGAACATGGAAAATGGAAATGTGTGACACAGATAGGTAAAAACAGGAGCCAGCAGGAGACGTATATTCACTTTTGTGTACTTATATATTGCTCACCACTCATGGAAGAGATGGGGATGTCTCTATAGGGCTGTGATAGATGGTGGGGCAAAGATGGAGTTTCTCCCTGGGGCTCAGTAGGAGGCTTCATTATGCCCGGTGAAGCACCGGTCCTGTTTTTACGCTGCAAAAAAACACCATAAAATAAAGCTGGGACACGAGCAGGAACAGCTCGGATAAAGAGTCTGCATCATTCCTCTTCCTAACACACCGACCTCGCTCGCACAGTCCATTCTTTGTCTTCACTTATTCAGCAACTCTGCACAAGTCTAATACATTTTAATACAACAGGCATTTGTATTCACCTCGGTATATCCAACACAAAGAAACCTGTGCGTCATCCATCACTGAAGAATTACATCTATTCGCTGTATCACTCTGAATCATGTTGCTGAGTTAGAGCGGGAATGGTTTCTTTGGAAGAGAGTCTGTGGGAAAATGTATTTTGGATCCACGGTGTTCAGTTCAGGAGAGAGTAGAACATGTGTAGTTCAAACACCTTTACAAGTTGGATTAATGGTGCACGTCTACAGCCGGAGAGGATCCACCTACAGTAGTTGAAGAGTTTTGGTTGATATCTATGCCTCGTTTTCGTTGCCGTGTCCAGATATTGGCCGCTGACCAGGATCCTCGCCCACCGTTGCACATTGATTCAAAACATCCCACATAATTGCTGGCAGGAAGTAGCTATGTTTGGGATATTTTTATCTCTCAGAAATGAAATGTATACGGTCATGTACTTAAAATAAAATAATTTATTAAAAGGGAAACTAAAGTGAAAGCACAACTCTCCTGACTCACTCACATATTTCAAATGTTGAAGTCTTCCTCTCCAAGATGCAGTGAGTCTCTCATCATGACGATGTTTTGATGTTATTACTTTATAAAGTTCTCCTCCAGTCAGCTGTAATCATGCCCGCTTTGTTTATACAATGAGTCCCTTGGAGATTGAGTCTTCTGAGATTGATGACACACAGTGACAAACCTTAATGCTTAACCAATCACAGCAGAGTGGGTGTGGTTATGGTCAACAAGATTTAATCTTGAATAAATGAAGTGTTTCCAGTAGGCGGGCCTTAAGCACATTTTCTAAATATTTCAATGAAAAGAGAGTTTTGTACAAACAGACACATACCGATGAGTACAATAGAGGTCCAACATCTATTTAAGACACACTTGAATAAACACATTAGTTGACCTTCAAATTCTGGCTCTGAAATCCCATTAATTTTGTGTTGGTTGTCCTTTCTGTTTTTTTCTTACTCGTTCTGAATTGTTTCAGAACAGAAAACTTCTTAAAATATTTACAGAAACATATAAACACATTTTTTAAAGAATCATTTTCTCTGATGAGTTTCACAAAAGCTAGCAATGTGTGACGTAAAAAGGTTAGGTTTGTGAAGCTTGGGTTTAATTTTTAACTTGAGGAAGAGGAATGGACTGTTTTGTTCATCAACATATCAACTATACAGACAAAACACACACATTTACCTTCAAATTATTATTTTAATTATTCATGTATCCTTATTTATTTATTCTTATCATGATGTTTTCTCTTGATATCATGCTCATGAAGCTTCTATGATGATATACATGTCATCTCTGAGAGGCCCCTAACTTGCTGAATGGGACATTTCCATATATAATCATCTTCTCTTGTGCTTCGGATCTAAAATCGCTGTAAACATGCTAAAAATATCCACGTGATCAAAGAGTCCTGATTGTTTTAATTGGTAATTTCACATTCAAGAAGGCTTAATCAACAAACCCACGATCATCCGTCTGATCCTAGAGTTGTTTTTTGTTTTGATGAGAACATCTCTGTGATGTCAGAGAAGTGGCAGATCGGAACGAAAGTAACACTCTCAAGACATCTGTCATCCGTACCACAATGATTTTGTTTCCCCCACTATCCCCAAAATCTGCAACAAATGATTCCCGGAAAGTTATTCATCTCACACGTTCGTCTTCTTTCCCCCCAAGGTTTCCGTCGTCCACTTGCTGAAAACAGTCAGACTCCTCCGTCTGCTGCGGCTCCTTCAGAAGATGGACCGCTACTCTCAGCACAGCACGGTGGTGCTGACGCTGCTGATGTCCATGTTCGCTCTGCTGGCCCACTGGATGGCCTGCATCTGGTACATCATCGGCAAGATGGAGATGGAGGCCAACTCCTACAACTGGGACATCGGTGAGTCAAATGTCAAGAACCGTCATTGGAATACTAATCATTTGTTTGGACATGAGCTGCAGTCAGATTGTGTTTCTCGATGCTGTCCCTGAAAATGTGTCTTTTGTATTAATGCTGAGGAAAAAGTCTTGTTTCTAGACTTCTGAACGATTAACTAGATTGTTCAAGGTTTGTGTTCCATTCATCATGTTAAACGTTGAACAACAAAAGAGGCATATTTTACAGGCCTGCAGTGGTTCTGTCTCTCAACCGTGCAGCACAAATGGAGCAAGAGAAAGTGCGAAACCCACACATAACATTTATTTCTATTGGATTAAATGTTGCCTTTAACCACAGGCAGGGATTATTAATGACATCGGATTGGTGCTGGGGTTTTTGCCAGAGGCAGACAGGTGAAAGGCAAAGAGGACAACTGATAAACAAGTCTTTCAAACTGCACTCTTGTTTCTTCAAATAATAACTTAAACCTTATATTTTAAGTGCACAAGTGTATTCACACTGAGCAGTGTGAGAAAATGTAATGAGCACTCAGTTGGTGCACTCAAATGGGCAGAAAATTGAGTGTGGATTGATGGACACTTTCCACCCTCAACGATTGCCATCTTAGTGACGTAGATCCAGCTTAACAGAGGATACATCACGACGTGTCTTTGGAGCAGATACCGGCGTAAATGTCTCGAGAAAAAACTCATTTTACCACAAACACAACTTGATTGATTGCCGAAAAGTGTCTGCGATAGTCTTCCAACAGCTGGTTACAATCAGCCTTAAAAAGTAGTAGAAGAAGAAGCTGTCGAGTCATTTCCGGTAAGTGTGTAGCAACAGTGTTTGATTTGAGACATTTGAACACTGCGCAAGTAAATGCACTGTTTTACAGTGTACTTAAAGCAGTGCATTTAGAGAAGTGCGCAATTGAGACACAGCAATACTAGAGATTTTATTTTGTCCATATCCAGATTTAGTCAAAATATATCCACTTGTGTGGACAAACAAATGCACACTATATGTTTTTAATATCTGAGGTTTTAATCATAGCATTTACATCACAGCACACATCCTAACAAGCTTCAGATTCACGTTTTGCTATTTTAATGAGCAGAATATCTAAAAGGGGGCAAATCGATGAGAGAGGGATGAAGGGAGAAGGGGGAGGGGTCAAAAAGATGACTAACCCTTGAGATAAAAGTAAGTAAGTAATATTTATGGAGTGCTTTTCCAGACCAGTGTCACAAAGCGCTTAAACAATAAAAACAATACTCAATAAAATATATACTTTAAAGGTCAAGAAAACCGAGAACCACACAGGAGTTCCAGAAAATCAAGGAAAAGTCTGAACAAATAAAAAGGTCATAAGATGTTTCTTGTCAGTAGATCCATCAAACACAGAGAGAGAGGAAGATCGTTCCATAACCACAAACATTGAAAGCATTATAGGTCATTTAATCTCCCAATGTAAGTAAGTAAGTAAGTCATTTGTATTTATATAGCGCTTTTCCAGACCAGGGTCACAAAGCGCTTAAACAATCAAAACAATACTCACTAAAATATATTCTTTAAAGGTCAAGATAAAACTGAGAACAACAAATAAAAATATCTTAAGATGTTTCTTGAAGGAGTCAGTAGATCCATCAAGCGCAAAGAGAGAGGAAGATCGTTCCAAAGCTTAGGAGCAACAGCCCGGAAGTATTTCTCTCCTGTAGTTCTGAATCGTGTTCAGGAACCATCAGTAGATTCTGATCCACAGACCTCAGAGCCCGAGCTGGGGTGTAAGGCTGGATCAGATCAGTGATGTAAGGAGGAGCCTGACCATGAATAGATCTGAAAGTAAGAACCAGAATTTTAAAGTTGATCCTCAAAGAAACTGGAAGCCAGTGAAGAGTTTTAAGGATCAGAGAAATGTGAGTTCTTCTACTGGAGCGAGTCAGAATTCTCGCTGCAGAGTTTTGAGACAGATCCTTCTTGTTTAGACATGAAAAAAAACTTCATCCAGATCAAACAAACAAAATTTTCCTAAGTTTAGAGATTTGTCTCAGTTGAAGGAAACAGTTTCTATATAATAATAATAATAACAATAGCTTATATATAATATATAATATAATATAATCTAGCCTCCTCCTGTTCAAATTTAGAAAGGAATAGAATGTCTAGGCAAAGTACATATTCATTTTTATTACATATCAAACAAGCATTATTTATGTAGATTTACCTGAACCACACCAGGTATCTCAGCAGGTTATATATTATATAAAATAATTGGTATTGGTATAATTTTTCTACTCACAAGGATGGAAACTAAAGTTTTCTTCACCTTTAAAAACACCAAACTTTAGAGCAAGATACTCAAAGGCAGGTATTACATTTTTATAATGATTATTTCGACCATCTTTCCCCACCACGACTATCAAAAGGAATGCAGACGTCAGGACAGAGAAACGCTGATTATAAAACATAGATGCGTCATTAAGCCAACTTCAGACATTTTCTCTCTGCTCTGGACCTTTTAAAAATAATTTGACTCAAGCGTGCAGAGATTTAAAGGAAATGAGACGCAGTACCACCCGGCCGGCCTCTCTCCGGACCTCATTTTATTCTTTAAAGCAGATGAACCGCAGAGCCGTAATAGACGTCCTGCTGACCCGCCGTTGAATGTTGAAAGGTCGACTACGAATGTTTTAGCAGCATAATTATGTCGATGATTGGTTCACCGTTCTATTGACTGGTCTGTCCCACAGAATCGTGTGGAGGAGATTATTTGGCCACATTGTGAGCTGACATTGAGAATAGAACAATCCTTCTGGTAATTAATGACGAAGCCCACTGTCTTCAGGTCCTCGCTTCTAATGAGCCCCTGTGGGCTGATCTATGGTCAGTATCGATGAGCTGCACCGTTTGCAATTACCTCAGTGTTTTTGTCTTCATAACCGGTTCCGGGTCAGCATTGACTGAATCGTAGGGGCCAGATTTCTTTTGACCAATTACCGCGTCTCAGTGTCATAAAGCAGCTCGAGACATGAAGCAGGATTAATGTTTTGTGTCCTAATTATGCTTTTCTGATGCCGACCGTGCATTGAAGTCCTGCTTCTATGAGGGGCTTCCATCCAATTACCATTCATCAGTGTCGGCCCGAGACTCTCGGGGGATACGCCGCATGTCTTTGCCGTGTGTTGACCAGGGATCACTTCTGGTTTCCAAGCCCAGCAGCTAAGATTGGAATCTATTCTTCTGGATGTTGCGAGGAGGAGACCAAGACCCTCCCCCAGCGCTGGATTCATCTTCCCTTGTATGCTTCGCTGCACTGAAACTCAGCAGATTGAATGGAAGCTGCTCCTCTACTGTTTGACACCTGGAATAATGTCGCTTTTCATTAAGTTGCGACCCTACACAGACAGATATTCAATGAGTATGGACACTTTTAACCTTTGAAGCTAGTGTCAACAAAGCAAACGTCCAACACTTTGACCTGCTTTTATTGAAGACATCGACTGCGGAAGTTACTGTAGCGTGATCTACAACAAGCCTGGATGAAGGAGAACAAAAACACAATAAATGTTTCATTTCTTATATGTGCGTGCACCTATCCCTGTGTTAAAATGGATTTTTGAAGGATTCATTTTGTTTGGGATTCTTTATGGTTACGCCTGTTTGAACTGAGAGATTGACTGGTAAAGACTTTTTTATTGTTATATTGGCAACAGGTAAAATGACATAACAGAGAAGGTGCAGGATTTGAGTCTCAGGTCTCTGTCTGAATAGATATAGATGTATAACACTAACTATTAAATCGCTAAAATTACCCCCCCCCCCCCCATAATGATACAAACACAGCAAATGCTTTGAAATATTTTTTAAAAACATTGAATCATTGATGAATATTCATACTTCGTTCAGCATTTCTGACGATCTATGTTTTTTCCAGCCTGTTAATTTCCTGCTTACTAGCCAGCTACACACTACTTGGTAACAGATGCAAGGTTGACACAGAATGTGACATCATCACAGGGGGTGTGGTTAGGTACAATCGAAAACTTAAAAATTCGAAAAAGATTGAGCCAGTTTGCTTGTTTTATTTGTAAAAAAGTTTTTTTTTATTTTGCTTTATTATATTAACTTTCTTTTAACTTTTAACTTTTCTATTAACATTCTTCCCTTCCCTTCCATTTGCTGAGCCCCCCTAGGGCCTCCTGGCAGCTATCACTACGATAAAACACATTATCAAATTTTTTTCTCTTTCCCCAATAGATAATTTTTATTTTAAATACAATTTATTTTAGTACGAAACTAAACATGGTTTAGTTGAAGCCATTTCTAAATCTCTTTTTTTATTAAATCAACAATATGTGACATTTTGACACTATATCTTTTAATATTTTTACCTTGACTGGTTTAATTGTTGCATTTTTTTGTTCCAAAACTCTCTCATATTATTTTAACGTTGCTCTTCACTACATCACTTTGTCTAGACGACCCACTCATAAAGTCTGTGAGTGTCATGTGACCAACAAACTGCTTTACATCAGCGGGTCAAAGAGCGCATTTTCATATAAAGTACTGAGAGAACTTTTCAAGTTAAGAGAAGATAAAACCAGAACCTGATTCAATATGAACCCTTATATATATTTGTTAAAAACAATGTACATGCAGAAATTTGGCAGTGGTATAACAAAGTTTTAGCAACATTTAAGATCTTACATACAGTATATAGGATTTATTGTCTTAATGTTTCTAAATATGTCGTGATTTTTAAAAGGAAAACACTCGGTTAAAATGTCATATTCTCTTTCCTGTAAATAGAATAGCATTTAACAAACAACTTATCATTTATATACCTGCACCCCCCCGACTTTAATTTATCTTATAATCTTCAAATTCCTGTCAAATCTTCCTCATTCACATGCCATTTAAACTCTTAAATGTAGTGTAGGTGACCTTGAGTTTAAGCATGCTGCATTTTGAATTCAAAAGTGAAATTCTTTCTTCTACTCTCCCATTAAGCTCCTGCGACTCCAAAGAAATTAATCTTTAAAGAAAAAGTGAAGGCATAGAAAGTTTGTAACAAGATTTTAGTTAAGTTGATGGAAAAATCGCAATTGTTTTGAATGGTTGGCTTGAATAAATGGACGATGTCTGTACAATACTGTCTGTTCCACGGGTGATTCCTTAACCCTTAAATTAACTGGTTGCATTGGGTTATGCTCAGAAATCTCAGGACTACTCTACTACTCAACTCTACTAACAGCTGCTCTTTCCAACACCGACACAGGTTGGCTCCACGAGCTGGGGAAGCGCCTGGAGTCGCCCTACTACACCATAGGAAGCCTGAACGGAACCAGCAACGGACCCTCCATCTGGAGCGTCTACGTGGCCTCGCTCTACTTCACCCTCAGCAGTCTGACCAGCGTGGGCTTCGGCAACGTGTCGGCGAACACCGACGCCGAGAAGATTTTCTCCATTTGTGTCATGCTCATAGGAGGTAAACAGAATCCCCCGTCACACTCTGGTGGCCGAACAAACACTCATTAATGTTTCCACATCTCACAGCTGCTGTTTTCATCCCACGTGTCATTTACAACCATAATCATAGTCTTAATATCGAATAATTGCTGCTTAATGTCAAACATTATTTCTCATTTAGATCCATATAATACTGTAGTACTTGATTTTATTTGACTTTTGTACATGTATTCTACTAATATTACATAATAGAGATATTATAACTGTGATATTATTTTGTCATTGTTGTTTATTTAGTTTAATTTGATTTAGTATTACAAAATAACCAACATTTCATCTTTGCTATTGAAATGTTAACAACTTTTGGGGAAATCATCAAGATATCTTATGTGTTCAAAACTTGTATGTAAAGCCCTGAGAAGAATGGAGGGTCTCTGATGGACGTCATCACCTCAGTCTACTGTTTCTGATCTGCAGCGTTGATGCATGCGCTGGTGTTCGGAAATGTCACGGCCATCATCCAGAGGATCTACTCGCGCTGGTCCCAGTACCACACCAGAACCAAAGACCTCAAGGACTTCATCCGGGTCCACCACCTGCCGCAGAGCCTGAAGCAGCGAATGTTGGAGTATTTCCAGACAACCTGGTCAGTCAACAATGGCATCGACTGTAACGAGGTACAAAACGAAAGAATCATTCATGACTTTATTATGTTTCCAACAGCAGTACCTGAGGCTCCATCTATGGAGTCTGTGAGTGATTTGAAAGACCCAGAGGAGTGGAGTTGTTATCAAGACTAGTCATCAGAGTATAAACAAATAGAAGCTCCGATGTCGCATCAGTCGGTGATCTAATACCAGCATGTTTCTCCAGGCCGAGTGCAATCCAGACAGCTGTCAGGTTAAGTCAGACTGATGACTGATCCCCGGCAGATGAATTATAAATGGGCCTGTTGATTAAAAGCAGTCTGCCTCTGAAGCTGCGTAGACTGAACGTATGTGAAGACCGGCTCTGTATCTCTGCCTGCTCACTCTGACAGACAGCAGGGCGTCCCAGGTTGGATTTAAGGTTCTCTGATGTTCAAGTGGGGTTTTATGAGCTTAGAAGCAAACACAAGAGAGTGAAATAAAAGTCAGTTAGCTAGAAATACAACCGTAGACCAGACAAACACTTTATCCATACAAAAAATGTACAATATTTTAAGGGAAAAGTATCAGCATAACATTTAGTTTGTCTGTAAGGTTTTAATATTGTATTTACGAGGGCTTATTTTAAAAAAAATTGGCTGCTGTTACTAAAACTTTGGCCCCGTATTATAGGGGATTCATTTACTTTATCTTATCTTAAGCAACAATATTTAACCACCAAGATTTCTGTCTATGTTGTCAGCCTTTACATTTTACGTGATCTTTAGTGTGGCTCTGTCAGGATTGCCTGACATTTGTTCTGGTCTGGTGTGTAGTAGAAGCTTGAGGATTTTTTAGGGGAGATTTCTGTAGAACCTCTTCTACATGCCTACATGCCAGCATATCCTCCACTTGGAAGCTTTTGGCAAAACGATTGTACCAATGAAACAGTTGGTTAAAGGAGTTCAATGAGTTCTATGAAAACAGTGTATTTGTCATAAGTAGTCTCTTCAGATGAAAGTGAGGGTTTCTTTTATCTCCAGATATGTATCATTGATGAATGCTTCTATTCAGATGGTTGAGCACCAGCCCACGATTAATCCCTCGGTCTTCTTCGCAGCTGTTGAAGGACTTCCCGGATGAGCTTCGCTCCGACATCACGATGCACCTTAACAAGGAGATCCTGGAGCTCTCGCTGTTCGCCGCGGCCAGTCGCGGCTGCCTGCGCTCTCTGTCGCTGCACATCAAGACCACCTTCTGCGCCCCTGGAGAGTACCTCCTCAGACAGGGCGACGCTCTGCAGGCTATCTTCTTCGTCTGCTCCGGCTCCATGGAGGTGCTGAAGGACGGCATGGTGCTGGCCATCCTGGGTAAGATACGGAGAAGTTCTGTGCTATAAGAAGCAACATCTCCTTTGTGCCGTCAAGGTAGATTATAACTGCCCTCAGCATCTTTGATAATGAACCTCTGAGCGGCTCATTGTGATACAGATGGGTCGTCTCAATGAGACCATTGTTTAAGAGGCGCAGCAGTGCAGACTCCTGAAGGCGACGGCTCGTCTTCGCTGCCTATTGTCATCCAAAGCTCATTAATTTAAAGCTAGTCACTCGCTTTCTTCCCAATAAGCTTCTGCTTCACGCCAGGATTTGCCCTTATCGTCCACATGAGATACAAAATTGGGGAACTTTTTTCTCTTGACAGACGACCGCAAAGAGTAACTGAAATGACTCGTGGCTGATGAAGCTTCCTGAAGCTTCCTGAAGCAGTGTCTTGTTTTTCAAAGCTCAGTAGGGTGCGTACTCAGCTTGAAAAGTTAGGGTTCAATAGAACAGCTGTTCCAAGCAATTATTACAGAGCAGAAAGTGACATCTAGTGGACTCTAGAAACAATGATACTGCTTCATAAAGCTCCATCACCCACCATTAGTAATTACACAAATAGTAGAAAAGGCAAAGCAACACTCACATCTGGATCCAAGTTGGTTTTTTTTAAGGATTTTTGTCACTCATTGTAGTTGATAGTGTACGAGCCAAACCTTTCTTCTTCACCTACTTTGAAAACGATATCAATAAAATAAATTAAGGTATAATAAGATTAGTTACAGGGATTTTGTGGATTCATTTCGATTAATCATTATTAAATATATAATTTTACTTGATAACGTCTTTTCATCTACTTTTTAAATCTAGTTTTCCACAAACAAACAAATTAAAGACTGATTGCATTGTGTTTATTAACACATTTACCAGTTCATGTTAACAAACGAGAAAGAGTAGATTTTTGAAAGCTTTAAGTTGAAAAATCTATTTTGAAAATCTAGAAAATGTATTGTAGTTTTATTACCATTATTTCAGGTTCATAAAAAAAACACATTTTAAGTTTAATGTAAGAAATCCATCAGTACATTCACTGCTGCAGGACTTAAATCTGATGTTATTTGAACGTGTTATTTATCGTCCATTATATCTGAAATGCATTATAAATCTTTCCCTTTGTGACCTTAGAAGAGACTATTAAATTCCTAGCTTGAAATGTATGCGTTTGAAAACAGGTAATAATTCACAATTAAATAGTTTTTTTTAAATCGTAATGCTCAAAGTAAAATTGAAACAGTGATTTTAATCAACAGAACGGCTTCATCTATTCAGACCATATTTACACAATTCAGACCTATCCTGCACTGAACTCTTTGTCCCGTTTAATCTGTGTCTGCCTGACCAAAGCACATTTCATCCTTCTGACTTCTGGTTTAAAACACACCTTAAAAGGAAGAAACAATCCAGTTCAGGCAGGAGTGAGTCAGTTGAAACAATGCTTGCTAAATTACAGAGATGGGATTGTTTTCACAACTTGTGAAAAACAAAAAAGGGGTTGCCTCAGTTCTCACTGCCTGACTTGACCACTGCTGTCTCTTTCAATATAATTCCTCTCAGCTACATGTTAAAAAACAACTTCACTGAATGTGCACTCGAAAAAACACAACTCAAAAAGTCATGAAGTACCTTTCTTTCCAACAATTATAGCAACAAATGAACGATCACGGTTGTAATGTAAGTCATGTGCAGTCCTGCCGGGTTTTAATTTTTATTAGAGGTTTTTCTATTAATGATTTCTTTTCAAATTATTTTGCGCATTTTCATTTCTCATCACTATTTAAATCTACTATATGTATTGTTATTTGAATTTGCTTTAAATGTAATCATGTTATAACACATTTATTTATTTACTCTGAACACCGATAAAACATCTTTATTTAAATGAAATTTGCCTATATTTTATATTATGTTATATTTAATTTAACTATATAAATCAACAATTTCATTGTGTTTTTGTAGTATTGTTATACTGTGTTTATAACATCTTTAAAAAGTATACAATTGGTTAGATTGCCATAAATAATAAATATGAACATGTCCATATATATTTTTTTCTATTAACAATGGTTGAATTTCCCCTCGCGGGACTAATAAGGGATTCTAAAAAAAAAAAAAAAAAAAAATCCATCCTTGAAGAAGTTTTTTTCAAGTGACAGCAAGCAGCAGAAACTTAGATCAGTTTTTCATCACCAATATAAAGTAAATCATTTTCAAGATTCTATAATACACATCTAATATAACATTTTAAGAGTAATTAAAAGTTCAACTTGTGCTTGTGTCTTTAAAAGCAAATCACACATTCTTCCCTCCGAGCTGATAACTGGAGTTTTGTTGTACATTAATCATGTCTGGTGATATTTAAGAGTTTCCTGCTCCTCTATTACATTTCTCTTCTGTTTGACCTTCACAACAAAAGACTTGAAGACAAGCGCAGTATAATTGTCATCTCTTATCTGGTCTTTGTATGCCGGCATGCTGGTCAGTGTTCTTTTCCAGATAATAATTAAATGTCTAAATGTGCCCGTATTATATAAGACGTCCCGTATATGGTATACCAGTGATTGTGAGATGGTCAAGAATGCCTCAAATATATATTTATGTTGAGTTATTTTTGGAAAAATATGATCTAGTTTTAGTCTTGTAATTATTAATCATACAAGATTCATTCATTGTAAAATCTTTTGTCAGAAATTGGCCTGGGACTAAAACTGCTTTTAGATGTGATAAGATTGTCTTTTAGACTATAGAAAATACTGAGTAGCACAAGGGACTACCAAAAAAAGAGTGTAGCGAGGAACAATACCATGACTGGAGAGTTTCGAGTTGAAGACAATACCAAGACAGGAGATTTTTGAGTTGAAGAAAATACCAAGACAGGAGATTTTTGAGTTGAAGACAATACCAAGACAGGAGATTTTTGAGTTGAAGACAATACCAAGACAGGAGAGTTTTGAGTTGAAGACAATATTAAGACTGGAGAGTTTTGAATTGAAGACAATACCAAGACTGGAGAGTTTCGAGTTGAAGACAATATTAAGACTGGAGAGTTTTGAGTTGAAGACAATACCAAGACTGGAGAGTTTCGAGTTGAAGACAATACCAAGACTGGAGCGTTTTGAGTTGAAGACAATATAAGGCAGGAGAATTTTGAGTTAAAGACAATACCAAGACTGGAGAGTTTTGAGTTGAAGACAATACCAAGACTGGAGAGTTTTGAGTTGAAGACAATACCAAGACAGGAGAGTTTCGAGTTGAAGACAATACCAAGACAGGAGATTTTTGAGTTGAAGAAAATACCAAGACAGGAGAGATTTGAGTTAAAGACAATACCAAGACAGGAGAATTTTGAGTTGCAGACAATACCAAGACTGGAGAGTTTTGGGATGAAGACAATACCAAGACTGGAGAGTTTTGAGTTGAAGACAATACCAAGATAGGAGAGTTTTGAGTTGAAGACAATACCAAGACTGGAGAGTTTTGAGTTGAAGAAAATACCAAGACAGGAGAGTTTTGAGTTGAACACAATACAAAGATAGGAGAGTTTTGAGTTGAAGACAATACCAAGACTGGACAGTTTTGAGTTGAAGACAATATTAAGACTGTATAGTTTTGAGTTGAAGACAATACAAAGACTGGAGAGTTTTGAGTTGAAGACAATATTAAGACTGGAGAGTTTTGAGTTGAAGACAATACCAAGACTGGAGAGTTTCGAGTTGAAGACAATACCAAGACAGGAGATTTTTGCGTTGAAGACAATACCAAGACAGGAGAGATTTGGGTTAAAGACAATACAAAGACAGGAGAGTTTTGAGTTGCAGACAATACCAAGACTGGAATGTTTTGGGTTGAAGACAATACCAAGACTGGAGAGTTTTGAGTTGAAGAAAATACCAAGACAGGAGATTTTTGAGTTGAAGAAAATACCAAGACAGGAGATTTTTGAGTTGAAGACAATACCAAGACTGGAGATTTTTGAGTTGAAGACAATACCAAGACAGGAGATTTTTGAGTTGAAGACAATACCAAGACAGGAGAGTTTTGAGTTGAAGACAATATTAAGACTGGAGAGTTTTGAATTGAAGACAATACCAAGACTGGAGAGTTTCGAGTTGAAGACAATATTAAGACTGGAGAGTTTTGAGTTGAAGACAATACCAAGACTGGAGAGATTCGAGTTGAAGACAATACCAAGACTGGAGCGTTTTGAGTTGAAGACAATATAAGGCAGGAGAATTTTGAGTTAAAGACAATACCAAGACTGGAGAGTTTTGAGTTGAAGACAATACCAAGACTGGAGAGTTTTGAGTTGAAGACAATACCAAGACAGGAGAGTTTCGAGTTGAAGACAATACCAAGACAGGAGATTTTTGAGTTGAAGAAAATACCAAGACAGGAGAGATTTGAGTTAAAGACAATACCAAGACAGGAGAATTTTGAGTTGCAGACAATACCAAGACTGGAGAGTTTTGAGTTGAAGACAATATAAGGCAGGAGAATTTTGAGTTAAAGACAATACCAAGACTGGAGAGTTTTGAATTGAAGACAATACCAAGACTGGAGAGTTTCGAGTTGAAGACAATATTAAGACTGGAGAGTTTTGAGTTGAAGACAATACCAAGACTGGAGAGATTCGAGTTGAAGACAATACCAAGACTGGAGCGTTTTGAGTTGAAGACAATATAAGGCAGGAGAATTTTGAGTTAAAGACAATACCAAGACTGGAGAGTTTTGAATTGAAGACAATACCAAGACTGGAGAGTTTCGAGTTGAAGACAATATTAAGACTGGAGAGTTTTGAGTTGAAGACAATACCAAGACTGGAGAGATTCGAGTTGAAGACAATACCAAGACTGGAGCGTTTTGAGTTGAAGACAATATAAGGCAGGAGAATTTTGAGTTAAAGACAATACCAAGACTGGAGAGTTTTGAGTTGAAGACAATACCAAGACTGGAGAGTTTTGAGTTGAAGACAATACCAAGACAGGAGAGTTTCGAGTTGAAGACAATACCAAGACAGGAGATTTTTGAGTTGAAGAAAATACCAAGACAGGAGAGATTTGAGTTAAAGACAATACCAAGACAGGAGAATTTTGAGTTGCAGACAATACCAAGACTGGAGAGTTTTGGGTTGAAGACAATACCAAGACTGGAGAGTTTTGAGTTGAAGACAATACCAAGATAGGAGAGTTTTGAGTTGAAGACAATACCAAGACTGGAGAGTTTTGAGTTGAAGAAAATACCAAGACAGGAGAGTTTTGAGTTGAACACAATACAAAGACTGGACAGTTTTGAGTTGAAGACAATATTAAGACTGGATAGTTTTGAGTTGAAGACAATACAAAGACTGGAGAGTTTTGAGTTGAAGGCAATATTAAGACTGGAGAGTTTTGAGTTGAAGACAATACCAAGACTGGAGAGTTTCGAGTTGAAGACAATACCAAGACAGGAGATTTTTGCGTTGAAGACAAAACCAAGACAGGAGAGATTTGGGTTAAAGACAATACCAAGACTGGAATGTTTTGGGTTGAAGACAATACCAAGACTGGAGAGTTTTGAGTTGAAGAAAATACCAAGACAGGAGAGTTTTGAGTTGAAGACAATACCAAGACTGGAGAGTTTTGAGTTGAAGACAATACCAGGACTGGAGAGTTTTGAGTTGAAGACAATACCAAGACAGGAGAGTTTCGAGTTGAAGACAATACCAAGACAGGAGAGTTTTGAGTTGCAGACAATACCAAGACTGGAATGTTTTGGGTTGAAGACAATACCAAGACTGGAGAGTTTTGAGTTGAAGAAAATACCAAGACAGGAGAGTTTTGAGTTGAAGACAATACCAAGACTGGAGAGTTTTGAGTTGAAGACAATACCAGGACTGGAGAGTTTTGAGTTGAAGACAATACCAAGACAGGAGAGTTTCGAGTTGAAGACAATACCAAGACAGGAGATTTTTGAGTTGAAGAAAATACCAAGACAGGAGAGATTTGAGTTAAAGACAATACCAAGACAGGAGAATTTTGAGTTGCAGACAATACCAAGACTGGAGAGTTTTGGGTTGAAGACAATACCAAGACTGGAGAGTTTTGAGTTAAAAAAAATACCAAGACAGGAGAGTTTTGAGTTGAAGACAATATTAAGACTGGAGCGTTTTGAGTTGAAGACAATATAAGGCAGGAGAATTTTGAGTTAAAGACAATACCAAGACTGGAGAGTTTTGAGTTGAAGACAATACCAAGACTGGAGAGTTTTGAGTTGAAGACAATACCAAGACAGGAGAGTTTCGAGTTGAAGACAATACCAGGACTGGAGAGTTTTGAGTTGAAGACAATACCAGGACTGGAGAGTTTTGAGTTGAAGACAATACCAGGACTGGAGAGTTTCGAGTTGAAGACAATACCAAGACAGGAGATTTTTGAGTTGAAGAAAATACCAAGACAGGAGAGATTTGAGTTAAAGACAATACCAAGACAGGAGAATTTTGAGTTGCAGACAATACCAAGACTGGAGAGTTTTGAGTTGAAGACAATACCAAGACTGGAGAGTTTTGAGTTGAAGACAATAACAAGATAGGAGAGTTTTGAGTTGAAGACAATACCAAGACTGGAGAGTTTTGAGTTGAAGAAAATACCAAGACAGGAGAGTTTTGAGTTGAACACAATACCAAGATAGGAGAGTTTTGAGTTGAAGACAATACCAAGACTGGAGAGTTTCGAGTTGAAGACAATACCAAGACAGGAGATTTTTGAGTTGAAGACGATACCAAGACAGGAGAGATTTGGGTTAAAGACAATACCAAGACAGGAGAGTTTTGAGTTGCAGACAATACCAAGACTGGAATGTTTTGGGTTGAAGACAATACCAAGACTGGAGAGTTTTGAGTTGAAGAAAATACCAAGACAGGAGAGTTTTGAGTTGAAGACAATACCAAGACTGGAGAGTTTTGAGTTGAAGACAATATTAAGACTGGATAGTTTTGAGTTGAAGACAATACAAAGACTGGAGAGTTTCGAGTTGAAGACAATATTAAGAGTGGAGAGTTTTGAGTTGAAGACAATACCAAGACAGGAGAGTTTCGATGTTGAAGACAATACCAAGACTAGGGAGTTTAGTTTTGAAGAAAATACCAAGACAGGAGAGTTTTGAGTTGAAGACAATACCAAGACTGGAGAGTTTTGAGTTGAAGACAATACCAAGACTTGAAAGTTTTGAGTTGAAGAAAATACCAAGACAGGAGAGTTATGAGTTGAAGACAATACCAAGACTTGAAAGTTTTGAGTTGAAGAAAATACCAAGACAGGAGAGTTTTGAGTTGAAGACAATACCAAGACAGGAGAGTTTTGAGTTGAAGACAATACCAAGACAGGAGAGTTTTGAGTTGAAGACAATATTAAGACTGGATAGTTTTGAGTTGAAGACAATACCAAGACAGGAGAGTTTTGAGTTGAAGACAATACCAAGACAGGAGAGTTTTGAGTTGAAGACAATACCATGACTGGAGAGTTTTGAGTTGAAGAAAATACCAAGACAGGAGAGTTTTGAGTTGAACACAATACCAAGATAGGAGAGTTTTGAGTTGAAGACAATACCAAGACTGGAGAGTTTTGAGTTGAAGAAAATACCAAGACAGGAGAGTTTTGAGTTGAAGACAATACCAAGATAGGAGAGTTTTGAGTTGAAGACAATACCAAGACTGGAGAGTTTTGAGTTGAAGAAAATACCAAGACAGGAGAGTTTTGAGTTGAAGACAATATCAAGACTGGAGAGTTTTGAGTTGAAGACAATATTAAGACTGGATAGTTTTGAGTTGAAGACAATACAAAGACTGGAGAGTTTTGAGTTGAAGACAATATTAAGACTGGAGAGTTTTGAGTTGAAGACAATAACAAGACTGGAGAGTTTCGAGTTGAAGACAATACCAAGACAGGAGAGTTTTGAGTTGAAGACAATACCAAGACAGGAGAGTTTTGAGTTGAAGACAATATTAAGACTGGATAGTTTTGAGTTGAAGACAATACCAAGACAGGAGAGTTTTGAGTTGAAGACAATACCAAGACTGGAGAGTTTTGAGTTGAAGAAAATACCAAGACAGGAGAGTTTTGAGTTGAACACAATACCAAGATAAGAGAGTTTTGAGTTGAAGACAATACCAAGACTGGAGAGTTTTGAGTTGAAGACAATATTAAGACTGGATAGTTTTGAGTTGAAGACAATACAAAGACTGGAGAGTTTTGAGTTGAAGACAATATTAAGACTGGAGAGTTTTGAGTTGAAGACAATACCAAGACTGGAGAGTTTTGAGTTGCAGACAATACCAAGACTGGAATGTTTTGGGTTGAAGACAATACCAAGACTGGAGAGTTTTGAGTTGAAGAAAATACCAAGACAGGAGAGTTTTGAGTTGAAGACAATACCAAGACTGGAGAGTTTTGAGTTGAAGACAATATTAAGACTGGATAGTTTTGAGTTGAAGACAATACAAAGACTGGAGAGTTTCGAGTTGAAGACAATATTAAGACTGGAGAGTTTTGAGTTGAAGACAATACCAAGACTGGGGAGTTTAGTTTTGAAGAAAATACCAAGACAGGAGAGTTTTGAGTTGAAGACAATACCAAGACTGGAGAGTTTCGATGTTGAAGACAATACCAAGACAGGAGAGTTTTGAGTAGAAGACAATATTAAGACTGGAGAGTTTTGAGTTGAAGACAATACCAAGACAGGAGAGTTTTGAGTTAAAGAAAATACCAAGACTGGAATGTTTTGGGTTGAAGACAATACCAAGACTGGAGAGTTTTGAGTTGAAGAAAATACCAAGACAGGAGAGTTTTGAGTTGAAGACAATACCAAGACTGGAGAGTTTTGAGTTGAAGACAATATTAAGAGTGGAGCGTTTTGAGTTGAAGACAATATAAGGCAGGAGAATTTTGAGTTAAAGACAATACCAAGACTGGAGAGTTTTGAGTTGAAGACAATACCAAGACTGGAGAGTTTTGAGTTGAAGACAATACCAAGACAGGAGAGTTTCGAGTTGAAGACAATACCAAGACAGGAGATTTTTGAGTTGAAGAAAATACCAAGACTGGAGAGTTTTGAGTTGAAGACAATACCAAGACTGGAGAGTTTTGAGTTGAAGACAATACCAAGACTGGAGAGTTTTGAGTTGAAGAAAATACCAAGACAGGAGAGTTTTGAATTGAACACAATACCAAGATAGGAAAGTTTTGAGTTGAAGACAATACCAAGACTGGAGAGTTTTGAGTTGAAGACAATATTAAGACTGGATAGTTTTGAGTTGAAGACAATACAAAGACTGGAGAGTTTTGAGTTGAAGACAATATAAAGACTGGAGAGTTTTGAGTTGAAGACAATACCAAGACTGGAGAGTTTCGAGTTGAAGACAATACCAAGACAGGAGATTTTTGAGTTGAAGACAATACCAAGACAGGAGAGATTTGGGTTAAAGACAATACCAAGACAGGAGAGTTTTGAGTTGCAGACAATACCAAGACTGGAATGTTTTGGGTTGAAGACAATACCAAGACTGGAGAGTTTTGAGTTGAAGAAAATACCAAGACAGGAGAGTTTTGAGTTGAAGACAATACCAAGACTGGAGAGTTTTGAGTTGAAGACAATACCAAGACAGGAGAATTTTGAGTTGCAGACAATACCAAGACTGGAGAGTTTTGGGTTGAAGACAATACCAAGACTGGAGAGTTTTGAGTTAAAGACAATACCAAGACAGGAGAATTTTGAGTTGCAGACAATACCAAGACTGGAGAGTTTTGGGTTGAAGACAATACCAAGACTGGAGAGTTTTGAGTTGAAGACAATACCAAGATAGGAGAGTTTTGAGTTGAAGACAATACCAAGACTGGAGAGTTTTGAGTTGAAGAAAATACCAAGACAGGAGAGATTTGAGTTAAAGACAATACCAAGACAGGCGAATTTTGAGTTGCAGACAATACCGAGACTGGAGAGTTTTGGGTTGAAGACAATACCAAGACTGGAGAGTTTTGAGTTGAAGACAATACCAAGATAGGAGAGTTTTGAGTTGAAGACAATACCAAGACAGGAGAGTTTTGAGTTGAAGAAAATACCAAGACAGGAGAGTTTTGAGTTGAACACAATACCAAGACTGGAGAGTTTTGAGTTGAAGACAATATTAAGACTGGAGAGTTTTGAGTTGAAGACAATACAAAGACTGGAGAGTTTTGAGTTGAAGACAATATTAAGACTGGAGAGTTTTGAGTTGAAGACAATACCAAGACTGGAGAGTTTCGAGTTGAAGTCAATACCAAGACAGGAGATTTTTGAGTTGAAGACAATACCAAGACAGGAGAGATTTGGGTTAAAGACAATACCAAGACAGGAGAGTTTTGAGATGCAGACAATACCAAGACTGGAATGTTTGGGTTGAAGACAATACCAAGACTGGAGAGTTTTGAGTTGAAGAAAATACCAAGACAGGAGAGTTTTGAGTTGAAGACAATACCAAGACTGGAGAGTTTTGAGTTGAAGACAATATTAAGACTGGATAGTTTTGAGTTGAAGACCATACAAAGACTGGAGAGTTTCGAGTTGAAGACAATATTAAGACTGGAGAGTTTTGAGTTGAAGACAATACCAAGACTGGAGAGTTTCGATGTTGAAGACAATACCAGGACTGTGGAGTTTAGTTTTGAAGAAAATACCAAGACAGGAGAGTTTTGAGTTGAATACAATACCAAGACTGGAGAGTTTTGTGTTGAAGAAAATACCAAGACAGGAGAGTTTTGAGTTGAACACAATACCAAGACTGGAGAGTTTTGAGTTGAAGACAATACCAAGACAGGAGAGATTTGGGTTAAAGACAATACCAAGACAGGAGAGTTTTGAGTTGAAGACAATACCAAGACTGGAGAGTTTTGGGTTGAAGACAATACCAAGACTGGAGAGTTTTGAGTTGAAGACAATACCAAGATAGGAGAGTTTTGAGTTGAAGACAATACCAAGACAGGAGAGTTTTGAGTTGAAGGAAATACCAAGACAGGAGAGTTTTGAGTTGAACACAATACCAAGACTGGAGAGTTTTGAGTTGAAGACAATATTAAGACTGGATAGTTTTGAGTTGAAGACAATACAAAGACTGGAGAGTTTTGAGTTGAAGACAATATTAAGACTGGAGAGTTTTGAGTTGAAGACAATACCAAGACTGAAGAGTTTTGAGTTGAAGTCAATACCAAGACAGGAGATTTTTGAGTTGAAGACAATACCAAGGCAGGAGAGATTTGGGTTAAAGACAATACCAAGACAGGAGAGTTTTGAGTTGAAGAAAATACCAAGACAGGAGAGTTTTGAGTTGAACACAATACCAAGACTGGAGAGTTTTGAGTTGAAGACAATATTAAGACTGGATAGTTTTGAGTTGAAGACAATACAAAGACTGGAGAGTTTTGAGTTGAAGACAATATTAAGACTGGAGAGTTTTGAGTTGAAGAAAATACCAAGACTGGAGAGTTTCGAGTTGAAGTCAATACCAAGACAGGATATTTTTGAGTTGAAGACAATACCAAGACAGGAGAGATTTGGGTTAAAGACAATACCAAGACAGGAGAGTTTTGAGTTGCAGACAATACCAAGACTGGAATGTTTGGGTTGAAGACAATACCAAGACTGGAGAGTTTTGAGTTGAAGAAAATACCAAGACAGGAGAGTTTTGAGTTGAAGACAATACCAAGACTGGAGAGTTTTGAGTTGAAGACAATATTAAGACTGGATAGTTTTGAGTTGAAGACCATACAAAGACTGGAGAGTTTCGAGTTGAAGACAATATTAAGACTGGAGAGTTTTGAGTTGAAGACAATACCAAGAATGGAGAGTTTCGATGTTGAAGACAATACCAGGACTGGGGAGTTTAGTTTTGAAGAAAATACCAAGACAGGAGAGTTTTGAGTTGAATACAATACCAAGACTGGAGAGTTTCGATGTTGAAGACAATACCAAGACTGGAGAGTTTTGAGTTGAAGACAATACCAAGACTTGAAAGTTTTGAGTTGAAGAAAATACCAAGACAAGGAAGTTTTGAGTTGAAGACAATACCAAGACAGGAGAGTTTTGAGTTGAAGACAATACCAAGACAGGAGAGTTTTGAGTTGAAGACAATACCAAGACAGGAGAGTTTTGAGTTGAAGACAATTTTAAGACTGGATAGTTTTGAGTTGAAGACAATACCAAGACAGGAGAGTTTTGAGTTGAAGACAATACCAAGACTGGAGAGTTTTGAGTTGAAGAAAATACCAAGACAGGAGAGTTTTGAGTTGAACACAATACCAAGATAAGAGAGTTTTGAGTTGAAGACAATACCAAGACTGGAGAGTTTTGAGTTGAAGACAATATTAAGACTGGATAGTTTTGAGTTGAAGACAATACAAAGACTGGAGAGTTTTGAGTTGAAGACAATATTAAGACTGGAGAGTTTTGAGTTGAAGACAATACCAAGACTGGAGAGTTTCGAGTTGAAGACAATACCAAGACAGGAGATTTTTGAGTTGAAGACAATACCAAGACAGGAGAGTTTTGAGTTGAAGACAATGCCAAGACTGGAGAGTTTTGAGTTGAAGAAAATACCAAGACAGGAGAGTTTTGAGTTGAAGACAATACCAAGACTGGAGAGTTTTGAGTTGAAGACAATATTAAGACTGGATAGTTTTGAGTTGAAGACAATACAAAGACTGGAGAGTTTCGAGTTGAAGACAATATTAAGACTGGAGAGTTTTGAGTTGAAGACAATACCAAGACTGGGGAGTTTAGTTTTGAAGAAAATACCAAGACAGGAGAGTTTTGAGTTGAATACAATACCAAGACTGGAGAGTTTCGATGTTGAAGACAATACGAAGACTGGAGAGTTTTGAGATGAAGACAATAGCAAGACTTGAAAGTTTTGAGTTGAAGAAAATACCAATACAGGAGAGTTTTGAGTTGAAGACAATACCAAGACAGGAGAGTTTTGAGTTGAAGACAATACCAAAACAGGAGAGTTTTGAGTTGAAGACAATATTAAGACTGGAGAGTTTTGAGTTGAAGACAATACCAAGACAGGAGAGTTTTGAGTTGAAGACAATACCAAGACAGGAGAGTTTTGAGTTGAAGACAATACCAAGACAGGAGAGTTTTGAGTTGAAGACAATACCAAGACAGGAGAGTTTTGAGTTGAAGACAATACCAAGACAGGAGAGTTTTGAGTTGAAGACAATATTAAGACTGGAGAGTTTTGAGTTGAAGACAATACCAAGGCAGGAGAGTTTTGAGTTGAAGACAATACCAAGACAGGAGAGTTTTGAGTTGAAGACAATACCAAGACAGGAGAGTTTTGAGTTGAAGACAATACCAAGACTGGAGAGTTTTGAGTTGAAGAAAATACCAAGACAGGAGAGTTTTGAGTTGAACACAATAAGAGAGTTAGAAAATAAGAGAGTTTTGAGTTGAAGACAATACCAAGACAGGAGAGTTTTGAGTTGAAGACAATATTAAGACTGGAGAGTTTTGAGTTGAAGACAATACCAAGACAGGAGAGTTTTGAGTTGAAGACAATACCAAGACAGGAGAGTTTTGAGTTGAAGACAATACCAAGACAGGAGAGTTTTGAGTTGAAGACAATACCAAGACTGGAGAGTTTTGAGTTGAAGAAAATACCAAGACAGGAGAGTTTTGAGTTGAACACAATAAGAGAGTTAGAAAATAAGAGAGTTTTGAGTTGAAGACAATACCAAGACTGGAGAGTTTTGAGTTGAAGACAATATTAAGACTGGATAGTTTTGAGTTGAAGACAATACAAAGACTGGAGAGTTTTGAGTTGAAGACAATATTAAGACTGGATAGTTTTGAGTTGAAGACAATACCAAGACTGGAGAGTTTCGAGTTGAAGACAATACCAAGACAGGAGATTTTTGAGTTGAAGACAATACCAAGACAGGAGAGTTTTGAGTTGCAGACAATACCAAGACAGGAGAGTTTTGAGTTGAAGACAATACCAAGACTGGAGAGTTTCGATGTTGAAGACAATACCAAGACTGGAGAGTTTTGAGTTGAAGACAATACCAAGACTTGAAAGTTTTGATTTGAAAAAATACCAAGACAGGAGAGTTTTGAGTTGAAGACAATACCAAGACAGGAGAGTTTTGAGTTGAAGACAATTCCAAGACAGGAGAGTTTTGAGTTGAAGACAATACCAAAACAGGAGAGTTTTGAGTTGAAGACAATATTAAGACTGGAGAGTTTTGAGTTGAAGACAATACCAAGACAGGAGAGTTTTGAGTTGAAGCGTTACCAAGACAGGAGAGTTTTGAGTTGAATATTAAGACTGGATAGTTTTGAGTTGAAGAAAATACAAAGACTGGAGAGTTTTGAGTTGAAGACAATATTAAGTCTGGAGAGTTTTGAGTTGAAGACAATACCAAGACTGGAGAGTTTAGTTTTGAAGAAAATACCAAGACAGGAGAGTTTTGAGTTGAAGACAATACCAAGACAGGAGAGTTTTGAGTTGAAGACAATACCAAGACAGGAGGGTTTTGAGTTGAAGACAGTATTAAGACTGGAGAGTTTTGAGTTGAAGACAATACCAAGACAGGAGAGTTTTGAGTTGAAGACAATACCAAGACAGGAGAGTTTTGAGTTGAAGACAATACCAAGACAGGAGAGTTTTGAGTTGAAGACAATACCAAGACTGGAGAGTTTTGAGTTGAAGAAAATACCAAGACAGGAGAGTTTTGAGTTGAACACAATAAGAGAGTTAGAAAATAAGAGAGTTTTGAGTTGAAGACAATACCAAGACAGGAGAGTTTTGAGTTGAAGACAATATTAAGACTGGAGAGTTTTGAGTTGAAGACAATACCAAGACAGGAGAGTTTTGAGTTGAAGACAATACCAAGACAGGAGAGTTTTGAGTTGAAGACAATACCAAGACAGGAGAGTTTTGAGTTGAAGACAATACCAAGACTGGAGAGTTTTGAGTTGAAGAAAATACCAAGACAGGAGAGTTTTGAGTTGAACACAATAAGAGAGTTAGAAAATAAGAGAGTTTTGAGTTGAAGACAATACCAAGACTGGAGAGTTTTGAGTTGAAGACAATATTAAGACTGGATAGTTTTGAGTTGAAGACAATACAAAGACTGGAGAGTTTTGAGTTGAAGACAATATTAAGACTGGATAGTTTTGAGTTGAAGACAATACCAAGACTGGAGAGTTTCGAGTTGAAGACAATACCAAGACAGGAGATTTTTGAGTTGAAGACAATACCAAGACAGGAGAGTTTTGAGTTGCAGACAATACCAAGACAGGAGAGTTTTGAGTTGAAGACAATACCAAGACTGGAGAGTTTCGATGTTGAAGACAATACCAAGACTGGAGAGTTTTGAGTTGAAGACAATACCAAGACTTGAAAGTTTTGATTTGAAAAAATACCAAGACAGGAGAGTTTTGAGTTGAAGACAATACCAAGACAGGAGAGTTTTGAGTTGAAGACAATTCCAAGACAGGAGAGTTTTGAGTTGAAGACAATACCAAAACAGGAGAGTTTTGAGTTGAAGACAATATTAAGACTGGAGAGTTTTGAGTTGAAGACAATACCAAGACAGGAGAGTTTTGAGTTGAAGACAATACCAAGACAGGAGAGTTTTGAGTTGAATATTAAGACTGGATAGTTTTGAGTTGAAGAAAATACAAAGATTGGAGAGTTTTGAGTTGAAGACAATATTAAGTCTGGAGAGTTTTGAGTTGAAGACAATACCAAGACTGGAGAGTTTAGTTTTGAAGAAAATACCAAGACAGGAGAGTTTTGAGTTGAAGACAATACCAAGACAGGAGAGTTTTGAGTTGAAGACAATACCAAGACAGGAGAGTTTTGAGTTGAAGACAGTATTAAGACTGGAGAGTTTTGAGTTGAAGACAATACCAAGACAGGAGAGTTTTGAGTTGAAGACAATACCAAGACAGGAGAGTTTTGAGTTGAAGACAATACCAAGACAGGAGAGTTTTGAGTTGAAGACAATATTAAGACTGGAGAGTTTTGATTGGAAGACAATACCAAGACAGGAGAGTTTTGAGTTGAAGACAATACTAAGACAGGATCATTTTGAGTTGAAGGAAATACCAAGACTGGAGAGTTTTGAGTTGAAGACAATACCAAGACTGGAGAGTTTTGAGTTGAAGAAAATATTAAGACTGGAGAGTTTTGAGTTGAAGACAATACCAAGACTGGAGAGTTTTGAGTTGAAGACAATACCAAGACTGGAGAGTTTTGAGTTGAAGACAATACCAGGACTGGAGAGTTTTGAGTTGAAGACAATACCAAGACAGGAGAGTTTTGAGTTGAAGACAATACCAAGACAGAAGAGTTTTGAGTTGAAGACAATACCAAGACTGGAGAGTTTTGAGTTAAAGAAAATACCAAGACAGGAGAGATTTGAGTTAATGACAATACCAAGACTGGAGAGTTTTGAGTTGAAGACAATACTAAGACAGGATAATTTTGAGTTGAAGGAAATACCAAGACTGGAGAGTTTTGAGTTGAAGGAAATACCAAGACTGGAGGGTTTTGAGTTGAAGACAATACCAAGATAGGAGAGTTTTGAGTTGAAGACAATACCAAGACTGGAGAGTTTTGAGTTGAAGACAATATTAAGACTGGATAGTTTTGAGTTGAAGACAATACAAAGACTGGAGAGTTTTGAGTTGAAGACAATATTAAGACTGGAGAGTTTTGAGTTGAAGACAATACCAAGACAGGAGAGTTTTGAGTTGAAGAAAATACCAAGACAGGAGAGTTTTGAGTTGAAGACAATACCAAGACTGGAGAGTTTTGAGTTGAAGACAATATTAAGACTGGATAGTTTTGAGTTGAAGACAATACAAAGACTGGAGAGCTTTGAGTTGAAGACAATATTAAGACTGGAGAGTTTTGAGTTGAAGACAATACCAAGACTGGAGAGTTTCGAGTTGAAGACAATACCAAGACAGGAGATTTTTGAGTTGAAGACAATACCAAGACAGGAGAGATTTGGGTTAAAGACAATACCAAGACAGGAGAGTTTTGAGTTGCAGACAATACCAAGACTGGAATTTTTTGGGTTGAAGACAATACCAAGACTGGAGAGTTTTGAGTTGAAGAAAATACCAAGACAGGAGAGTTTTGAGTTGAAGACAATACCAAGACTGGAGAGTTTTGAGTTGAAGACAATATTAAGACTGGATAGTTTTGAGTTGAAGAAAATACAAAGACTGGAGAGTTTTGAGTTGAAGACAATATTAAGACTGGAGAGTTTTGAGTTGAAGACAATACCAAGACTGGGGAGTTTAGTTTTGAAGAAAATATTAAGACTGTAGAGTTTTGAGTTGAAGACAATACCAAGACAGGAGAGTTTTGAGTTGAAGAAAATACCAAGACAGGAGAGTTTTGAGTTGAAGACAATACCAAGACTGGAGAGTTTTGAGTTGAAGACAATATTAAGACTGGATAGTTTTGAGTTGAAGACAATACAAAGACTGGAGAGTTTTGAGTTGAAGACAATATTAAGACTGGAGAGTTTTGAGTTGAAGACAATACCAAGACAGGAGATTTTTGAGTTGAAGACAATACCAAGACAGGAATAGATTTGGGTTAAAGACAATACCAAGACAGGAGAGTTTTGAGTTGCAGACAATACCAAGACTGGAATGTTTTGGGTTGAAGACAATACCAAGACAGGAGAGTTTTGAGTTAAAGAAAATACCAAGACAGGAGAGTTTTGCGTTGAAGACAATACCAAGACTGGAGAGTTTTGAGTTGAAGACAATATTAAGACTGGAGAGTTTTGAGTTGAAGACAATACCAAGACTGGGGAGTTTAGTTTTGAAGAAAATACCAAGACAGGAGAGTTTTGAGTTGAATCCAATACCAAGACTTGAAAGTTTGAGTTGAAGAAAATACCAAGACAGGAGAGTTTTGAGTTGAAGACAATACCAAGACAGGAGAGTTTTGAGTTGAAGACAATACCAAGACAGGAGAGTTTTGAGTTGAAGACAATACCAAGACAGGAGAGTTTTGAGTTGAAGACAATATTAAGACTGGAGAGTTTTGAGTTGAAGACAATACCAAGACAGGAGAGTTTTGAGTTGAAGACAATACCAAGACAGGAGAGTTTTGAGTTGAAGACAATATTAAGACTGGAGAGTTTTGAGTTGAAGACAATACCAAGACAGGAGAGTTTTGAGTTGAAGACAATACCAAGACAGGAGAGTTTTGAGTTGAAGACAATACAAAGACAGGAGAGTTTTGAGTTGAAGACAATATTAAGACTGGAGAGTTTTGAGTTGAAGACAATACCAAGACAGGAGAGTTTTGAGTTGAAGACAATACCAAGACAGGAGAGTTTTGAGTTGAAGACAATACCAAGACAGGAGAGTTTTGAGTTGAAGACAATACAAAGACAGGAGAGTTTTGAGTTGAAGACAATATTAAGACTGGAGAGTTTTGAGTTGAAGACAATACCAAGACTGGAGAGTTTTGAGTTGAAGACAATACCAAGACAGGAGAGTTTTGAGTTGAAGACAATACCAAGACAGGAGAGTTTTGAGTTGAAGACCATACCAAGACAGGAGAGTTTTGAGTTGAAGACAATATTAAGACTGGAGAGTTTTGAGTTGAAGACAATACCAAGACAGGAGAGTTTTGAGTTGAAGACAATACCAAGACAGGAGAGTTTTGAGTTGAAGACAATACCAAGACAGGAGAGTTTTGAGTTGAAGACAATACCAAGACAGGAGAGTTTTGAGTTGAAGACAATACCAAGACAGGAGAGTTTTGAGTTGAAGACAATACCAAGACAGGAGAGTTTTGAGTTGAAGACAATACCAAGACAGGATAGTTTTGAGTTGAAGACAATACCAAGACAGGAGAGTTTTGAGTTGAAGACAATATTAAGACTGGAGAGTTTTGAGTTGAAGACAATACCAAGACAGGAGAGTTTTGAGTTGAAGACAATACCAAGACAGGAGAGTTTTGAGTTGAAGACAATATTAAGACTGGAGAGTTTTGAGTTGAAGACAATACCAAGACAGGAGAGTTTTGAGTTGAAGACAATACCAAGACAGGAGAGTTTTGAGTTGAAGACAATACCAAGACTGGAGAGTTTTGAGTTGAAGACAATACCAAGACTGGAGAGTTTTGAGTTAAAGAAAATACCAAGACAGGAGAGTTTTGAGTTGAAGACAATACCAAGACTGGAGAGTTTTGAGTTGAAGACAATACCAAGACAGGAGAGTTTTGAGTTGAAGACAATACCAAGACAGGAGAGTTTTGAGTTGAAGACAATACCAAGACTGGAGAGTTTTGAGTTAAAGAAAATACCAAGACAGGAGAGTTTTGAGTTGAAGACAATACTAAGACAGGATAATTTTGAGTTGAAGACAATACTAAGACAGGATAATTTTGAGTTGAAGACAATACCAAGACTGGAGAGTTTTGAGTTGAAGACAATACCAAGACAGGAGAGTTTTGAGTTGAAGCCAATACCAAGACTGGAGAGTTTTGAGTTAAAGAAAATACCAAGACAGGAGAGTTTTGAGTTAAAGACAATACCAAGACTGGAGAGTTTTGAGTTGAAGACAATACCAAGACTGGAGAGTTTTGAGTTGAAGACAATACCAAGACTGGAGAGTTTTGAGTTGAAGACAATACCAAGACTGGAGAGTTTTGAGTTGAAGACAATACCAAGACAGGAGAGTTTTGAGTTGAAGACAATACCAAGACTGGAGAGTTTTGAGTTAAAGAAAATACCAAGACAGGAGAGTTTTGAGTTGAAGACAATACTAAGACAGGATAATTTTGAGTTGAAGACAATACTAAGACAGGATAATTTTGAGTTGAAGACAATACCAAGACTGGAAAGTTTTGAGTTGAATACAATACCAAGACTTGAAAGTTTTGAGTTGAAGAAAATACCAAGACAGGAGAGTTTTGAGTTGAAGACAATACCAAGACAGGAGAGTTTTGAGTTGAAGACAATACCAAGACAGGAGAGTTTTGAGTTGAAGACAATACAAAGACAGGAGAGTTTTGAGTTGAAGACAATATTAAGACTGGAGAGTTTTGAGTTGAAGACAATACCAAGACAGGAGAGTTTTGAGTTGAAGACAATACCAAGACAGGAGAGTTTTGAGTTGAAGACAATACCAAGACAGGAGAGTTTTGAGTTGAAGACAATACCAAGACAGGAGAGTTTTGAGTTGAAGACAATACCAAGACAGGAGAGTTTTGAGTTGAAGACAATATTAAGACTGGAGAGTTTTGAGTTGAAGACAATACCAAGACTGGAGAGTTTTGAGTTGAAGACAATACCAAGACAGGAGAGTTTTGAGTTGAAGACAATATTAAGACTGGAGAGTTTTGAGTTGAAGACAATACCAAGACAGGAGAGTTTTGAGTTGAAGACAATACCAAGACAGGAGAGTTTTGAGTTGAAGACAATACCAAGACTGGAGAGTTTTGAGTTAAAGACAATACCAAGACAGGAGAGTTTTGAGTTGAAGACAATACCAAGACTGGAGAGTTTTGAGTTAAAGAAAATACCAAGACAGGAGAGTTTTGAGTTGAAGACAATACCAAGACTGGAGAGTTTTGAGTTGAAGACAATACCAAGACAGGAGAGTTTTGAGTTGAAGACAATACCAAGACTGGAGAGTTTTGAGTTGAAGACAATACCAAGACAGGAGAGTTTTGAGTTGAAGACAATACCAAGACTGGAGAGTTTTGAGTTAAAGAAAATACCAAGACAGGAGAGTTTTGAGTTGAAGACAATACTAAGACAGGATAATTTTGAGTTGAAGACAATACTAAGACAGGATCATTTTGAGTTGAAGACAATACCAAGACTGGAGAGTTTTGAGTTGAAGACAATACCAAGACAGTAGAGTTTTGAGTTGAAGACAATACTAAGACAGGACAATTTTGAGTTGAAGACAATACTAAGACAGGATAATTTTGAGTTGAAGACAATACCAAGACTGGAGAGTTTTGAGTTGAAGACAATACCAAGACTGGAGAGTTTTGAGTTAAAGAAAATACCAAGACAGGAGAGTTTTGAGTTGAAGACAATACCAAGACTGGAGAGTTTTGAGTTAAAGAAAATACCAAGACAGGAGAGTTTTGAGTTGAAGACAATACTAAGACAGGATAATTTTGAGTTGAAGACAATACCAAGACTGGAGAGTTTTGAGTTGAAGACAATACCAAGACAGGAGAGTTTTGAGTTGAAGACAATACCAAGACTGGAGAGTTTTGAGTTAAAGAAAATACCAAGACAGGAGAGTTTTGAGTTGAAGACAATACTAAGACAGGATAATTTTGAGTTGAAGACAATACCAAGACTGGAGAGTTTTGAGTTAAAGAAAATACCAAGACTGGAGAGTTTTGAGTTGAAGACAATACCAAGACTGGAGAGTTTTGAGTTGAAGACAACTCTAAACATCTAGTCACAACTTTAAGAGCGGATCTCTGTGTCATTAAAGCAGTGGAAATGTAATCAGGATCCTTGTGCTGAGTCACACAAATAAAATATGTCATCGTGTCCTTCATCATGGTAATAGTTTCACTGTATGTCTGCACAGAAGACAAATATTACACTTAACAATGATGAGACTACAGTATATGGTCAGCAGACTCCTCTCCTCATCCAACTCCAATTTTTTTTTACAAATTGCTCATTTTATCTTGTAGGTTGTCCAGCGTTTTTGTGTGTATTAGTACGGCATGTGAGTCGTGCCTGAAGGTCGTGATGAAAGTCACTCTGACAGGACGAATAAAAAAAAAAAAATCTTCCATTTTTCCATCTGTCTGTGAAGCTCTTGTGTGTCCTTGTGACTTTAGAGGGAGCAATAGAGAGCATGGAGCGACTGTAGTGAGAAAAAAAGAAAAAGAAACAATGACGGAGTCTGTGATTCAGATAGATGGATAGAATGAAAAAAAAAGTCGATGAGAGAACACAATACAGAACACAATGAAGATAAAAACAAAATCTATGGACTGAAGGATGAAGGACTTTGGTTTATGAAAGTGAAAAACAAGAAGACAAAAGAAGCAAAACATCTGTGAAGAATCAAGACAAAACAAAACAAACAACAACAAAAGAATAGAAGAATGAAAAAGCATCAACCTGGAGCGACAAATGAAGGAGTGAAGAAAATAAGGAGGACGACAGAAGACATAATGACCAGGATAAGTAGAGGAGGCTGTGGGAGGGGAACAGTCACGACTGCCACTTATCAGGCTCGGTTCAGCTCACAGTGATCCAAAATGAATATTGCATGACTGCTGAAGGGAATGGAACTCAGCTGGGAGTCCAGATTAATTCCTCAAATCCAGCTGATTCATGTGTAAAATACATATTTCATACAAGAAGGGATTGATTAGGTTTGATAATCAATCCTGTGACGCTCAGTCGTCGTGGCTCTGAACTTCAGGATGTGCCAAATTCTTACAAACGTTTCCTCTTTTCCGCCCCACGCCGTTCTCTTTCACTCGAACACCTGCGCGTCATCACCCCTGTTGATCTGGAGCACTTTCCATGTCTTCTAGTTTCAGACCCTGCATCCCCGACAGCTACTTTAATATTAGTGTTAACACAGGAACCACCCACAAGTTCAAGTCGCTCACTTTTAGTAAAAATTAGTTTTCTTCTTTTTTTCCATTCAAACAGTTTCCGCATCGATCTACAGACTTTGAAAAGAAGTCTTGATTGGTCGAAAAAAAATAAAAGGATCTCATTGCCATATTATCCCGTACACGTCTTCTTCTGCTAACCCTGGACCAGATCGCTAACTTTTTAACAGCGAGCTTCAGGAGCAGAGTTACAGCTGTTTTGTTTTGAGTTACAATAGAGGTTACAGTGGAACTGAATAACAAAAAAATGTATGCTTTATTTTTGAAATTCTGTAGTGTGTGATTTTTTTTTAAATTATTTTTTACTATTGATATTAATATATCAATCATCATTTTGTATATTAAAATGTTTATTTTACTTCATCATTTTTGTTGTACATATTTCATTATCATTATAATTATTCATTTTATTATTATTATTGTTATACTGTGTTCCTTATGTCCTAATATAATGTACACATGTTTAAGTTATGAACTTCAGTTACAACTCCAATTTGTCCAAATCTAATAAAAAGCTAAACTGTAAGAGGAGAGAGAAACGGAGCAGAATGACTTAAATAAGAAAAACGGAAACAAATTGATTCCATTTCTTGGGAGACATATTTGAATCTTTATCTGTGCTACAGATAATACAGAGGCAGCAGTGAAGACTCTGAAGACCTTGATTTCATGTCACTGGTAAATATATGCCAGCTGTGCGATTTAACTCACAACATTCATTTCCTCTGCTGGGATGGAACCTGTCAAGAATGTCTGGAATGATAAGAAAGTCAAAAGTGCTGCTAAAATGTTGCAGGCATAAAAGAAGTGATGACTTTGACCACGATTTATCTCACAGATGATCGCAGGTGAACCAAATGTATAACCTGTAACCTCATAAACTGTCTAAATGACCATGCATGTGGGATAATAAACTGTGGACTTTTCTAAGGAATATCTCTAAGTTACCCTGAAGGTAGCTCTTTATGGTTTTAATCTACAGTATCTTTGTGTCTGCTCGCACAGGGAAGGGAGATCTGATCGGGGCCAACATGTCACTCGATGATCGCGTTATAAAGACCAACGCAGACGTGAAGGCGCTGACCTACTGTGACCTGCAGTGCATTAACCTGAAGGGTCTCTATGACGTGCTGGACCTCTACCCTGAGTACTCCAAGCACTTCGTCCAAGACATCCAGCAAGATCTCACCTACAACCTGAGAGAAGGAGAGGAGACGCATGTGAGTGCAGAACGGTTTCAAGCCGTGCAGCACATTTACCTGAATTACAGCATTGATTGGTTTTGCAAACCTCAGGAAAACAAACATACAGAGCAGGGATCACCAACATTTTTCTGTTCCTTCTTCCCTTGATTCTTTGGCATTATTGTCACGGGCTGGTCTTCAGATACAATCATCAAAGATAACATAGCAATGTAGCGTTAAAACAAATGTTAAGAATATTCAAAATAAATCTCACCATAATGCTGAATCAGTGGAAACCTTAACTTAACTGAAACCAGGCTATTAACGGTCAGTGGTCACAGGGTAATGTTACATCAGATTAAAATCTATCTTTTCAAAGAAACACCTTTCATAAAGTAATATATAATCAATACAACAAAAATGAAATGGATTTTTGGTGCTTTTAACTTACTTTGTTTTCCAGTAAGAAATTTCGAAGCAATTCCCGGGCTCTGCCTAGGAGGACGAATAATAGATCTTGTGAGATCGGGGCCAAATCCGGCGTTCCAAAACATATGCCTCAAAATCAATATAGATTTATGTGTATATGGTGACCTATAAAGATACCAGTGTCTAAGATAAGAAACAGAGATGTTAACAATAAGAGTAAAATGGATGTTAAAATAAATTTGTTTTGTGTACTCAGAGAAAATGAAGATAAATTGAGCTTCAAAAGATCACATTAAATGTTAGACTCTTGCTTAAATGTAAACATTTGGTTCGACCCACGACTCAGACTGCTGAAAGACGTTGCTCCTTGTGTGGATGAGTTCGGGGCCCCTGCTTTTGGGACTTTATAATAAGGCTTATGTGACATTGCAAGAAATACTTTACAGATCGAGGGGTCCTGATTATGCATTCATATTTGATAGTTTGAATTTTCATTTCACTAATCACTAATTTTACACAGACAAAAGACAAGTTTATCTTCCTTAGAATGTTTATTCATCTCTAGAAAGTAGCTCACAATAGTGTTTAAAATGTCCTGATTAAATGAGGCTGAACACAAGTGCAGATGAATGAACGACACACAACAATATAAGATAACAGAGAACAACCATAAGTCCCAATACATACAATAACAATAGTCCAAGACAAAAAAAAACAGGAATATCCAGAAGAGAGACAAGAGATGAACAAGTACTACAGTGCAGGGACACGTTTGATGGGGCACACAGGTGTGCACTCAGGTGGTGGAAAAAGGTGATTGTTGATGAGGGCCAGGTGTGTTCCATTAGTCAACTCGTGTTGGGAACAGGAAGTGAGAGAACAAAATAATATTGGATCATGTCGTAAAATGTGTGAATTCTAGGTAATTACATCAGGGTCATAGATAATCCTCATGATGGCTCAATGTGGTCTATGTCACCCTCTGTGGAGGCTAGCTAAGGGGAGGCCATGGGTCACACGCGGAAAGAAAGGACATTGTGTGCTTTTCTTATGGCACCATTGTTTCCACCGGGCAGAAAAGCCCAGTTTCTGTCTCTCTATGAGACTCGCTGCGGCGTTGAGACAGCGGTGGATTTGGAGAAAACCCAATCACAGCGGCCACTTGGTGAAGTTCTGCTGCTGCTGCTGTAATTACTGTCAGGTGTGCCTCCATGTCCCGAGCAGACACCAGTGGCCCACTTACACACACACACACACACACACACACACACTCACACACACACACACACACACACACACACACACACACACACACACACACACACACACACACACACACACTCACACACGCTTCAGGGCTTTTTGGGGAGGTTATTGCAAAGAGGTAACCCAAAAATTGCAGCACTGGTTTAAAATAGACCTGGAGGACAGCCGAGGATGGACGATGTGTTTACTGCTGATGTGGCGCTTTTCACCCGAAAATACTCTTTTATTTTCATTACGTTTTATTGGAATGCTTAGTTTTATATGATTCTATGAGCGACAAAGTTGTTTGGACTAATCCACCTTCTGTTTTGTTCCATCACAGGTGAAGGCGAGGCTGCCCTCAACACCCCTGGACACACAGGTAACCCACAGATGATGAAGGACTCTAAATACCGCCGCTCACCCCGCAGTGTTTGTTTCCTGAATGTCGGAGCAGCTTCCTGTTTGTTCAATATAGCCGGACAATTTGCAGGATAAACATCTCCAGATCGTTCTGTAGGCTATTTCCACATCATCTCGTTTGAGGTGCAGCACAATCCACTCATGCCCTTCAGATGAGAAATGGAAGTTGCCACTTGAATGCTTGGCCAACTGATCAATGGATGTTCAGGAGTCATTGAATGTGGAGGCAGCGATCCACTGATAGTCGTGACGGAGCCTGTGATCAATGTTTCTTTAGTCGCAGCTGTTATTGTAGCCTCGTCACACGTGGTTGATTAATGACCACGAAAATGTAGTGAAACGTAGAGGAAACGTCGGCGCTTTACCACGCAGCAGGTCAAGGTTCCAGCCCCAGATGTCGATCTGCAGCCTTTTAGGTCAATCTTAAGATCAATCAAATGGTTCACTGGCCCTAATTCTGCACAGTTGGCAATAGTAAGTAAGTAATTTGTATTTATAGAGCGCTTTTCCAGACCAGGGTCACAAAGCGCTTAAACAATAAAAAACATTCTTAATAAAATATATACTTAAAAGGTCAAGATAATACTGAGAACAACACAGGATTTCCAGAAAATCAGGGAAAAGCCTGAACAAATAACAATGTCTTAAGATGTTTCTTGAAGGAGTCAGTAGATAATCAAACACAAAAAGCTTAAAATAGAAAATTAGCATTATTACCGTTATATTATATGTTATATTATTATTATTATTATTATACTTAATAGCAGCAAAACATGGAGCATAGTGACATTAAAAACAACGTACACACACTTTGATAGCAGCATCACAAGAGTAAGTAAAAGCAGACACAATCTAGTTTTACTATTTGTTTAATGTAATTGAAAAAAATTACAAATAAGCCAAACACCTGGATTTGAGTAAAGAATCTACCAATTAGTTTAGCAAAGAATTCTTAAAATATAGTTTTTCCACACAAGGTGATGTGTATGCTCACAGAGCATCGTAAAACACTTGCTTGGTCAATTTGCCTCAGTGACAAATGTTGTGAGGATGGGTCGATCGAGCCGGGACTCAATAATCCTGAAAACATTTTAAAGGCAATTTTACATTCATATAAACAAAAGACAAAAGCAGAATAGATTTAGTACTACTAGCAATAGTAAGTAGTAGCATTGATGGTAGTCATATTAGTAAGAGGCATGTCTCAGGTCTCCGTCCACACATTACCTCACTGCTGCATTTCCTCCTCCAGCCTGGCGTGAAGAGAAATGGCCGACTGGTTCAGGGATATCCGTCCATCATCGAGGCTCAGGAGGAACATGAGGAAGAAGAGAAGGATGAAGATGTGACCATCGCTGTATCCCTGCCATTGGAGCAGAACCGAGTGGTGCACCTCAGGGAGGCCGGTGCGACGTCTCCACCGAGACAACCGGGCCAGAAGACCACAGGACGGATTTCCAGCAGCCCTCAGAGGAACCCCCAGGAAATGAATCTTACCACCTTACACCCATCGCACCTCAGCCCGAGGTGACTTCCCTGTGACTATTATTTTTAACATTAGTGCACATGAAAGGCAGGAGGCAGATCATGAGAGGATTGTATTCCCCCATGATTTTAAACCTTCGACATCATCCTCAAAACTCTCTGAAGGCCAATTAATAGTCTTGATATTGAATCAGTGTTACCGTATCATCTGGTGCACTGTCACTTCAGTCTGGGGCCACCAGAGGTATATTGTCGAGACGCGAGTCGGAGGCTCTTTTTTAACATTTTAAATCCATGGTAACTATAATCAAAGCCATACAAATGACAAGATGTAATGTGATCTCTATTATTTAACCAGCTGACACTGTACAAAGATGGAGACCTTTGCTTGACCTCACCACATCCTTAGCAATGACATCTCATATTTGAGACTCAGTGTTGTGCCTGATGACGTTTAAACGATCATTAGTGGTATTATTAGAATTCCATCATTCTCTCGGTGGCAGCGTTATCATTTATTTAAACATTACTTAACAAAACGAGTCAGTCATGACACGGACGTCGCTATAATATTCAGATAAATTGAAATGTGAAACCCTGAACTTGCGTCACGACAACTAGAACATGTTTCATGTTATTAAAGTGGAAAAATGCTTGAAATAATGAGAATATTTTGTGGCTCCGCTGCAGGATAGTGGACGGCACTGAGGACATTCGACTGACGGAAAGTTTCTCCTTCTGTCAAGTGCAAGGATGCCCAATTAAAGAACCAATCAGTGCCTCAACCTCCCCAGCAGGTACTCCCAGCTCACCCTGAAGTCTAGATTCTACTCCATGATATCGTCTCGATCAGGAAAAATGTTGGGAGGATTATAACAGTCTTTTGTTCTGTGTCCCTAGATCTGCCACATGTTAGCAACGCAGAGTTGGCAGCAAAAGCAGAGGAAACTCAAGGACAGCTCCAACACCTGAACCAGCAGGTGAGTGGGTGACAGAGTTGCTGTGTGAGTGAGTGAGTGGGTGAATGAAGGGGTGAGTGAATGAGTGAGGTGGTAAGTGCAGTGACAAAGGAAATCATCGAGTAAGTAAACGAGCAAATTCTTCAAATCCGCACAACTAAAATGGCCCATTTTAAAACAGCAGTATAGAAGATTGACCATATTTGTTTCTGGCTCCCCCCAGTGTTGGAGGAGTGTAATTGCAACAATGAAGACCTGCTCCACAATCTGTATGGGTCTTTATTCGCAAAACTCTTGTTAGGCTGGTTTTATCTTCACCCAAACTAATGTATTTTCACCATGATACAAATGAATCAAACCCCAGAAGCATCGTCAAAATATTATTAAGGAATTAATAACGCATACAAATTACTGTTTGAAATTAAACCATAAAATAGTGTATTAAGCTTGTTCATCCTAGAATAAAAAAAACATGATTTGCCACATAGCACCTTTAACCATGACGTACAGATTTAAAAATGATGACTACCTCCTCTAGCTTAAAATACATCCATCTCCATCAATTATTTTCCTGTGTCAAATATCTGCAAATAGTGCAACAACGCCGGTGAGCATTAGTGCTTCAGTCCGACCGCGTTAGCCTTTAACCTTCTGAGGTGTGATAGCAAGTAGCAACATGACCTCTGAAACCTGAGAAAAAATATAATGTGTGGCTCACATATCAATACCAACTCTGCATGATCAGCACCATGACCTCTATTAAGTTTTGAGAAGTACCATGTGACCCTCACCTGCAGTGCAGGAGGTTGCCCATCCATCAATGTACCCTCATGAAATTGATATTCAATACCCAAAATAAACAGAAGAATCGTACTCCTGCACAAACCCAGCACTAGTGACGTTATGGACGCTTGAAAAAATGATATGCACATTTAAACAAAAGAAAAACTCACCTTTAATAGACCCATAAAGCAGTGTACAAATGCAACTATAATAATAATGAAACAGAGACTTTTGTTCATGTGTCCATCCAAAATTACAAAGATCATTACAGAAAATGTCAAAGTGTTACTTTGTGTTGCTTTAATTATGTGAGCTGAGTGAAAGGAATAGTCACAAAGGAGGCCAAGACTGCATGTGTTGTGTTTTGACAAAGGACCAAGGCTGTTATCAAGGCAGCCAGGTGAGTAATACTTTGTTTTTGACTGCTTCAAATGAGGGAAATATGAGTTTCATCCAACTGGTGTCAACATCATAACATTTGAGAAAACAAAGACACCTGCAGAGTCTCTAACTGGAAGCTAAACATTAGTATATTACATAAGTGTCGTCTACAAAACACATTGTCACATAAGAGGCAAAAACAATTTAACATTAAAGTAAGGGGCCAAAATAAAATATGTCAAATTTCTTCAAAAGCATTTCATCATATTGACAGTCTCTGTATGATTTTTGATAGTGATAATCTCTGTCTGTTATCTTATCGTAAACACTGGCATCTTTGGCCTTGAGTTGACACATGAACACTTGTTGAGATTTACTATAAAGTAACATGTGGATTAAAAAAGAATGGGGGCTTTATTAGTGCCTTGTGGAACACCAAAGCAAAACAAAAAAAAAAAAAAAACTTTTCCTAAAACCGTTAGCTCAGATGAAATGGATTTCTAGAACATGGATGTTCACTTTCAAAATGACAGTTGGTCATTTTAGATGGATGGAGAATAAAGATGAGTCATATTGTAGAGTGCTGAGAAAAACATTTTCTTTCAAGGATGACTGGAAAATGTTTGCTTTTAAAGTGGAACTACTAGTTGCTAAAAAGTCATTCCCATGAAGCAAAGTAGAGTGGACTGAAGCAGAAAACGGTTCTAGAGGTCACGTTCAAGGTCAAACCGGAGAAGATAAATCATGCAGAATTGTGGATAAATTCAAACGTGTGATAGTTCACGTCAGGATATCCAAAGTAGAGAGAATATACGAGTGAGCGGGAAAATCAGCAGCTCGCTCTGTCACAATGGTTTTGTTTGGTTGTGAGTGATTGCAGCGAGGAACTTGGATGCTGCTCCAATCAGTCATCGGGGTCTTTAAAATTCAGGAATCACAAGATGGTGACTGGAATAATCGCAGATGAAGGCAAGCACTTCTCAAAAAAGGTGTCAGACGATCACACCTGAAATGGACATTCTACTTGCCGCTTATACACATTCGTTGTTGATCATGATGATGAAAGTCATTACAAATGAGAATGATAATAATGTGCCGCGAGTCGTCCCGTCCTCCCTCGTGGGTTTTGGGGTTCTGAGCCCCAAAATCATGTTGACAGTGTGTCAGATTGCCGTCAACAGATTTCAAGTCCAGTTATTTTCGTCATTACTATAAGAACTACAGACTGGAGAGTCACTATGAAGACAACGTGTTCACACATTTACCAGTGGAACATGAAATCTAACAGGTGTCGGTGGACATTTCCTCAAGGTCAAAGGTCACTGATGATGCTGCCTTATGACTTCTGGTCTAAAACATAATGAATAATAATCATGGAAACTAGCAACACAGAGCCATAAATGAGCTTTTTCACCAATCATAATCTATCTATCTATAAAGTTGATGTTTGGTCCTCACATGTAACTGGATGTTGGAAGATCTCCCACTCAGGCTGATGATGGATGCTTCTGAGTGCTTCAGTGGCAGAGGCAGATGGCTGGCCTGCAGGTCCTGATGCGTTCAAGTGATCGGTGAATCACTCACATGCTGGTTCTGACACCAACTCTCTTGTTCCTGCAGGTGAACTCTCTGGAGAGCGAGGTAGCCGACCTGGGACAGCTGATGAGGAGGATGACCCGGCTCATGGAGGTTCTGGTGTCGTCCGTGCCGCAGCCTTCCGTGATGTGCCCGACGCACTGCTCGCCGGCACACCACGTGTACCTGCCCCACTCCACCCCGCCGCCGTCGTACCCCTCCCCGACCTCCTCTCAGACGGCCTCCACCTGGACTGACACTCCCATGTCGCTGCCCTCCTCTCCCTTCATCACCCCCCAGCTTCAGGACGGGGCGGTCTGCCTCGTGGAATCATACTCACACCCACCCCAGGAACTTCATCTGGGATACGCCGCCATCCCTGCTCCACTTTTATGCGCCCCTAACCTTCAGTCCTCCTCCATCACCATAGAGCCTCACCTTCCGTCCTCACTGCTCAGATCACCAGAGACTTTCCTCCACAGCGAGTCGGCCTCCACGCGGCCAAGGGTACACAGTCCGCCTCCGCAGGACGGGGGACATGAGGCGTCTCCTGAGAGTAGCTCTCCACGATGTACGGGGGCCTGGCAGCACCAAACGGACCAGTTGTAGACAGAATTCTCCTGGACTGTGCAGGACATTTTCCAGGACGTCCTTTAGGGTTGAACAAAGAACACTGGCACGTCTTTATAAAAACCTGGTTGCATGAAAAGAGTAGGTGTGTAGCTTTACCTCATAGAATATTGGTACCTTTAGTACGGGAGTATTCGGCTGCTCAGAGTTATAAACCTCCACTCCTCTGACGACAAACCGCCCCAAATATTAAACATTATAATGTGAGGAAAATACCCTCCAGGGTTAAAGTTAGTCCGGCTTTTTTGATGTAGACCAGCTTGTCCGACAATATCATCCACATTTGTTCTGTTTGTGTGTGTCATGCAGGGAATTGGCACATTCATCTCTAAAGTATCTCAGTTGTGCGGCCAAAGGTGTACTTCACTTTATTTCAAATTTAATTTTATATGTATTTGTCATTATTTATTGATTAAAGACTTATGTTTACAAGTAATATATTTTTTAAACTTTCTACAAATTAAGATCTTTAGTTCAGGCGATTGACCTCTACTGGATCATTTTTTAACTTTTACAAAAGTTATTTAAAGTCATGCCGTTGATAGAAGAATGACTTTTGAAATTTATTAAAGTAGCTTTTGTTTGGTAAAAAGACAAGATAGTGCACACCTCCCCCAAGCAGCTCTCACAAATCTTTTGAATTATGTTGATTTATGGTGTCCGCCAGTGATGTTTCGCTGTGTGTAGTTCCTAACCTAAACTTAGCTACCTTAAAATATTTGTTATTTTCTGTCACTAGAGTCATGTTGAAGTTGTTTTATTGTGTGCTGTGTTATTGAACGTTTAGTTCAAGCAGTTTATTAAATACACACACAGACAAACAAGTAACAAATACACTATAATATAAGTGTAAAGAAACTAAATTCTGTTTACTGTTTTCACCTTTTTTTGCTTGTTTTTCTGCAGTTTTAAACTAAATTAGAGCTCTGTAGCTCAAATATTAAAGTCATAGTTCTCCTAAAATTCAAAAACTTCACTTGTTGTCTACTCATCCTCTTGTCGACTAAGGGTGGGGGTTATTTTCAGAGTAATCTGTACCTTTTTAGAGTTCTAGACAAAAATGTAAATCCATTTTAATGTAGCGACTAGAAATTGGTTGCTGTAGTCATCTTTTTCCAAAATGAAGCACTTAAAAACCATCCCGATAACTCCTGTAGACAGTAGTGCAGACAGTAGACTGAATCGCTTGCCATATTCACCACGTACTTCCTGTTTCTGTGGCATGTTAGCCTATTAGCTTCTGTAAAAAAAAAAAGCTTAAAATATGGATTTGTTTCAGTTTTTTTTCACAGAACAATTCCTCACATTGAGGCTTCTATACAATATAACCATTACAGACAATTATCATGGAAGTATTTGAAGGTTTTTAAGTGTCATTCTGGAGGAAGGCAAAGACAACTAAGCATCAGTTGCTTCATTAAAATCTACATATATTTTTGCCTATAACTTTAGAAATGAATGGATTACTCTTTAAATAATCTAAACACTCGACATGAGGCTGAGTAAATTACTTACTTACACACATATATGTTTATATATGCATTATATAGCCAGCCAAGCCTCACTGGTGGACAATTCTTTTTTATTAGCAATAATTTGGATTTTATCTATTATCAACTTTTTGTTTCCGCTCATAAGCTAACAGCTACTGTATGCGACGGCTTTGTCTTCATCCGTACGAGAAGGTTATGGGGTTGAGGTCGGCTGCTTTAGTTGGAGGCGGCGAGGAGGAATTGTGGCTTTGTTTAACCTTGTTTTTGCATCAGCGGCTGGACATGGAGATCAGTGCGGTGAGAGGCGAGTGAGGCACTCTGGACCGGGTCCTCCGGGCCTGCTCGTTGGATGGAGTGAATAGTAGAAGGAGTGTCATGCCTCAGGTCACGCTGTGATGTCTGCCACAATCTTCCATCTGCCTTACCCTCCTTTATTCTCTGCATGACTTCCACAGCCTTTAGCCTGTAGTGGCACATGCTGCATGTCCCTCAGTGGAAACCCCAGTTTACCATTCATCTAAAGAAAAGGAAACAGCGTTCAATCGTTAAACAGTTGGACCCAGGCGTTCACTGACTGAGGTGGAATATTCGAGACACTCATTTTGAATCATGGAGTTGACGGATGAAGAAGCAAACTATTACAAAATTGGCCCATGGTGCATGATGAAGGCCAGTTGCCTGGTCGTCACCCGGGTCACTCCACTGGGATGGACTTCCTCCGCTGCCAACGGTGAAGTTAATATTCCCGCGTCAAAGCACAATGGGGGAGTTTTTATATTTCTATGAATGTATCGATGCTAAATATGTATTTTTTTACCTCAAAGAATGCAAGCACATGGGATGGCAGTCGGTCAAGCTGAAGTCGGGGTCAGCCCTGTCGTCCCACCAGATGTACTTAACTTATAGTGTATAGACGACTCTTCTTCTCTGCCAATGGAATGTACTGTATTTAAACTTTTTTCCTTATTTTGATATGAAATAAGAAAAAAATCTGTTATGCTAATAAATAACAAATATGACTGTTAAGTGTTTCATTGTGTTGAGTGGAATGAGAGAAACGTGTTTTCACTTTAATATGAAAGTGTTATTTGATTTCAGGAGAGAAAGAAACACATTTCTGTAAATTATCTATATTTAATACTTGATTATTAGTAAGATAAACATGGTCCTCTATCGTGTCTAGACCATACATTGTATTGTAATCTGTGACACAACTCATGAGTTATTAAACTGTTTGAGGCAAAGTAGGCATCTTGGAAATAGATGGACAACAGTCACGTTTGAGGCGGCTGAATTTTGATTTGAGTCAACCACATCCATTGTTCAGAAAATTTAGGAAACAATGAAAAGAGGGAATACAATCAAATGGAAAATCTTTAAAAAAAAAAAAAAAAAAGCATTAGCTTCAGCTTCTAAAACTGGATGTTGCCCCACATCAGCAGATGTATGGGTTTGGATAAAAATATTCAACAAGAATTAGAAGGAAAGCATGATACAAGACAGCTGGACCAACATGGTGGTACAAAACTAAACCGTCCTGCTAACTAAACTAAACCGAGCTCCATTGTTCTGAACTAGTCAGGGTACAGGTGAGGTTACACGTAACCAAATATTAAACCATCAAAAACATCAATATAATATCAAAATAGAAGATACTTTGACTCTACTTTGAATATTTACTGTTAAATAGTCAGTTATTTTTACCAGCAGTCAATATTATGTTGACGTATAATGGAACAAATATCAATGAAAGACATGTTTAAAAAACATTTCCAAGTTTTATTTCACTAGGAAGGTGCACATTAAATGTTTTGTTCCATTCTGCATGAATTGCTGTTGGACCAGGTTAAAAGAGTGAACAGCTGGTCATAATGTAATGGCAACTGCTAATGTACAGTACTTCCTTGTGATTTACAGTATTTGACCTGGTACAAAAATTCATCATTAGCTCCACACCCACGGTGCTGTGGGTGTGGAGCTAAGATTTCAAAGTACAGTTTCTGATCTTCTGCATATTAAAAACCTTTTTCCAAGTCAAAAAGGTTATTCAGGTCAAAGTGTCCGTTCGTCACTTTGTTATGTAGGTGAACTAGGAGGAGACCATTGTGCTGTTCTATATTCGTATGTATTCATTAATTCATGCATTCTTGAAAAAAGACAACAAAATAACATTTTGGCATAGAAGTGCTTGTGTTGCCTAGCAACCTCAGATTCTACAATGGCAAGGTCAGTAGCTTCATCCGTCAAAAGACTTACAAAAGATATTTGTATACTTTAAAGCCACATTTGAGCTCAATTGAACAGAGAAGGTCTGACAGATAACTCCAGTAATGTGGATAAAGAGGTGGTTTTATCAAGTTCACAGAGTCAAAGTATTTTTTCTTCTATCAAACTCTATCAAAGCTGATCGAACCTGCCGACTGAGCTCTGCAGTTATTCTGGATACATCTGTCTCTCCCCACATGTTGCCTAACAATACAAGACATAACTCATATGTATTCTATTGTAAATGTATTTGTTTTCTGTTTCCAAGATGTTTTTTTCCAATCCAGGTTTGAATTCTGAACAACATCTCGCCCCAGTGTGAGAGATGAATCCAGCAGCAGGTTTGTCATCCTGCTGCAGACTGTTTACAAAACCTATGAATGTGTTTAAGGCGTGTGCTCTGGCAATAGTAGCCAGCAGGTCCAGGAGGAAACACTGGAAATCTTTCTGCTTCTGTGTTTTGCCTTTTTGCTTGTAGTACGGTAGATGTTCAACCTTCCAATTTATCTTTTGACCCGGTGACCTGAGTATTTTCAAAACAGTTTTAAAGGAAAGACACACAATGTGTGTTTTATTCTCCCAGTCTGGCTTGTCTTTGTGCTGAGCCTCTTGTACACACAGTAGCATTCAAACTCTATCAAGCTTCATGTGTCGTATTTGGTATTTCTAATAGTTTTTCATTAAAAAAAATTCTCACATTTTTAATTGCTTTGTGTGTGCGCTTGTTTTAACAACCATTTCATAACATCTCTTTTTTTTTAACCAATACATTTATTCCATTACCTGTTTAAGATGGAACTATTCTAGCTCTAAATAAAATCTGCATGAAAAATCCTGGATTGAGTCTCTTATTAAATTCCATGAACGTTTAAAGCATCTCTGGGTGGTTTTGGGTACCTTAATATTTTTGTACTACGGTACAAAAACAAAGTTAAAGTTATGTTATTTACAAAGCCATCATAATGCATAAAATGTTTCATTATCCACAATCTGATTCATTACCTCATTGGTTTCCATCCCTGAAATGTGGGCTCCCGTCAGGCTAAACACTACCAATTTAGTCAAATAAAAATCGCATAGAGCTGCTTTAGCTTATTATTTACAGCTGTTTTGTAATTGACAATTAAATAGGAAATGTCTCATAAATGAAATTAATAATCATATATATTTAAAATAAATGACTTCATTTAACATGATATTACTCTCAAAATATAGTAGTTTTTTTTACAATAAAATGACTTTTATTTCAAAAACATTTAAAAAATCAGGCACTTCCTTTCTTTGGATGCTGCTGAGACACTCATCCACGCTTTTAGTTACCTCCAGGCTGGACTATTGTAACTCTCTTCTGTCAGTAATGTTCTAGGAAGTCTCTCAGAACTCTTCAGTTCATTCAGAACTCTGCAGCTCGTGTCCTGACTAAGACTAAGAGGCGCGAACACATTTCCCCTGTGCTGTCTTCCCTACATTGGCTTCCAGTAGAATTTAGAATACAATTGAAAATCCTTCTCTTAACCTATAAAGCCTTACATGGTCTAGCACCAACATACATTAAAGATTTAATCCAAACGTATCAACCCTAGAGGATCTTACGATCCTTAAACTCAGATCTATTAGTTATACCACAGATCTCTTAATGTAGATTTGGAGCCAGGGCCTTCAGCTTTCAAGCCCTTCTTCTATGGAACCAGACAGCTTCAGTCCGGAGGGCAGACACTATCTGATTCTCTCTATGATTAAAAACAATCTTAAAACCTTACTTTTCGATAAAGCCTATAACTAGGACTGACTCAGACTCTGCCTGAATCAGCCTTTTTTGTTCTTCTTAGCTGCTATAGGCTGAGAATGCTGGAGGAGTTCTAGACATTAGCATTAACAATAATTATTTGCAATAATACAATCAGTCTTAACCCTTGATATCACAGGATCAAGGTGACCCGAAGGCCCAAAAACAAATGTGTCTGAGGTATCCTTTGTGTTGTCTCGGGGTCGACATGAACAACTTCCACCACTCACATCCGCTTCCGTTGAGCCTTTGATCGGCTGCTTGAACGTAAGCTCCTGCAATAATTGCCAAAAACAGTCGTTTTAACGACTACTTGTCCAGATGTGATGCTCATATCACTTAAGATATGTCTCAAGCATCTCGGATCTATGATCGTGATGCTCTTTTCAACATCAGAGAGTCCATGGAGGATTATAACCGCGACCGTTTCCAACGTCCGGTGAATACATTTCCGGCTCCGCTTCTCATCGACTCGGACTCTGTGGAATATCGTTTGATCTCTCGGGTACCGGGCGATTTCCACAAGCGATCGAGTCGGTCTGGAGTACAGGTCAGGATGAGACGCGCAGTCGCGATCGCTCGGAACAACTCTGACGTCATCGGACGTCATCGATGTTTGATCGACATTCCTCTCGCTGAAGAGCATGACGACACATCAGCGCTGCCGTCTGTCCAGACCTCAACGAAAGGTGGTAAGATTTTTTCATTTCCTCTATTTAATTCGGCTTTTACTACGGAGTTGAACGTCAGTGACAGCTGGTACCCACGTGACCGCTGTTCGCTTCAAAAGATCCCGCTCTGCGCGCCTGTCAGTGACGGGGCGTCGTCAGTGACGTCATCGGTGCTGAATGTGGGACTTCTTAATGTTCGCTCCATTACTAATAAATCCTTTATTCTTAATGATCTTTTCACAAGAGTTAATTTGGATTTATTATGTCTTTCTGAGACTTGGCAGAGAGAGGAAGAGTTTATTGATCTGAACGAAATCTGTCCAGTAGGGAGCGCTATCCTGGGGAAGCCTCGCCTCTCTGGTCGTAGAGGAGGTCTTGCTACTGTTTTTAGGGAGAGTTGTTCTTGCAAAGTGATTCAGACACAGGAATTCACTTCTTTTCAGTCTCAGATGATCTTGGTTGGTTCTACAAGACCTTTCTATTGTGTGTCAATCTACCGCCCGCCTGGTCCTGCGGCAGTGTTCTTGAAAGATTTTAGTGACTTCTTATCTTCCATTATTCAAATGGAATGTGTTCTTATTCTTGGAGACTTTAATCTTCATGTTGATGACGTCACATCTTGTTCTGCTAAAGAACTTTTAACTTTAACAGAAGCCTTTAATTTTGAGCAACACGTTTCTGAACCCACTCATCAAAAAGGCCACATTTTAGACTTAGTTTTTACTCTTGGCCTGGACATTTCTA